>NC_053153.1:82089334-82423500 GCF_016808335.1 Panicum virgatum
AATAGCAGCTTGCAGATGACCAGCCAAATTACTAGTTGGGACGAGTTTGAGTCAGGTACAAAAGCAGCACTGCTGTTGCCATTTTCTTCCGATCGTTATTGCAGCTGATGAAAATGAGCAAATAAGGTAAAAATCATTATTGAAATTAATACTTTAAATGCTCTGCTGCACTTGTACTAAAGTTCTGTCATATCAGAGTGTGGAACTATGATGATGTGCTACCGGTAACTCTTTGAAACCATAAGTTGTCCAATAGAGGGCTATCTAAGCTTTTGCTTATCAATGAACTCGACGAGAGCTTGGTTTTAGCTGCCTCAAGTATGCCTCTCTTTCCTAAGTATTTCTTTCTGTATTTCTACCACTGGTTATCTAATTTCATATTGCAGGTGATGGAAATGTCCGTATATGGAAAAACTTTAATCAAAGGGAGGACAAAAACTTGTAACTGCTTTCTCATCATTAAGGGTCATCGAGCTGCTGGTCGCAATATTGTGATCGATTGGCAGCAAACAATCTGGTTACCTGGTAATTTCTATCCAGTTCAATGATTTATTTTACATGCTGTAGGTTGTTCTAATACAGGGACTTGCTCCCTTTCATTGTCCAATAGTATGCATCTGGTGACATGTCTTCCATCTTGGTGTGGGATCTTGAAAAGGAACAACTTCTCAGCACCATTGAGTCCCCTGCTGACAGCGCGATTTCTGCACTGGTGAGTAGTTGCCAACTTAACCAAAAGATATGTAGCATACTCCATTGTAATGGTTTTGTCAGCTTATGTTGTTATTCTCCGTTCATTTTGAAAGTTTTTTTCCTTAGTACACGTGTATTTCTGTTCTATAGTCGTGAGATGGGGCTATTTGATTGCTTTATTATGATTCTTTCCATCAAGTCTTTTGCTAATCTGGTTCACATCGTATGTTTTTAGCATGACTTCTGCTTGCTTCTTCGTTTCAGTCTGCATCTCAGGTTCGATCTGGACATTTCGCGGCTGGTTTCGCTGCTGGTTCTGTTAGGATATTTGATGTCCACACACCTGATAGGTAAGCATAGTAGTATTCAGGTCCTCTGGCCTTCAGCCATTTGATGCATACCATGCATATGTTGCAGGTGTCCTATCCAATATCCTGCTTCATCTTTCTTTTCTGCCAACTTATTTTTACTCTGGATATTCTTATTCTATATTGTAGGCTTGTCTATATGGCGAGGCCGCATGCCCCAAGAACAGAAAAGGTTGTTTGGCATAGGGTTTCAGCCTGGGTTTGATCCATACAAGGTAATACTACCACCTATCTTCACTTGTATGTTATGCTTCTTTTGTTTTGGTTTGTTGAAGCACGTTAAACTATTTTATGGCTTGCTTAGGCTTTACAATGCTTTCTTATTTATGATCATTTTATGTTATCACAACCCCAACTTGCTTGGGAAAAAAGGCTATGTTGTTTGTTGTTGTTGTTATGTTATCACAGATTGTAAGTGCGTCTCAAGCTGGGGACATTCAATTTCTTGATGTTAGAAGGGCAGCAGAACCTCAGGATGTAAGTGGGCGCAGGCCCACCTGCAATCCTGCTAGAATTAGCTGCAAAATTCGGCCTCGCGGGCACCTGCAGAGGCCTGCTTTTTTCAAATGGGCTTGCGCAGGCATACCTGCTAAGCCCAGCAGCATCCGCAGGCAAGCCTAGAGGCATTCGTCCAACTGTGGATCGCCTCAAGGGGAGCTGCGGCAGCTCTCCCGAACCCTAGCCTCATCCAGCCTCTCCCTCTCGGTCTCTCCGTCTCTCATCTCACACTCGCTCTCTCAGCGCCGCCGCCCCCCCAGGCAGAGGGGGTCCAGGTGGCCAAGCTGCCGCCGCGCCCGCCGGCCCCCAGCCCCCAGGCGCCAGTGCCCGCCGCACCCAGTCCTGCAGCCGGCGCCTCGCCGCACAGGAACAGTGTTTTCCTCTGATCCTCCCCGCAAGGCCGCGGCATCCACCCGGCGACCCCCTCGCGGCGGCCTGCAACGCGACCGTTCCGTCCCCACGTGGTGGCGACGTGAGCGCCCCCTTCCGCACCGTCCGCGCCCGCCGCCCCTCCCTCCTGCCAGTCCGCGCCGCCCCCCTCACTCACTCCGGCGATGCAGAGCTCCGCAAAATCTGCGGCGCCGCCCTCCCTCCCTAACCTCCCTGCACTGCGCGCCGGCCACTTCCCTCCCTCCCTCCCCTACAGTCCGCGCGGCTACCCTAGGATCTGTGCCCGCGTCGTCCCGTGCGCACCAAGCCGAAGCACGGTCGCCTCTGATTCATGGCGCCGCCATGCCCTCCGGACCCACATAGTTCTTGTTGCGCCAGGCCACCGGATCTTCGCCTTCCCGGCTTCCCTCGCCTGCCACGGTTCAAGAACAGGTATGTCTGCCACTGGATTGCCAGGCTTCGATAGGTTATCTAGATCCTGCTTGATGAGTAATAAATGAGGAATGATTGGTGCTATGTGATGGATTTAATGTTCTCTGATGGTAAGATGGATTTACATAGGCTGATGATTTAGTGTTGAAGGATAATTTCCCTGTTCGTGCCTGTCTTAGATTTACCTGTAAATTGTTAGTTAACACACTGGCAACTGCTGTACATGGAAGGGTAGGTCGTGATGTAGTAGCAGTAAAAGCTGTTCGTTTCTAACTTGACAAGTAAATTCCCTGCTAACTTTATCAGAAGTGTCGTTCATGCATCAACAATTCTTTCATTGTTACTTTAAAGTTTTTTCATGCTTAACTGTATAATCTTAACTTTAGATCCTCTACTGCACAAGCTTGACATTTTTCTTGCTTGTCATACATGACATTCTTACCTTATCTTGAAATAATGTTGCATTTTCTTCTTTGCAGATGGAGTTGGCATCAATCCCCAGGGCATCACAATCTGTACCTGAAGAAGTTGGGGGCTCAGGTGGCGCACCTTTGATCAGCTCTTCAGCAACAAAGCATAAAAAGCCTCCTGCTATGGGAAATCAGAAAAGGCACATGGTTGCAAAGCGGGCAGAAACGACTCAAAAGAAGCAATTGGCTAAAAAACGAGTGAAGTCTCCTGCAATGGGAAGTCAACAAAAGTCTCCTACAAGCTCTCCATTAAAGAGGCGTGCAGAAACAAGTAAACAGAGGCCTGCAAAGCGGTTCAAGCCTCCAATGGTGGGAAACAAACAAGTGTCTCCGCTGGTGATAAGGTCTCCGCTAGTGACAGGTTCTCCAATGATGAGGTTGGTTGTGTCACCTGTGGGTGATGGGGCCAAGGTCGACGTCACGCAGCCCGACAAGTCCTATATTGGAACCACATGCTCCAGAGAGATCCCCATCCCATTCCACATCGCCATCGCAAGGTTTTCAGTTAGCTACAAAAGCTATATTTTCTTCTGGATTATATAATCTTTACATATGAGATGGCACAAAGATATATGATATAACTGAATTGAGAGTGTAGGCCACTAGTTCACAAAAGCCTCCAAATTGCAGTTATATTGTTTGAGTTCTGCAACGTTAATTGCAGTGTCACCTGACAATGATATTACGTCTCTTTTTCCTTAATGTTACATGTAGTACATGATCATTGTATTTGTGCTTACTATACTGAAAGGTGCAATTACCATGGATGTATTTCTGAATACCAACTGGGAAGAGGTAAAGAGCTGCTCAGCTGTCGACTATGGATGATACCTTATGTTATTTTCCTTATATCTGTTCTTTGATGAAAACCTTATTTTCTTTCCTATGCTTGCAGTTCTTTATAACTTGTGCAAAGTGTGACTGGCTGGACAACAAACATGTGGTCTTTGGGGTAAGATTACTCAGTTCAAATATCTCTTTCTGTGACCAAAACATCAAGCAATTGGTTTTTAGAATATTATGGCAAGTAGATGTATATACCTTATTAGTTTGGAGACAATAAGATGTGGACCAAAAAAACAATCAGATGTCTTGCCTTTTGTCACTTTTTTTCCAGAAATTACTTATGATGTGCATGACTTGTGAACTTCGTGTGCTATTTCATCTTGCCATGTTTCGAGTAATCCTTGATATATTTCTCCACTTTATTTTTCCCAGCTATTGGAGGCGAGGACATGTTGCTGCATCTGTTGGCTTCATATCTGATTAGCTCAATGCTAGGGAAAGAATAAAGTGTGAGTTAGCTGAATTAAGGCTGATGTAGACTGTGTAGACGATGAATTAAGCCAGATGATGAATTTTGATGGTTGATGGATCTGGAGAAAAGCCAGATGATGAATTAAGGCTGTGTAGACGATGTGAATGATGTTTGTTTTTATTGTAGATGGTAATTGAACGAGCATCAGTGGAGTATTGCATATTTGTTCTTCCCAGCTCTGAGCTCTGAGCTCTGTGTAGACGATGTGAATTAAGGCTACTACTCTACTCACCATGGTCCCTGAAGCTCTGAGCTCGTCTTCCTAGCTTGTTCACCCAGTGGATCACCTGGCCCTTGCTGCCTGAAAACCATAGCGTGTGGACTTCCTGTTAGCATCAAGCACGTTGCGGCGGTTGCGGCGGCCTGCAGGTGTGCTTGCATCCTCCGCCAAGGCCTAGCGGGCCAACGCAGGCTGAAAATCTTTAGCACATGGGCTCCTGCCGAGCAAGCCGCCTGCGCACGCGGCAGTTGCGGCGGCCTGCAGGAACTCTGCAGACCGGCCCGCTTACATCCTGAGCAGAACCATACCTGACTATCGAGGCACACAGGGGTTCACTTACAGCGTTAGCTATTCATCGGCATGCCCCTGTTGTCGCGAGTGGTTCAGCCAAGCAGATGATTAAAGTGTTCAGTCTTGAAGGAGAACAGTTGACTAAAATTCGCTACCAGCCGTCGTTTATGGGCCAAACAATTGGCAGCGTGAATTGCCTCTCTTTCCACCCATATAAATCACTCTTGGCCGCTGGTACTGGTGATAATGCTCTTGTCTCTATCTACGCTGAGGAAAATTAGAAGATGGCCTACATCTTGTGACATGCAATCACAATGCAATCGGTAGGCCTTATGTTTTGGCCGATGGTGGCTCCACGCCATGGTCCAGCTACAAGATCCCAGATGATGTGAAAGCCTTGTGACCGACATAGTGGTGACGGCGCCGGAGCATTTGGCAGTTGGACTGACATGTACAGTTTGTAAGATACAGATAAAGATTCAGTTTGCCTCCTTGCAGAAGGTTATGAAACCCTACCCTAGATCTGTCATTGAACTTGGAGGCTTACCCCAAATAATCAATCATACCTAGGTTAACCAAAATGTAAATAGTCACCTAATTTGGGTTGTCCTTTGGTTTGCCAATTGTAAAAAGGTTTGCAGACGTTCACCATGATATTTTTTTTTTAAAAAGGTTTGGTAGGGCTACTGCCTGGGCAAGCGGGGTTGTGTATTTGGGCCCAGCCGCCCAGGTAGAATGCATGAACATGCATCACAGATGGCGACATTGTCTGAATAGATAGATGCATTTGTCCAGCTAATATGGAGCAGTAGATGGTATTAGCATGGATCAACCAATGTTGTGGAATCACTTGCATTGTAATCATTGGACAGATTGTCCATCTGTACATACGGATGGTGTTGGTGCAGTTGCCAGTGATGGTATCTGTGTGTACCCTGGACGTGGGTATGATGAGGATTGATTATATTTACTTCATCGATGAGGGATTGTCTCCCCACATTGGCTGCTGTGCGGAAATTGAAGATGATGAAGTGATGAGGGACCGAAACCGGCGACCAGAGGGGGTGAATGGGAGCCGATCAAAATTTCTCTCAAAATTCACACCGTCGGCCTATATTCCAAAATCACCACAATCCCTCAAGAATTCTAGGTGAAGTTTGGGATAGCTATGGAAGAGCTAAACCAACACAAAACACCCCTAGATCGTGCAAGAGAAACCACGGAAGCGAACGAGAAAATCCGCAGACCTGGCAGACTTGGACCGGTCTGACCGCTCTCTCCGACCGGTCAGACCGGTCGGGCTGGAGTTCAAAACCCAGACCGGTCGGACCGGTTTCAGAGACCGGTCAGACCGGTTGCACCTAGACAAATCGCAGACAAAGCTTCAAACGGCAAATCTCGAGCAAATGAAGTCCAAATCCAATGAAACTTGGAGGATAGCTTCACATCAACCCCGTGAACATATTCCCAAAAGATCTTTCCCAAAAGATTAACAGATCATGAGAAATCAAGGGAAGATCAAAGAGAATTGGGGTTTTCTCAAGAACCCAAAAACTCCAATTCGTGAGAACTCTCGATTCCAGTAGATTTAGCACTTGGCTAGAAGGATGAGAATCGTCACAAAGAGTCCATCAAACCATGAATTCAAGGGTTCGTCTCCTCCGAACACAAAACACACCAAAAGAGGAGAATTGAAACCCAAAACGCAAGAGAGGAAGGGGGACGAAAAGCTCAGCACACACGGGTGAATCTCAAATCAATTTCATTCATAAATCACGGAGGAATTCACCTATACAAAGGCTAGAGCCGACCACACCATCATCCACCCTCTAGATTGGAGAGATTAGCTATAATCTAACCCTCTTTTGCATTGGAGTCCTTGGCCCTAACCTAGAGCAGGGGCAGCGAGAAGGAAAAACGAAGAGAAAACAAAAGACTCAAGAGACTCAACCAGCAACGGGCTGGTGGGGGTATTTATACCCAGCTGCTGCGGCCAGACCGGTCGGGTCTGCAGCAGCCCGCTGTATAGCCTCGATCGACGGCGAAGCTTCTTTCTTCGACTCGAAGTCTTTGTTGCGATGCCGCCACGTCGACGAAGTTCTGGTCCGCGGTTTTGGAGGGTCCGCGAAACCCGGGTAGGTGGCCGGTTTTGAGAAAACCGCCAAAACCTCACGCGCGTGAAGATTCCCGCCTCCACGCCGTGGCCCTAGACGCCGTTCCCGCCTCGGCCTTCTGACGGCCCTAGACGCCGCCCGACGCCCGTCACCTCCTCGCCCGCAGTGAGGCCCTAGACGCCGTCGACGCCCGTCGCCTCCGTCAGTCCCGAGACCGACGCCTGTGCCTCCACTACCTGGCGTCTTCAACCGCCGTCCGCCTCCTTGGTTTTGTGGCGCAAACCAAGAAACCCGCCTTCCATCGCCGCTTGCGCCCTCGATCCAGGAGTGGACGCCACAGTTGCCACCCGGCCCGAGCTCCTCCATGGCAACTCACCGTCGACACTCGACGCCCGTGTACCCGCAATCCAAAGACCAAGCGCACGATCACACCGCACGGTTGACAATTCACTCATCACAGGCAGGATAGAGTACTCTCGTTCCTCAATCTCTCCCTTGATGAGTGCATTGTCAACACACCACCTGAAAACAGAGAAGTGTTAAAATAGAAACAAGAAAGCGAAGAACTCAAGCAAGTTACAAAAAAGCTCAGAAAGTCAAGAATAGTCACTTACTCAAGCACAGATCGATTCCCTAAGACAAGGGCAACGGCTCGACGCAATCGATCAAAAGCCAAAACATGACTCCTCAAAGACAGAGGTAACGCTTGACGCAGTCATGCTGGTAGTGGAAGGAAAACGAAGAAAACCAGGAGCCAGAAACAAAGCAGACACTCCCAAACCAAAGCTTTTCCCTCTCACAAGTGCAACTCGACACTCCCAAACCAAAGCTTTTCCCTCTCACAAGTGCAACTCTCCCAAAATAATGCACTCTCAAAGCCCTGTGCACAACAAGTTTTTCAAAAATCAAACAAGTCTCCCCCTTGTTCGATCACTTCTCCCAAATTCTCCCCCTTGTTGGCACATGCACACATCAAGTCTAAAAAGACCTAAAGCTCCCCCTGAAGCTGAAACTCCCCCTGAACAGATGCTATGCAATGAATGCAATGTAGGAGATGTAAGTGAAAGCATTCAGGGATACAATGATATGAGCAACATCTAGTCACAAGCACGTGTGCATCCATAAACAAGACCTGCATCTAGCTCAACGGGGTATATCAAATCAGTCTAGAGCTAGGCAAGTTCAGTTTAGGAGAAATAAAAGCATCACCCATGATCTAGCACTAACAAGTAGGGAATGAAAAGCAGTGCTAATCATACTCATACAGGTGATCCAAACTCAGCCAAAAACAAGTTGTTAACATTCATTTTTCAATCAATTTTATATCAAGCAATTTTTAATGCCAGGGGTCGAAAGCTTGTCATGCTTCACTTAGCAACGAGGCCAAGCCTATGCCAAAAGACAATCAGAAGCTTAAAGCACTTGTTTCAGTCATGCACAGCCTTGCCCGGGTTCTCACAAGTGCAAAGTGAGCCGTCCCGAAAGCTCGATCAGTGCGACAAGCAATCCCACCTGGATCTTTTCAAACCATTTCAAGTACAGTTCAATCAATTTTATCAGATTTAGATCATTTCAAGTATGAATTGCTGAACGAAAGGCTACACTAGCATGAATAAGATAGCAAAGCACATCAACACGCCCTAACATGCTAGTAGCCAAAACAGGGTGATCATGTTTTCAGATTTTCAAATCAAAATAGCTTAACTCAGATGATGTCATATACACAGTGGAGCAACCTATACATAATCAAATTTATCAACTCACACTAGCAGGCACTAGAAGATCATAGCAATGTACACCAGAATGCTAGTGCAAGTGAGGCAATGCAAAATGCAAACATGTACAATGCATATGCATAATGCAACTACCAAACCTAGAAATCAAAGAGAAGCAAATAAAACCTACAAAGCTAACCAAAGAAAAGTCAGCGATCAAAAGGGGTAACAAACCCCAAGCTCCCCTCGCAAGCGTGCACAGGTGTCCTGCTCTAGCGGTTTGGTGATGATCTCTGCGGTTTGCCTCTCTGAAGGGACATGGATCAGGTCTATGTGTCCTCTCTCATGGTTGTCTCGCAGGAAATGGAATCGGATATCTATGTGCTTGGTTCTGGAGTGTAGGATAGGGTTCTTTGCAATGCAAATGGCTGACATGTTGTCCACAAAGATGGGAACCCTACCGAAACTCAAGCCATAATCCTGCAAGGTTTGTTTCATCCAAAGTATCTGTGAGCAGCAGCTAGCAGCGGCAACATACTTAGCTTCTGTAGAAGAAAGCGCTACACTAGCCTGCTTGCGAGAGGACCAAGACACCAAAGATGTACCGAGAAATTGACAAGTGCCAGATGTCGACATGCGATCCAACCGACACCCACCAAAATCGGCATCAGAAAAGCCCACCAAAACCAGAGAAGAATCCGCAGAATACCAAAGACCAAATTCAGGGGTGAATTTCAGATACCTGAAGATGTGTTTCACCACCTGCCTGTGGGAGGTGCGCGGAGAAGCCTGGTACCTCGCACAAAGGTCGACCCCGAACTGAATGTCCGGCCGGGTCGCTGTCAGGTAAAGGAGCGAGCCGATCATGCTCCTGTACTCCTTCTAGTCCCCCGCCTCGTCGTCCAAGTCCTCATCAAGCGCCGTCGAAGTGCTGATCGGAGTCGGCTGAGGTGACAAGTCACTCATGTCGAACTTCCACAGTAAGTCCCTGGTGTACTTGGCTTGATGGACGAACGTGCCCTGAGGAGTTTGCTTGATCTGCAGCCCGAGGAAGAACTGCAGCTCACCCATCATGCTCATCTCGAACTCCCTGGACATCTACTCAGAAAACTTGGAGACAAGAGCGTGAGAAGAGCCACCAAAGATAATATCATCCACGTATATCTGAACTAATAGAAAATCAATGCCAGACCGCATGAGGAACAAAATTTTATCCACACATCCCATTTTAAAACCCTGAGCCAGCAAAAAAGTTTTCAATCTATCATACCAAGCTCTAGGTGCTTGTTTCAAACCGTAAAGTGCTTTCTGAAGTTTATAAACACAGCTTGAAAACTTGGGATTTTCGAAATCAGGGGATTGTTTCACATAAACCTCTTCTTCGATAAAACCATTCAAGAAGGCAGATTTAACATCCATTTGGAAAACTTTAAAACCCTTGGAAGCAGCAAATGCAAGAAAAATTCAAATAGCTTCCAAACGAGCAACAGGGGCAAAAGTCTCCTCAAAATCAATACCCTCTTTTTGGCAAAACCCCTGGGCAACAAGACGAGCCTTGTTTCGAACAACCAATCCATCCTCACCCTGCTTGTTTTTGAAAACCCACTTCGTTCCGATGGGATTACAAGCAGGTGGAGGCTCGACTAAAACCCAAACTTGGTTTCTTTTAAAATTTTTAAGTTCCTCATGCATAGCATTGACCCAATTAGTATCAGAAAGAGCGTGTCCAATATCCTTAGGCTCAAAAGAGGCAACAAACGCTGAATGAGCAAAACCAGCGATACTCGTTACCTTGGACCTGGTGACTCGCTCGTTGAGATCACCTAGCATCTGTTGAGGTGGATGACGACGCTGAATATGTCGAGGTGCTTCCCGCGTCAAAGTTGCCTCCTCCTCAACCAAATCTGGGGTCTCCTCAGGTGCAACTGGTGAAGCCTGAGTCACTTGCTCGATCGGCCCCCGGAAAGTAGACGTAGTCGGGTTGGGGCCATCGTCATCGTCCGAGCTCGTGGCAGAGACGGCTGGATCCACAGCACGCGTGGTAGCCTCAGCGTCGCCCTCCGCAGCTTCTTCCTCCTCATCTTCAAAGATGGATGTGCCAAGCTCATCATCTCCTGCAACTTCAAAGACAGAAGAATTGCACGGTGCAGTCTCGTCGAAAGTGACTTCACAAGTCTCTCTGACGATGTTAGTATCTATAATCAGCACACGGTAAGCTCTGGAGTGAGAAGCATAACCGAGAAAAATGCCGTCAGACGAGCGAGACTCAAACTTATCAAGATTTCCATCTTTCAGCACAAAACACCGGCAACCGAAAACTCTGAGATGGTCAACACGGGGCTGGCGTCCAAATCGCAACTCATAAGAAGTCCTGTGCATGAAAGCACGCAAGAAAATGCGGTTGGACACGTAACAAGCGGTGTTAACTGCCTCAGCCCAGTATTTGCGATGAGTCCTATGCTCATCGAGCATCGTCCTCGCCATCTCAACCAGCGTCCGATTCTTCCGCTCTACAACTCCATTCTGCTGTGGAGTGTAGGGAGAAGAATACTGGTGTTCAAGTCCTTGATCACTGCAAAAAGCGTCAAAACGAGCGTTTTTGAATTCTGTGCCATTATCACTGCGAATCGCTCTCATGGCCTGGGGTAGCTCGTTTTTGAACCTCAAGATCAAGTCTCGAACAAACTCGAAAGCCTCATCCTTGGTTCTCATGAAAAAGACCCAAGAATAGCGAGAAAAATCGTCCACGATCACAAGAACATACCACTTCCCACCAACAGACATCACCCTAGAAGGACAAACTGTGTCCATGTATAGCAACTCTCTAGGGTGAGCAGTCATCACCTGATTGACAGGTGGATGTGAAGTAGCAATCATCTTCCCGTGGTGACACGGATGGCAAACAAGGTCCTTTTCAAACTTTAATTTGGGCAATCCTCGGATTAGGCCAAGTGAGCTAAGTCTCGACAACAAATCGAAACTCAAATGTCCAAGTCTCCTATGCCACTTCCACAAATCAGAAGAAAGACCAGCCAACAAGCAACGAGAAGGGCCAAGAGGAGTTCCAGAGAAGTCAACCAAGAAAACCCAATCGCGAGGTGTAATCCGGCAAACTAAATCTCCTCCGGAATCCAAAACACGCGAACAACCCTCCTTGAAGCGAACCTCAAACCCCTCATCAAGAAGTTACGAAACAGAAAGCAAATTGAACCCAAGGTTCGAAACCAGAGCAACCTCTCTCAGGGTAAAGCGATCAGAAACTCGAATAGCGCCAAGTCCACGTACCTTTCCTCTTCCATTATCCCCTAACACAATGTACTCCTTTGAGCGCATCGGGGTGAGGCTGGAGAACCATTTGTCATTTCCGGTCATGTGGCGCGAACAACCGGAGTCCATGATCCACCTGTTCTCCAAGCCTCCGACCTGCACATCAGTAGTGAGACAAAGGGTGAGCAAATGTCTCAACACTGGGGTTAGCAAAGTGAGAAGCAAACTAGTGTCGAGCCATTTGCTCTACAGAAGGGCTAGCAAAACTAGGCGAAGCATATCCCTCGTCCCGTCTACCGCGTGACTGACGAACACCACCGCGAGGAAAGCGTGGTGCATCGTAACCTCCTCCAAAACCTCAGTCCCGTGGTCCATAGCCGTACTGAAAACGACCAGGAACACGACCGGCAAAGCGACCACCCGCTGGAGCACAGTAACCACCACCGTCTCCCTGACCTCCACCTACACGGCGCGCCCTAGCATCTTGCCTACCACCATGCCGAGAAAGACCATGCACCCGAGCAGAGTACATGTCCGCGTTCCGTCTCTCCAGCTCACGCCTCATAGCCCGCTTCCTTCTGAAGCAAAACTCCTCCAGGTGACCTTTCCTGTCACAGTACTCGCAGTGGTACCTCACCTCACGCTTGGGAGGAGCAACCCCTTTCTTCTAGGCAACATGGGCTGCGGCAGTAGGGAGCGTGTCGAGGGGATTCCTCAGCTCATTGGGCTTTGGAACCCAAACCTGCTTCTGTGGAGGTACTTTTTGTGGTTCTTTCAGCACACCATTCACGGGGTCAACAAGCGAAGGCTGCATGCTCGAACTAGCAGTGTTTAAAGCACTCTGAACTCCAGCAGCCTTGCCGATCTTACCATACAACCTGTCAAAGTCTGACTTCGTGTAGGTGTAACCGACCCCAAAGCCATCACCACGTTATAACTGCTTAATCATCATGCCCAACTGCAGCTCACTAGCAGAAACCCAACTAAGAATCGCCCTAAGATAGGTATTCTCATTCTCCAAGTTAGCTTTCTCTACCGCAAGATTATCCAAATCAGAGATCAAACCAGGGCAAACAGAGCAGCCAATAGGTGGGCTAGACTCCACTACCTTAGTCTTCCCCAAAGACTTAATCAAGGCGTTCTTCTCATCTAGCTCCGACCTAAGTGTGGGACAAAGCTTACAAGCACAAAGCAGAACTGACCTAAACTTCATCTCCTCTAGCTCGCACACAATAGTAGCAAACTTGGACTGCAACGAAACTAGATTGGACTTAAAGATAGGACACTCATCACATTCAAGCACATCGCTAACAATAGGAGCATCCTTAACCAGTTCTAGTTCATGCTTGGCCTTAGCGAGCTCATGAGACACATCAGCAAGCGAAATCTCAGCAACATCTAAGTTCACGACGTTCCTCATCATGCTTGACACGGAGAGCAACAAGATCATTCATGTGAGATATGCAGCCAGCGCACTCATCCTCACTACATTTCTCCCTATCACAAGCCAGCTCAGCCCTAAGCTTTCAATGCTCTCTAGCTGCTTCCTTAAGCAGCCTCTTCTGGTTGTCGAGAGCGGCGTACAACTCCCTAACCTTCGTATCAAGCAGGTCGATTGTGGAGTTTACCTCTGAATTGCTCTCGGATCCAGGAGAAGAGTCGACGTGCGTCGGTGTAGCATGTCCACCCGAAGACGCACGAGCACCATCGGCTTCGCCCGCCATGGTGCAGAAGCCCTTGCGCCGACCGGCCGCCAAGCACAGGCCGATGAAGCCGGTGGCTTCCTTGTCCCACTTCTTCTTCTTCTTGTCGTCATCGTCGGAGGTCGGTGAAGAAGAGCGGTCGGTGTCGGAGCTCTTGTCGAGGTCGCTGAGCTGCGCCAGAAAGGCCTTCTCCCGCTTCTTGGCCTTGTACTTGAAGCGCTTCTTGAGCAACTCTTTGTCGAAGCGTCCTCCCCTGTCACGACTGCGGTGCTTGTGGCGCCGACGCTCCTTGTTGGAACCTCCCTCGTCACGGTCGCGGTGGCGGTAGTAGTCGAAGTGGTTGTTCTGGCCGCCACCGGACTTCTTGGGACAATCGGCGATGAAGTGGTCCAGATCGCCGCAGTTGTAGCACCCGGGGTTCTTCTTCCTCTGCCTGTTGTGGTAGATGCGCTGGAACTTGCTGATGAGGAGGCACAAGTCGTTGTCTCCCAGTGTCTCCAGCTGCTCATCTGTAACAGAAGGCAAAGAGGCAAGAGAAAAGCCAAGAGCAGAGTTAGCGTTAGAGCTCGATACACCTGGGCCAGTCACAAGAGCGATGCTCTTGGAAGGAGGAGCGCCATTGAGCTTGGCTCGTGTCTGGTTATCCACCTCTGTGGCCTTGAGCTTGCTGAAAAGCTCGTTCACCGTCAGAGTCTCATAGCCAGCAGACTCAATGATGGTGTTCACTTTGAGATCCCACACAGAGCGATCAAGTGCGTAGAGCAACTTGAGAGCCTTCTCGTGCTCTGTGTACTCAAGGGCATCAGCAGATCTGTTCGAATTGACTTTGTTCACAATCGACTGAGAACGACTGAACATCAAGTCAATGCTCTCACCCGGCTTCTGTGTGAAGTTCTCGTATTCACGCCGGTGAGTCTCGAACAATCTGGCCTTCACCTGAGGTGTGCCCTCGTGGTAGTTCTCAAGACACGTCCAAATCTTGTGGGCTTCCTGAAAACCCTGGACGCGTGAGAACTCTGCACGAGAAACACCAACGAACAAGGCATTGACAGCCTTGGCGTTAGCCTCGTGCTCAGTCACTTGAAGAGGAGTGACCCGAGCGGCAAGCATCACGTAAGCCTGGTTCTTGGTAATATCCCAGATCTCGGCTCCCATGCTCTGCAATAAGGCTCTCATGCGAACCTTACAGTAGGCATAGTCCTCACCGGAAAACACCGGGATCTTCCCAAGACTCGCCATGGTCGCCAAGTGGTTTTCGAACCGGTTAAGGTACTGAAAACCTCAACCTTGCTCTGATACCAATTGAGGGACCGAAACCGGCGACCAGAGGGGGTGAATGGGAGCCGATCAAAATTTCTCTCGAAATTCACACCGTCGGCCTATATCCCAAAATCACCACAATCCCTCAAGAGTTCTAGGTGAAGTTTGAGATAGCTATGGAAGAGCTAAACCAACACAAAACACCCCTAGATCGTGCGAGAGAAACCACGGAAGCGAACAAGAAAATCTGCAGACCTGGCAGACTTGGACCGGTCTGACTGCTCTCTCCGACCAGTCAGACCGGTCGGGCTGGAGTTCAAAAACCCAGACCGGTTTCAGAGACCGGTCAGACCGGTTGCACCCAGACAGATCGCAGACAAAGCTTCAAACGGCAAATCTCGAGCAAACGAAGTCCAAATCCAATGAAACTTGGAGGATAGCTTCACATCAACCCCGTGAACATATTCCCAAAAGATTAACAGATCATGAGAAATCAAGGGAAGATCAAAGAGCATTGGGGTTTTCTCAAGAACCCAAAAACTCCAATTCGTGAGAACTCTCGATTCCAATAGATTTAGCACTTGGCTAGAAGGATGAGAATCGTCACAAAGAGTCCATCAAACCACGAATTCAAGGGTTCATCTCTTCCGAACACAAAACACACCAAAAGAGGAGAATTAAAACCCAAAACGCAAGAGAGGAAGGGGGACGAAAAGCTCAGCACACACAGGTGAATCTCAAATCAATTTCATTCATAAATCACGGAGGAATTCACCTATACAAAGGCTAGAGCCGACCACACCATAATCCACCCTCTAGATTGGAGAGATTAGCTATAATCTAACCCTCTTTTGCGTTGGAGTCCTTGGCCCTAACCTAGAGCAGGGGCAGGGAGAAGGAAAAAACGAAGAGAAAACAAAAGACTCAAGAGACTCAACCAGCCACGGGCTGGTGGGGGTATTTATACCCAGCTGCTGCGGCCAGACCGGTCAGACCGGTCCATGGGACCGGTCAGACCGGTCGGGTCTGTAGCAGCCCGCTGTACAGCCTCGATCGACGGCGGAGCTTCTTTCTTCGACTGGAAGTCTTTGCTGCGATGCCGCCACGTCGACGAAGTTCCGGTCCGCGGTTTTGGAGGGTCCACGAAACCCGGGTAGGTGGCCGGTTTTGAGAAAACCGCCAAAACCTCACGCGCGGGAAGATTCCCGCCTCCACGCCGTGGCCCTAGACGCCGTTCCCGCCTCGGCCTTCTGACGGCCCTAGACGCCGCCCGACGCCCGTCACCTCCTCGCCCGCAGCGAGGCTCTAGACGCCGTCGACGCCCGTCGCCTCCGTCAGTCCCGAGACCGACGCCCGTGCCTCCACTACCTGGCGTCTTCAACCACCGTCCGCCTCCTTGGTTTTGTGGCGCAAACCAAGAAACCCGCCTTCCATCGCCGCTTGCGCCCTCGATCCAGGAGTGGACGCCACAGCTGCCGCCCGGCCCGAGCTCCTCCACGGCAACTCACCGTCGACACTCGACGCCCGTGTACCTGCAATCCAAAGACCAAGCGCACGATCACACCGCACGGTTGACAATTCACTCATCACAGGTAGGATAGAGTACTCTCGTTCCTCAAGTGATGAACTGCGGCATCCAGAATCGGAAATTGAAGATGAAACTTAGTATTCTGAAGATGAACTGTGGCGTCCTTGGATGTCTGAACTACTGTGTCCTCCAGAATCGGAAATGAAGATGAACTGCCGCGTCCTTGGATGTTTTGCTCCAGAATCCAGAAAAGGCTGTCGATGCATCGGATGGAGTTGGGAGTTTGCATATATTCCAATTGCTGTGCTTCTGCCAAGTGGGATGGATAGAGATCAAATGTAAGAGTCGCTAAGCGATGCGAGAGCTGTGCATGTATACTCAACAAGTCAGCAGCACATGTCAAAGCTTGCTGCAGTGCAGAGCGGCAGGAGCCCCGTCAGATGGAGATGTGCCCCACCCACCCGCTCTTAGCACGGCCGGAGGCCGCCGGCCACCACCGCCTGCTGGTCACCCTCGCGCGCCACGGCCGCTTCGCCGCCGCCGCGGGGGACCTGGACGCGGCGAGGGAGGCGGCGCGGGAGGCCGTAGCGCGGGGCCTGCGGTGGGACGCGCCGGCGCTGGTGGGCATGCTGCGTGCCGGCGGCCATGTCGCGCGGGCGCGGCCGCTGCTGCTGGACATCCTGCGTGGCGGCTGCGCTGCGGAATTGGACGCGTTCGCGTTTGACGTGCTGATGGGAGGAACAACACCGTGCAACGACGACGGGGAGGGTCAGTGCCGGAATGCTCGGCCAGAATTAGATTGAGACAGCGACACCCTGACGCCCTCCGGAGGTTTGCCGCAGTGCGGAGGCCGGAGGTTTGCCGACGCTGGGCCGTATCGGAATCGGATATCACGCCAGATACGTATCAATATGCGTATCGGATGTTTGTATTTTTTTTTCTCTTTTTATGCTGGATACTTATCGGTGGTTCCGTATCCGATACGGGATACGACGCCACACTGCCGTATCGGGGTAACGTAGCGGCCGGCGGGTGGGGGAGGAAAAAGATTATTTTCCCCCAAATCCATCATCTAGCTCTAGGAATTGTTCTGCCAGCGGACCTCCCTACATGGCGAGCAGCAGCAATGGATGCAGAGGAGGAAGAGGGCAGAGGGAGGCGTATAGGTGGCGGAGCCGCTCCCCCAGTCCACACCACCCGTATGAATACATCACTCTCCCGGGGGCGACCGCTTCGACATCCTCGAAGGCGACGACAAGCAGGAGTGGGTACAATTCTTCGACGAAGCCGATAGAGCGACCAGGGAGGTCATTGGTATAAACCGCGCCGCCATCCTCGCCAACAGTGGCCACCGCGACGGCTCCGTATACGCCGTGTCCGGTGGATGGCATCAAAGATATCGAATTTCCGACCGTAACGAGAGTGAGTCTTCCTCCTCGATTGGTAGATTCCTTTTTTTTAGGTTCTTTTCTGTTTCTCAAAATAAACCCATATATTGATACTCAGGGGTTAGTTACTTCATCCATTCCTTTTATATAGCTTTTTAGTTAAACGGTAAAATGTACCAAACAAAAGGAGAGAGAGAAGAAAATAGTTCGATTAATTCTTATCATTCGATTCATGTTGCATGCGGTCTAAAATAAAAGTTGTCATTCACACTGCTATTGCAATATAAAAGTTAAATTTCCTATTCCTCTTACTGCTTCCCTTAAATTGTATCTAATATTGTTTTATTTGTCTTTCTTGTTTAGCTGGACTGGAACCGATGACCCTCTCTGACCCAAGCAATTGTTGTCCAGATCGAGAAAACTGTTTCATCCATACACCGCGTCCCATGATGCAAATATTTTCAGTGAAATTGGGCAAACTTTTAGAAGAAGATGGCCCGGTTCAGTTATACGGATATATAGCTACCCGTGACCTTCTAGATCCATTAGTAAATTACATAGTTAATCGGAGCAGGGATGATCCTATCATTGTATACCAGGTAAGCATATGTAATAACTCATTGTACTTGTGAACTTTTAAATCCTGATATTTTTATTTTTCAGAAATAAGTGTAGGTGATGGAAACAACACACTGTTCTGGTCTGATCGATGGCTCATGGGCTGCTCAATTGTTGAAATCGCACCTGTGGTTGTTGATGCTGTGCCACTAAAAATTCGCAAGCAACGCACAGTTGCACTTGCACAGGCCTTGCAAAATCAATCTTGGCCCACTGATATTCAAGGAGGCCTCTCGCCGATTGGACTGTTTGAGTATCTCCAGCTGTGGGATATGCTGCTGGACACGACCCTCTCCCAGGATGAGGATGTGCACATCTGGCGATTGGATAGCTCTGGTATTTTCTCCTCTAAATCAGCTTATCGTGCCTTCTTTAATGGAGCAATTACTTTTGAACATGGGCGGCGGTTGTGGAAATCATGGGCTCCTGCGAAATGCAAAGTTTTTCTCTGGCTCGCCATTAGGAATCGGTGCTGGACTGCGGATCGTCTGGCGAGGCGTGGCCTGCCACACCCGTCCATGTGTCCGCTCTGTGACCAGGAAGAAGAAAATATCCAACACCTGCTTACTACGTGTGTCTTTTCCCGGGAGTTCTGGTTTAGAATTCTAACGCCTATGGGATTTCAAGGCCGGGTCCCAAGCCGCCATGAGATTTCTTTTGCTGACTGGTGGAGAAAAGCAGTTAAAAAGGTCCCGAAAGAAACTAGGAAAGGCCTGAATTCCACTATTATTTTGGGCGCCTGGGTTATCTGGAAGCATCGCAATGCTTGCGTCTTTGATGGTGCTCGACCTTGCATAAACAGTCTCCTTCGGGCTTTCAGAGATGAGCAACACCTTTGGTGTCTTGCTGGAGCTCGACGCCTGAGAACACTTGGTCATGGTCTGGTTGGCGAGCTGGGTAATCCTTAGCTTGTGGTTTCTAATTTGTAGTAGGTCAGATCTCGCCTCTAGGTGTGTGCGCTATTGGAGTACATCTTGATCATGTATTTTTTCAACCCCTCATGGCTCGGCCCGGAATGAGGTGGTGAAGATTGTAAGGGGCCGGCTCTTCTCTCTTTAATACAATGATACGAAGCTCTCCTTCGTATTCGAGAAAAAAGAAATAAGTGTTTTATGTACAACTTTGATAGTTATACATATATATTGTTAAAAAGGTAGAATTACTATGCATTGTTGATTTTTTTTTTGAAAAAAAAATAGTCAGATAATATGACATGGTCCCCTGAGTTTGAGTTCAGCATAATGAGACACTCTTGTAGACATTGTTGTCCATTGGATCATTATTCTTTAATGAGTGCTGAAGATGCTACATTACAAAATGTTCTTGCTACGAAAGAATATCTTCATAACTGAAACTTCCTGGAGGTGCACATATTTCGGTCATACATATCCTCTATCTACTTTTCTATGAAGGGTTACAAAATAGAAAATTTGCGAGCAGGCTTGCAAGTCTGGAATAATACGTGATGCCTTGTGAGACTCTTGTAGAATGAGACAAACTCCTTGTAGATTTTGTTGTCCATTGAATCATAAACTATCTGCATTACTACTATATTGCCAGATAATTTGTTCTTTTCCATGAAATATTACTCCCTATATTCTCAAATGTATGATGCTGGCTCATTCAAATTTTGAACTAACCAGCGACATAAAAATGGAGCAGTAAATAGTGATTTTGCAGGGTTCCCTTATAGAAATGACTGGCCCAAAAAGAGGTATTGAGATGCAATCTGCCGTGCTAATAGAGTATGACTTGAGGATCAAGAAGGGAGAACATGAAGTTGACGACTTGCAATTGATTGATGGAATATCAGACTTCTCTGAGCTAACTACACCGACATGCAAACCGTTTTTGAATCGAATTGATGGTGCTGGTGGTGCTGTTGACATTACATTAGCAATGCTTTCCGAAGCTGTGGAGGCAACAATACAAGTAGACATAACACAAGTGCATGGCAGTGGTTTCCGTCTACTACTTAGTTCATATGTTGGTGGCTTAGAGAGAGAAGAAATTCATCTTTTTCGTGGTGTTATTAGTGAGGCATGTGGTATGAGAAGGTTTGTGGTCGCTGCAGCGATAGATATACTTGGATGCGTGTGAAGTTCAAGGTCATTGATGGAAGTGGAGGCTCAACAAGTGAAGTTGAACGCCATGCTTCTTTTAAAGCAAGCATGCACGGATGTGCTAGTCAACAAATGGAGCTGGATCAGGCCTCTATTACGGTGAAAGTGACCTGGTCGACTTTGTGAAGTGAGTTTTTCTGGTAACGCAAGATCTTTGTTCTTCCCCCGGAACTGATGAACCTCATCAATGATTATTCTTGCACCAGACCCCATATAACCTCTGTGACTAGCAACGTAACTTCTGCCTATATATTTTGATGTTAGTGTTTGTTTATCTCCATATGTTTGCAAATTGCAAGTGCCAGCAAGGCAAATGAAACTCTTCCAACCTAAAATCTCATTCGATTTAGGGTTTTATTTGATGAATTTTTCTCATTGGCCGTGTCCCTCTATATTAATAGGATGGGGAGGTCTTGTCTTTATAGAAGTCAAAACTCATACAACTCCTCGGATTACAGACCAAAACCGGTCTTGAAATCCAGTTGGATTCATTGGCATTGTTCTTCCCAAAGTCATACTCATCTAGACTCCAAATTAGACTTTATACATATACATTTCGATCATGTCGACGAGATCTATGTAATGGTGTAGATAGGCAATTTGACAAAGTTTACTAAACTATTCTGACCACCTTGATGGACTGGTCAGACCTGTTTGTGCTGCCAGATCGGCTATAAGGCTAAACCCAGTGCCAGATTGGCTACAAGGCTAAACTCAGTCTGACCACTTTGAAAACCGGACGTGTCGGCCTTTACTCGGCGTGTTTTATACACCGTGAGCTATGCACCCTTGAGGGGGCACTGGAGGTTCTGTGCACGACACATGTTCTCCTTCTCTCGGCGTGATATGTTTTTTTTTAAAAAAAAGTCCTTCAAATTATTGCAAATAGAACTCGCAGTCCATTTTTTTTCTTCAGAAAACCCTCTCCCCGCCCTCCTTTCCATCGAGCCACGGCTCCTCCTCACGCCTCCACCTCCTCCCTCACCCCCTGCGGAGGTGGGCCACCATTCTGCCAAGGAGGTGCAGTCGGCGGCGGATACTGGGGAGGAGGAGGCGAGGTTGGGGCGGTGACTTGTTTTATTTGTGGGTCTTGCTTGTTTTCTTTCAGTTGAAAAAACAAAAAATTTCAACCAATCAGCCTCTCGTCATCTTCCACCTCCCGCCCAGACTATCTCCTACCGCCACTGCCTCCTGCTCGCCCCCGCCCACCTGCTGCCGTCCCCAGCGGCGCGCCCGCCGCGCTAAACCGGCTCCGTCGCTCGCCCCCGCCCGGCCGCCGCCTAACCGGTTCCAATCGCCGCCCGCGGCCGGAGGCGTCCCTGCCGCCCCGCCCGTGCCGCTGGCCAACCTCCCTCCTTTCTTCTTCTAAGAGCGGAGCTCGTCGGGCCGCCTCCGCTGCCGTGCAGCACGCCGTCGCCGTCGCGCCCCAAAAATCGGTTGAAACTCAACCGCTTGTAACGAAGCAAATATGTTTATTTATGCGCAACTAAAACGGACGAAACCAGCCACGCGTCAAACCCAGCAAATCTTCAATGAGCATTAACTGACAAGCGGGCACCACAATTTTGAGGGACCCATCTGCCATAGAGAACTATCCTCCTCCGGAAGCACGCAGAGGCAGAAGCACAGAACCCTCCAGTGTCCCTCGCTCTCCAAGGCAATTAGCGGCGGCGGCGGCGGCGGCGGTGGGGGTGGCTATGGACGGCGGAGGCGCAGCGCCGCCCGATGCCGCCAGAAGCACCTCTCCTGCGCCCATGATGGCGGCCGCTCCCGCCGGAATCAGTACGTTTCTCCAACCCTTCTTCCTTCCCCCTTCTCATCAGATCCATGTGTTCCTTTCCTCGTGTCGATTCGCTGGGTATCTTGGAGGGGATGATCTTTTCTGCCTCGTACTTCTCAAATTTGCTTGGCCCCCAGGATCATATATAGCTGAAAGCCTGAATTTTTTTAAAAGCGCAGCGCATCCGCATTTGCTTTCCTTCCCCTTTTCGTTCTACTGTATTTTTTGTCACTAGAGCTTGCCAGCGCATCGCACTGGAGGATTCCAAAAATCTAAATTAACCTTATTTCTCCCAAACATTTGCAGCACTGATATTTCCTTAGCTGTTGTATGCTTGATTTGGCACAGGGGTGGAGAATTGCTACGTATTCAAGAGCCGCCTTCAAGAGTATGCGCAGAAAGCTGGCCTTCCAACCCCGGAATACCATACCCTCAAAGAGGGCCCTTCCCACGAACCAATCTTCAAGTCCACTGTGGTGGTTAACAACACCAAGTACGACTCTCTGCCCGGATTCTTCAGCCGAAAGGCTGCAGAGCAGTCTGCCGCTGAAGTTGCGCTCATGGAGATAGTTAAGTCCATTCCAGCAACTGAATGCAGAAGCATCCCAGCAGTTGTAAGTTGCTCATGTTCTTAGCTTTCGAGTAATTTTAATCAGTTTGAGTGGTTGGTTAGAGTACTTGATGACAATCACATAAGTTTTTCTTTTCATGACATTTCACCAAGTTTCATATTGTTGGTTCTTTGCTGTTTTCTCTAGTTGTTTGTTTAATATTTTTGAAGCTCCCAGTTATGCTAAGGTATCCCATGAATACATTAGGGAATTTGTGGTAAGGATTCGTGCAAGCTTGTTCTGCCCGTTTATGAATCATAATAGCTCACTGTATGTTTATTAAATTTAAGTACTATGTCCAGAGTTTTTTTCCCCCTTCTAGAATTTGAAGATTCTTTAGTTCTTATTAGGAATCAGGATGACTAAATTAGCATCAGTGGGCATCCCTTCTTGATTGATGTGTTCGCTGATACCTGACTATGCTTTGCAGCAAGAAACTGGCCTGTGCAAGAATCTTCTTCAGGAGTATGCTCAGAAGATGAATTATGCCATTCCATCTTATATTTGCACTAAACAAGCTTCAGGCGTAGCTCCTTTCATATGCACTGTTGAGATCGGTGGCATACAATACATTGGTGCTGCCGCTAGAACAAAGAAGGAGGCAGAGATAAAAGCTGCCCGAACTGCTCTTCTTGCAATCCAGGGTAATTTTCTTATTATTCGACGCATCATGCAAATTTGTTCCTCCTGTTCAGTGCTAGCTTGGATGTTGAGTCATAAATGGATAATGTTTTGTGCAGGTCGATCAGAGGGTTGCACAAATGGTGACACAAAGTACATCGTTGTTCCTGGCCAAAGAGAGGTTAAGGAGGCAGAGAAGAAGCCAACTGAAACTCCAAAGCCACTTAAAGTCAAGAGAGGTGGTCACAAGAAGAAATGGAACAAGAGGAAATTCATGAGGAAGACTGACCAAATATTTGATGTTGAAATTGATGGACCTAGAGTGGCTGGGGATTCTGATGTCCCAATGCAGGTAACAATAGCAGAGGAGCCATTCAGCGATACTATAATCCTGCAACCTGAGGAGCCTATAAGAGTAGGACAGGAGCTTCTTAGAGATACTACAATGCTACAACCTGATGACGAAGCTACAATTGTAAAGCATGGGCCAGCCGGTGAAACTGCAATGCTGCTACACGTGGAGGAAGCTAGAGTAGTAGAACAACAGCTAGCTAGAGATACTGCAATGGTTCAATCTAACAAGGAAGTTGTAGAACCACCCAGCAGCAGTGCAACGCCACAGCCTGGTGAGGAAGCTAGCATAGTAGAACTGTGGGAACCTAGAAGTACAAAACAAGAGTCACTAAGTAATGTTGAAACACTGAAACCTAAGGATGAAGCTAGAACCATAGAGCAGGAATCACTGAGTGGCTATGTAGCATTGCAGTCTAATGGGAGCGCTTTGGATGCACATGAGCCAGGGCCACCAAGTAATACTGCAGTGATGCCACATAAGGAGCAAACAGAAGCCGAGGCCACCTCACATTTGTGAACTGGTGCAACCTAACTAGAACCTATTTTTTTCAGAACAGCAAATCTGTCCATGAACAGGAAGCCTGAAATTCAGGAGACGCGTGCATTGCTGGAGACATAGGTCCACAGGAGATATATGATCACGAAATAAATTGTGGGGTTGACTACAGCATAATGAGCATACAATATTAATGATGTATTCACATGCAAAGAAGTGGTATTTCTAGTTTAGAGAGAATTATGGAAAAACAGATGAGACTGTGTGCTGAGGTTGTTAGTTCACATTCGCCATTATAGTATTAGATTGTATTCCTGATATTATGGTTGGGTTTTCCTGTCGAGAGAGGACTATTTAGAAATGAAATGAATTTGGTGTTGCTGGTCCAATCCTCCACTTGAATTCCATGATCTGGTCATTGGATGGCCGTTTCAACATTTGTATTCATTGTTTGAAGCCATAATATCTCATCGTGAATGCCAATAGAAACAGCCATACCTTTTTCTGCATTTGCAAGCATAGTTCACTGACTGCCCAAACAACACTGAGCTAACCAACTTTCAGGAGTATTTGTGTGTGACTATCTGATTTGTACGGCAAAAACCGTGTTTACTATTCACATTCATTGCGTGACTGCGATACAAAATTTTTCTGCCCCTAGCGTGGTTATTCTGTTGCTCAGCACTAACTGTTACCCCAAATTCCCCTATATATATGCAACATTGCTGAATGGCTAGATCTCAACACTGCTGTAAGCTTGCACCTTCTGCACTTTATTCTCAGCCATCATCCTCCTTGTCTCCTCTGCAGACGTCCAGTCTCCATCTCCAGCATAGGCATTCGACAGTGATACGTAGGTGCCATCGCTGCTTGGCGCCATTCTCAGGATCTGCTCTGCTGCAAGCACGCCAAGTTCTTTGTTCCCATGGATCCGGCAGCCATTCATCAGAGACCTCCATACTGCAGGCCATGGCTGAAATGGCATTGCTTCTATGACATCTTTCGCTTCGCTGACGAGCCCTTTTCGCGCCAGGAGATCGACCAGGCAGGAATAGTTGGCCCTTGTCGGATGCACGCCGTGTGCAAACAGCATGGAACTGAACAGCAGCTTTCCCTCCTCGACTTGCCCAAGATGACTGCAAGCTGAGATGACCGCGACGAACGTAGCTGGTGTTGGAGCCAATTGTAGTTCTTCCATCTCTCGGTACAGCCTGAGGACTTGATGGATCAGACCATGGTTGGCATAAGCTGTCAGCACGGTGTTGTACAGTATGGTGTCATTAGTTACCAACGAAACATCAGTGAACACACTTTCAGCAGCAGTAACATCGCCACACTTTGCATACGCATCAACCAAGGCGCTTGCCACACAGAAGTGCTTGCTATACCCTGCCCTGACAACGAGGGAATGGATGCATCTGCATTGCCCTATCAATGCTGCGTTTGCACAAGCGTTCAGGATGGTAGCCAGGATGAACTCATCAGGCTCCTGTGTGCACTCATCTCTGAACAAAGTGAAAAGGTAAAGGGCCTCATCGTTCAGGCCATGCTTCAAGAATGCAGAGATGGTGACTCCCCATGATACCAAATCCATCTTGCCAGTGTCCTCGATGACTTTCAGTGAACCATGAACTGAACCAAGGGTTGCCTTTACTTTGATTAGTGAAGTCGAGACGAACTGACATGAAGCAAACCCATGTTTCAGAATACATGCGTGGATCTGCTCATGGTTTCTTGAGTCGTGAGCTTGTTGGAATGCAGACAAAACAGCTGGATAGGTGAACTCATCTGGTTTTGATCCAAAGCAGAGCAAGCTGCGGAAGAGCTTCATTACATCTTCAGAACTACTGTGCAGACCATAACCTGCAATCATCTCGTTCCATGTCATAATATTTCTGACACTGAGATTACTGAAGAAGCCATAAGCAGAGTGGAGCAGACCACATCTAGACAGCATGTTGATGACCGCATTCGCTACAAGTAGTTTCTCAGAGTAGCCATGACGATAGGCAAGTCCAAAGATCTGAAGACCAAGGGAGGTGTTCTCCTTAGCACCACAGAGCCTCAGCATGACAGATAATGTAACTTGGTTAGGTTTACAACCATATAGTGACATGTCGACAAAGCAGTCTGTAGCTGCCTTCACTTCCTCATCATTGGCAAGACCGGAAATTACCGTGTTCCAGGAGACAGTGTCCTTTTGCCGAATCTTACCAAAGATAGCTATGGCCATGTCCTGCTGTCCTGCTCTGAAGTACATATCAACAAGCGCGTTCATCACTGAAGTACTGGATTCGAACCTGTTGTGGATGACAAGACCATGTAGCTGCCGCCCAAAATTCAACTCGCTGTTGATCGAAGAAGCCTTTACAGCTGAAATATTGGTGAAAACATCAGGCGTTATTCCACAGCGATGCAGCTGAACCACTGTCCTCATCGCATCACATGCGTATCCATTCGAGATATAAGCCTCCAACATTGCGTTCCAGCATGCCAGGTCTCTGAAAACAATGCCTGCAAACACGTGCTCCGCAGCAGCAGTACGCCCATGCCTGGCATACATTAGCATCAACGAGCTTCCCACATAAGGATTGGCATCCAGGCCAGCTTTGACAGCGAGGCCGTGAACGGAAAGGCCGAGCCTGGCATTGGCCACCGCTGACTGGCAACAAGGAGCGCGCATGCGAGAGCGAACTCGTTGGGGCAGAGGCCGTTGCCGAGCATGGAGACAAACAGCTGGAGGCCCAGGTCAGGCGCGGCGTTGCGCACGGAGCCGGACACCATGGCGGTCCAGGAGACGAGGTTCCGGTGCGGCATTTCGTCGAACACGCGGAGCGCGCCGGCGAGGTGGCCGCGCCTCTTGTAGAAGATGAGGAGGTGGTTCGTGGTGAAGGTGTCGGCGGACACGCCGAGCTTTATGCACTGTGCGTGGAGCCCTGAGCCCGTGGCGAGGGATGATGGAGAGGTGAAGGAAGACGAGGAGTAGGCGATGGAGGAGAGGGCATGGGCGATGGCGAAGGGGTCCCTCTCCCTGGTGGGAGTGGGAGTGGGAGTGGGAGTGGAGCCGGCGAGGGTGGAGAGCATGTTTGCGCTGCGGGCAATGCCTGCGGGGATGGAGAGCGCATGAGCGATGGCAATGGCAAATCGAGATGGGCGGCGCCGCGGCGTAGGGGCGAAGCCAGCATCAGCATCAGGAGATGGCGGCGGCGACGGCAAAACTTGGATTCGGTTCCGGATGTCCCAGGTGCCCTACCTCTCACGTATCAATCCACTGTACCTGTAAATTCATTGCACTACTAATACTGTAATCCGCAGTCAATATTCTGATTTTGAACTGGAATAACCTGTAAATTGTACTTGATTTGTGATTTCTACTTCAAGCTGAAAAACTTACGAGAAATGCTAGTGATTCTGCTGCGTTTGCAAGATTCACAGTTCACACTGTATCTAATACCGAGTAAGGATAAGGGTTAAAGTTGTACGAATAACTCAACAATGCTCTGCTCCTGTGTTTTTTTAATGAAAAAGAGTACACAAAATCAGCTTCAGTATTAATGAGAAAGTTCAGGTCAAACCACGACTGCCATAGTTTCCTCTAAAATTTATCAGAAAAAAAAAATGTAGAAAATGGTGCAAACAATGGAGCGAGAAATTAGAAAGCTCCATTATTTTATTCCCTCGTCAAATCAAATGGACAAAGTCAGCTTGTATTTCTCCGGATGAAACGTACTCCAAATCGTACGTACCCAAGATTGACGTTGACCTGACCCCAGTTTGCTGGATCGCGCCCTTCACAAGCCGTTCCTTCTTGGCAGTACCACTTCTTGCAAGTCTCCGGCTCAGCCGTCGCTTCTTGCCACGAAGCCGCCATGCTTCTCGCCGGCGATGACAATGCCCCGGCCACACCGGACCACCACGCCCCTGCCCTCCCCAGCTACCGAGCCTCCACGCCGCCGCTCTCCGAGCACCTCCTCCCCGGCGACAGGCCACAACAGCGCGCGCACTGGCTCGGGCAGCTCCCCACCTTCTGTCGCCCAAAATCTGCCGACGACGACGCGTCGTCCGCCGTCGACCGGGGCTCCCTCCGCCGTGCGTGCAAGGAATGGCTCGAGAACCCATGAACATCGCGCTGCTCCTCTGGCTCCTCTGCGTTGGCGTCTCCGGCGGCATGCTCGCGCTCCTCCTCCTCGGCCTGATCGACGCCGTGTTCCCGGCGCCGGCGGACCGGAGCCGCTGGGTCGAGACCAACAACCAGGTGCTCAACGCGCTCTTCACGCTCATGAGCCTCTACCAGCACCCCGCGCTCTGCCACCACCTCTTCCTCCTCTGCCGCTGGCGACCCCGCGACGCCGCCGACCTCCGCGCCGCCTACTACAAGGAGAGCGCCGCCGCCGCCGCACCGCGCCCCGGGGAGCGCGCGCACTTGGCCGTCGTCGTCGTGCTGCTCCACCTTACCGTCGCGTGCCAGTATGTGCTCTTCGGGCTCTACTGGGGGTACACCAGGCGCACGCGCCCCGAGCTCGCCGAGGACAGCTTCTTCGTGCTCGGCGTCGCCGCGCCGGTCGCCGCCGCCGTGTACACCGTCTGCAACCCGCTGGGAAAGGCCAGCTCGGCGTGCAAGCTCGCGTGCTCTGACGTCATGGTCTCCGACGCAAAACAACGCCTTTCTCCGGTCGGGCATGTCGTCGTCGAGCCGGAGTGGGCCGGCGGCATGTTCGAGTGCGCCGGCAATGTGTCGCCGGCCTGGTGGCTCTCCTTCACCTACACCTTCTGCGTGTTCGGGTGGAACATGGAGCGGCTGGGCCTGGGGAACGCGTGCGTGCACGCCGCCACGTTCGCGCTGCTCTGCTTCGCGCCGCTCTGGGTGCTGGGCGTGTCGACGCGGCACATCCGCGACGCGGTGGGCGGCGCCGGCGTGCTGCTCTGCGCGTGCGGGCTGCTCTACGGCGGCTACTGGAGGATCCAGATGAGGGAGAAGTTTGGGCTCCCCGGGAGCACGGCCTGTTGTGGTTCCAAGTCCGTGACGGAGCGCACTGGCGTAGGAGGTGCGCACGGCCAGCCGCTACCACGTCGACGGTGAGGTCTTCTTCTCCAAGGCTGCCGATGATGATCGGCATCGTCAGCAGAGGCAGCCGTTGCTTGCGGTGACCATGACCGATCACCACCGTGACGTTTTCAGTGCAACTGACATGGTTGCAGTGTCACAGGGGTGACCACCGGACGATGATCATGTGGCGGTGGTTGTTCATGACGACGACACCATGATGGCTCCGCCGGTTCAGGTTGTGGTTGAGGTGGAGGAAGATGACAAATCAGTGTTGTTCTTCATGGTGAGAGGAGCAGTTGTTCGGTTTCGACATTGGTGACGGTGAGGGAGGAAGATGCTGATGATAGTATGTCGTCTGAAGGAAGCTGGAGGGTGGAGAAGGTGAAGAAACTAATCAACATGCTCACTCTGGTTCTTTTGTACACTAGGGGCTTTCTTCACTAGAGACGGAGGATATTGGCACATTCTGGGCAGTAGTTGGCATAGGTTAGATCACAGTCTCCTTCATTTTTCTGTTGCTGCAAAAGGGCATTCGATTTTTTTTCTTCTTGTACAGACTACAGTCATTGGTGTATATATACAGAAACACGTACGTGTAACAAGAGCCACCATGTGAATAGAATATGGGCCGTAGAATATATCTAAAGTTGTACTTTAGAACAAATCTCGAGATGTATGGATGGTCTAGATAAACCCCGCGGTCACATGTATATGCAGGGGCGGATTTGGCGTGGGGGCAAGGGGGGCTCAAGCCCCCCTACCCCCATGAGCTCCATGGAAATTAGAGGAGAGGAGGAGGGAGAAAAAGAGGAAAGAAGGGAGAGAAGAAGAAGAAAGGGGGGCGGGAGGAAGAAGAGGAGGAAGCAGCCCCCCTGCCGGTGATTCCAGCCTCCGCCACTGTGTATATGTGGATTTTTCGCTTTGTTGTCGGCCGCCCTCCCGCGCCCTTCACCGGCGCCGCTCCGTCCTCCCTCCCGCCTACATGGTGTTGTTGTCAGTTTCCGTTGTTTCCAAACGTATCGGCATTTGGTCTACCGCCTCAGGGATAACGTTCGTCCTGCATCATATCATGTATCCAACAGGAAAGGACAGCCATCAGCACAAAATGATTTTCAATGCATTATATATGTAATATGTTGGTCCTTCATCTAATTATATATTCCAGTGAGATGTAACATATGTGCTAGCTCTCGATCGCTTCGCTATGCTTAATTTAATGAGGCAACGAATTGAAACAGGCAGGCATGAAGAGCAACTAACAACTCACTTGTTGCGATACAAGGGGACGTAGTCGTCGTCAAGCAGAAAATTCACGGCGAGGTCGTTCTGATCTGACTGATAATGCTCCAGGAAATCCAAGTCGAGGTTGTCATTTGTTGCTGCCGATGGCGGCGGCGCCCTATTCAGTTCAGTCAGTAGCGTCGCATACATTAGTAATCAATGTATCGCAAGTAATAGTGCACATGGGCGGATCCAGCGTGGGGGCAAGGGGGGCTCAAGCCCCCCCCCTACCCCATGAACTCCATGGAAATTAGAGGAGAGGAGGAGGGAGAAGAAGAGAAAAGAAGGGAGAGAAGAAGAAGAAAGAGGGGGGGGGCGGGAGGAAGAAGAGGAGGAAACAGCTCCCCCTGCCGGTGATTCCAGCCTCCGCCACTGATAGTGCAGCAAATAAAAGCAGCAGGATGGGTGGGATTGGAACGCGCATGATGATAGCATGCTCCGGCCAGTAATAAACAATATAATTGAGGGGCTATGTATCTGGCCGATCCTTCACATACTTGCATACTCCCTCCATATCTTTTTACATGTCGTTAGGACATAAAATTTTAGTTTATTTTAGTACAATTATTTGGTCTGAAACGTCATATAAAAAGATATGGAGGTAGTATATAACTAGACAAGATACGCAGGCAGCAAGCAAACAAGCGAGCATTTAAGTCATATTGGTTCAAATTAAATTTATTATGTCACAAAATCTATTTGCAGGGATTTTGATCAATGAATTTAAACAAAAATGGCTTACTTATCTCGTTGTAATGATCGGGTATTAAGTTATCTTGGTTTACATTAAATTTATTGTCACAAAATATATTTGCAAGGATTTTGATCGATGAATTTAACCAAAAATGGCCTATGGGCCATGGGCCTTATGATTGTTATAATGAACAATTGAATCTTTCTTTCTTATTTCGATTAACATGTTTTTTTCTTTTTATTTAGGTAATTGACTTCAAATTTGTATGAGCAGAGCCATCATCAGAAGCAGAGCAATCAAGCAAAAACACACGAGCAGAGCAGGCATCGTCGGGATGGGATGGGATGGACGCACACGCACCGGACATCGTCGTCATCATGCGGACCCGCCACGGGGTTGTTGTTGGAGCGGGAGCCCCCAGGTGCTGCGGAGACGGTGGTGGGAGCGAGGGCCGGCCGAGGACGACGCGTCGCTGTCGCCGGCCATCGCGACGCGGCGAGACGACGAGCGATGGCTGCCTGCCGCTGCCCCAGTAGTACAAGATGCACTAGCATTCTGATGAGGGATCGAAATACCTTGGCACGCACATGTGGTCCTTGTTGTGATCGTTACGCCGGTTGCTGTGCGGGTGGAGGTGCAGATGGAGGTTGCCGCCGCGTTGGCCGGCGGCGAGGCCGGAGGGGCGGCCACAGCACCACCGCACGAGAACGGTACCGAGCCAGCCGGCCAGCGCGACGGCAATGGCGCTGACTAAGGCCAACCCACAGTCCTTTAAAATGAGATTCGAACGTGCCCCATCAGTGGCGGAGGCTGGAATCACCGGCAGAGGGGCTGCTTCCTCCTCTTCTTCCTCCCCCTTCTTCTTCTCTCCTTTCTTTCCTCTTCTTCTCCCTCCTCCTCTAATTTCCATGGAGTTCATGGGGGTAGGGGGGCTTGAGCCCCCTTGCCCCCACGTTGGATCCGCCCCCCATGGAGTTCATGGGGGTAGGGGGGCTTGAGCCCCCTTGCCCCCACGTTGGATCCGCCCCTGTGCACCATGGACTTGGATCGGTTGTGTGCTCTGCGGTACTACCTCCGTCGTCCCAGTATAAATAAATATACTTCTTATATTGGAACTTTTTTCGAATGTTAAAATGACACTTAAGGGAGGTGCTGTACCTACACACCTACGAGATATTGAATTATCTCAGTCACTCTGTTCGGCAGCTCCAGCAGCCTTCAGCTAACGGTATTTTTCTCTCTCACCTCTCTAGCACCGGCTTCCAGCCACCAGCCAGCCAACAATATTTTTCTCTCACACCACTCCAACCACCAGCTCCAGCTCCAGCCCAGTGAACAGAGTGAGTATGGACAGCTCGTGATCCTAGGAGTACACCAGTAAGTATCTCCTAGGTGCCTAGGAGCAGATATTGGTTAGCACATGTGCTCAAGATATTGGTCAGCGAACCAAAAATGTGTATGAATGGAATAGTAACAAGAGCGAGCAATACTGAAGAAAACTCACCAGTACGGTGCCCTCCCACTGGGATCCGTCGGCCATCCAGGTGGCCCTGGGCTCGCCGTCCTTGAGCCCCCTGGCGGCGTTGTACGCGTCGGAGCGCTGCTTGATCTCGTGCTCCAGCCCGTTGATCCGCGCCTTGAACTCGTCGTACTCGTTGCGCACGCGGCGGTGGTCGTTGACCAAGTCCTCCTGCGCGCGGCCCATGTAGGGGTGGCTCTTGAGCTCGAAGTAGCTCTCGGGCCCGCGCGGTTCGATGCCGTGCTTCCGGCAGAAGGGCACCCAGACGGTGGCGAACTTGGCGGCCTCCGCCATGGCCTCGTAGGTGAGCAGCATGCTCGAGTCGTCGGAGAGGCAGCAGGTGTTGCGCTCCACGGGGTAGTCGGCGGCCAGGATGGAGAGGATGGAGTTGGCCGTGCTGAGGATGGGCTCCTTGAACGGGTCGGCCGTGGTGACGAAGATGTCGAGCCCGGGGAGGCGGGAGGTGCCGTCGGCGCGGTCGAACCGCTGCCGGAGCACCACCAGGTCGGGCACGCGGGTGATGGGGTTCAGCTTGGGCAGCTGGTCGAGCAGCCAGGAGAAGCCGAACCAGAACTCGCCCGCGTTGGAGGTCACCCACAGCCACAGCGCGTCCGGGTTGCGGTGCGAGATGCGCCGGATCACGAACAGCGTGAAGGCGATCAGACGCACGAATATGAGCACCCTGCATCCACATTCATTCGGATTAATTATTAGTCATCAGGGTGCGAGTTACTTACAACTGAATATTTTTTTACTACTACTTGTTTTGCCAAGTTAGTTATAGTTTACATATATTATTTGAAAGAAAGAAAGAATTTGGAAGAGGCGGTGCTAATCATGAGGGGTGATTAATTAAAGCGTGAGTGGTGATTGAGTGCGAGCACGACGCACGAATATCTTGGCGGTGGCGGCGGCCCGGCAGTGGCCAGTGCAGTGCCCACGGCATGGCCGATGATTACATGCCTAAGCGGCCGCTATCTTCACAGCCCGGCGATCCTCTCGATGGCCTGGCGAACTCAGCGCCCCAGTCGACAGCACCTCGCGATCGGCGACCAGCCAGCAGCCCGGCAGCTAACAAGCCCGGCGATGATGCCTAGATGGCACCGGCGGCGAGCACATCATCATCTTGACAGGCCCTGTACTGTCAATACATCTGCGGAGGAGATCGGCGGCGCCGTCTCAGAATGTGGAGGGAGAAGAAAGGAATCAGTAGGGTTTTGGAAGATAATTGATTAGTTCATTCATTGATTGATAATCTCAGAGAGAGCATTGGTATATATAACACCCACATGGGCTACCTTACATGGGGTTTTCCAGCCCAACAACCAAGGCTCGAAGGCCTGATTACTACTCACACATGGCCCATACCCAGGTCATGACATTCCCCCCTCCTTAAGCGATAGCTTGTCCTCAAGCTGTGAAATTGAATGAACAGTGTCGTTTTTGACCAAGATCACACAATAATACTACCTTTTGAAAGTGGAGGTCTCAAGGGTCTTCGGTCACCAGGGTGTAGAACTGAACTTTGAAAATGATCTTGCCAGCACCTTGATAAATTCTTGAGCTCACACTTGCATGATCTTCAAATAGGTTACAGTAGGTTCTGCTGTTGCCAACACAGTATAAAAACAGTAATCATCTAGAACTTCTTTGAGTTTTGGTTGTAGCCATGATAGTTGCCGAGCCCACTGACTTAACCACAGTGTATTGTTTTGGAAGTAGAGCATCACGACAACACATATGAGCATGGGTTTTCTGCGGCACCCAGCCAAATTCAGAATCTCAGTCATAGATATGAAGCAGATTTCCATGAAGCAATGCATCAAAAATAGGCACATGCTGATTGATGCAATTTTGCAATACCAGTGATAGCAAAATTAGCCAAAAGACAGGCATTCCAAATTCCAGGGGTCGATCATTACGTTCTCATCTAGTTCTTGCGGCTAAGCGTTGAAATTAAGCTCCAGTTTGCATCATCTTCAAATTATGAGAATCTAGATTGTAGATTCTGAGAATGGAGTCCTTTTAGTTCCCTGGATTTTAATCTTCATAGTAGATTTGTTGTGAAAGACAAATGTATATAATGCCCCTCATCCCTGATCTCTTATTTCTTTGTACAAGCAAATAGTTCACATCCTGTTGCTTTTCAGATAGATTATGCTTACATCCTGACGTCAAAAAAAAAAGATGCATAGTACAAATATACCATACAAAATATACACATGTCCTGCCATTATTTAATTATTTTCTGGTAGACAGACAACGTAAAGTATACTTTCATACATATAGTGGTAGGAGATATTTTACCAAAGAAAAAATGGTAAGCCCGGGGATATGTTATAGTTGTAGGAGGACCTGACTACCTGAGGGGTCGTGGCGGGCGTCGTGGCCAGAGAGCAACTCTGGCAGGAGCCCTCAAATCAAGACCCTATCTGCTATTTGGGGGCCGGCTCCTATCTCTCGGCTCTTAAATCTTGCTTCGAGGTCCAGCAGCAGCCATTATCTCAAAGCCCCCATCTATTTATCTCCTTTATTTTTTTGGAAGAAAAAAAAAGGAGTAATCACGGCGGCGTTGCCGGGCGGAGGCGAGCGAGCAGGGCAACCGCGGCGGACCGACGGGGCAACTGCGGCGGCGTTGCCAGGCGGAGGTGAGAGGCCGGGCGGGGCCGAGGATGAGGCGCCGTGGCTCCTCCGACCTCGGCGACGGGCGACGGCGCCCGGCCGGCAGTGGAGGCCGAGCGGCGGCGGCCGGTCGCTGGCGGTGGAGGCCGGAGCGACGCCGCTGCCGAGGATGGTGCTGACGGCGACCAATGGCGGGGGAATGTCGCGGCGCCGGCGAGTAGCTGGTGTTGGAGCCAGTTGAAGTTCTTTCATCTCTCGGTACAGCCCGAGGACCTGATGGATCAGACCATGGTTGGCATAAGCTGTCAGCATGGTGTTGTACAGTATGGTGTCATTAGTCACCAACGAAACATCAGTGAACACACTTTCAGCAGCAGTAACATCGCCACACTTTGCATACGCATCAACCAAGGCGCTTGCCACACAGAAGTGCTTGCTGTACCCTGCCCTGACAACGAGGGAATGAATGCATCTGCATTGCCCTATCAATGCTGCGTTTGCACAAGCGTTCAGGATGGTAGCCAGGATGAACTCATCAGGCTCCTGTGTGCACTCATCTCTGAACAAATTGAAAAGGTAAAGGGCCTCATTGTTCGGGCCATGCTTCAGGAATGCAGAGATGGTGACTCCCCATGATACCAAATCCATCTTGCCAGCGTCCTCTATGACTTTCAGTGAACCCTGAACTGAACCAAGGGCTGCCTTTACTATGATTAGTGAAGTCGAGACGCACTGACATGAAGCAAACCCATATTTCAGAATACATGCGTGGATCTGCTATTCTGCTCATGGTTTCTTGAGTCGTGAGCTTGTTGGAATGCAGACAAAACAGCTGGATAGGTGAACTCATCTGGTCTTGATCCAAAGCAGAGCAAGCTGCGGAAGAGCTTCATTACATCTTCAGGACTACAGTGCAGACCATAACCTGCAATCATCTCGTTCCATGTCATAATATTTCACATTTGGTACGCCCTTCTGTCCTCATCCTTGCTCTTGTGTGAGAGTGTAAGCGAGACAGGTTTTTACAGTTCTATGTAACTTCCTGATTTCGGCTATTTTTCATACAAAAACTGCCAGATCAATGATTGGATTATCACGTGGACAATTCAAATTCAACGAAAGCGGTTGACTTTATATCAAAAAGAGGTAGGCATTGTATTGCGTGATGGTGAACTTTACTTGTACTCCGTACTATTTTTTATTAGCAATCTGTTTAGGTGTGGAGATGACTGTTTTTAATTAGGATCAAGATGCATGTACACTACTTCTAAATATCTATCTGATGTTCTTTTATAATGAGCCGCTACTTGATTTCAATAAAAGATACTATAAAAAATTCAAAATAAGGATATCCACTTTGCCCGTAGCAACGCATGAACATTTTTCCTTCTATATCAATTTTTGGTCGGGCACCAAATGCAAATTACTTCCAGATGTCATCATGAGAAGATTATCAATTGCTTATGTTATGTTGATTTATGATGCACCATCTATAAAAATGAAGGTACATATTCATAGCGTCCCGCAGCAACGCGCGGGCATTTTTTCTAGTGAGTTTAATAGTAGCTTGGATATCTTTATTCCGAGCACAAGAATGATAACACTAATCATGTCAAAACCAAATGATAATCCTGATGGCACGCTAAGTGTCGTGTCGACAATCCTGATCGCCAATAATCAACCTAATGATGGCAACAAAACAAGATTTTTCATGCGTTTCCAAATTCCGGACCGTAAAGTATGACCGAAGAAAGAAAGTATGACCGGGGAAAGAAAATATGTAAAAATGAACACTCTCTTGGTTCTCCCATAAGTATATGGGTGCACTAAATATATTATTATTTCACATAGCACCGTTGACTTGGTTACAATAATGACACCTTCTGATGTATGTGTCTTTTATTATTGACGATCGACTTCATCCTTGGTTCATCAAGGTACTCAACGAGACGACGACGGTGACGGGGGGCATATGGGATTACAGGCGGGGCACTTAGCCCTGCATTCGCCCTTGGTAAGATAGCAATTTTTAGCCTCATATGGATCCCCGCAGCAGTAACAGTCCTTCCAACTAGGGCCGAAGTATTTGCACTGCATTGGGAGGCACCATATGATTGTGACCTTGCCCTCGCCTAACCATGATGTTGAGTTGACAGCACCACCAGCAGCCTCCAGATGACGACCTGCTTCATTCCATAGATGATCTTGTTCGTTCATATGTATTTATGTGATCCATCATGAAATCTAATTGATTACGAAGAAGCAATAAATAAAAATATACAAAACTTACACTCTGCAGGCGATCCGATGAGCAGGGTCAGCATTAGCATTGTCATCACATCTCTCAACAGGCTTGCCATGATAGACGACGGAGGCCTATTCTGTTGCTTTTGAAATATTACTATATATATGCTTATGCTCTCCTGAGATTTTTTTGACTAATAATCTATCAAATCGAAAAGAGTCAACGACGAAGAAGCCATCGACGGCCCTAGACTTCGTGGCTATATATAGGGTACGTGCATATGCCAGGAATATGGATGGAGTCCCTGTTGGATTCATTTGGCCTTGGCCTATTTAAACTCAATTAAATCCGAATTAATTCAGGCACACTATCAATGTTAGGAGATACCAATATTGCAAGTAATTCAAGAGGACCAAGCCGTGAGGTGTTTCAGCTGTTTAAAAGAATTGATTTTGTCAATTAACCAGCTAATAAGACACATGCATGTTACTATTCAATTTATGGATATTATGTGGGTCAGTTTTGGTAACTGACGTGATGATGTCCATCAATTGCTATTAACGTCAAAATTGATTCTCCTGATTTCCTTGAGCAGTAACGTCAAAATGGATTCTCTTGATTTCCTTGAGCACATATAGGAACGAGTGCTTCTTCTCCTATAAGTGATACGTGAGACGTGAGACATCCCTAGAGCTATTTTCTTCTCCTGTTGCTGCACTCGAGTATTCCCATGGCTAGTTTCTGCACGCACAGAACCGGTGAGAGCAGGGCCTCCGGAACCACGCCCGCATCTGCGACACCTGCCATGATTTATTTTGTAACAGTCCCATGATTTATTTTGTAAGTGTATTTGGAAAATATGGAGATGGAACTAAAGATTAGAATTTGCACGATCGCATATATACATATATATACACACACACACACTCTCTCTCTCTCTATAGCCAGCCATAAAATAGCTTATTTTGTGTCCAGGCCAATTGATGCACCAACCAAGCGCATCCGGCTCCAGAATCACGGATCAACCGTGCTTACTTAATGCCTTAATGGTTGCTGACCCTCCCGAGGTGACGATAATTCCATCTGGCACCAAATCAGCAGGGAGCACTCCTGCCATTAATATCAGCACGAAATCACCGTTTGATGCAGCTTCCTATATCGGTACGTCCTGGCAAGCTACCGTCCATATCTGCATTCAAGTGTACCATATAGGGTTACGAGAATACATGTATGCATTACGAGAATAAAGAGCCCATCGTGTATATATAGGAGAAACTAAGAACGATTAACTAGCTAGATGTAATAGTAGGGCACAGTGACAAGAAATAGTTACGATAATGCAAACGACTCAACTTGATATTTAGGATGGATAATTACCTTAATTAGATGTAAACCTGTTTGCATAAACCGGTTACTATATATAATGATGAGACATATTTACCATGAAATAGGTATATGATAGTTCGAATGGTTGAGTCACTATATATCATTTTACCACAATTTGACACCAAGCCTGGGGAACAAACACTTTAATCAGGAGACTAAATTTACCATGAAAATAGTTACGTACGATGGATTAGCATGATGATTAGGATGGGGAGTTACCATAATTCTGTGAAAAGCCTTTGTTCCAAGGTACCGATAACTATAATGATGAAACAATTATCATGAAGCAATCACAACAAAATGATCTACGGCAATTGTATGATGACGAAGTTACTACAAATGATACCTAATTTATTAGAATCAGAGATGTACAATAATACGACACTTTCAGTTCTGTACAATATTTATACAATGAGTTACGACAATAGGAGAGAGAGAGGGAGAGAGAGAGAGTAGGCCATAGTAACTTGATAGTGCCACTTCGGTAATTGCGTATTGTCATGTATGTAAGTTCTCGTGAAGGTTAACCATAGACAAGCAGCGGCGGATGCAAAGGGGGGGCGGGGGGCTCCAGCCCCCCCTAAAGCAAATAATTACACTAAAATTACTGTAGCAAAATATTAAATCACCATTAAAATTTTATACAAATTAACAACTTCATTGATTCAGCCCCCCCTTCTTCTCCATCCTACCTCCGCCACTGTAGACAAGGGCATAATGTCTAGTGAAAACATAATTTAAAATGGCAGCAGGCATAATTCTAGTAAAGACACTAGAAACTGGGGCGCGCCTTTGGCGCGCCAGCTTGGGCTGGTATAGTAGATGACCTGTGAGTAGTATTAGCGTAGGCTATGTCTAGAGGATTATACAATTGACATGGAGGTGGGGATTATGTGGACAAAGAAAGCGATGATGGAGTCCCGGAGATCTTAGTTGTAGGTTTGGGAATTTTGTAAATAGAATTTATGTTGTAATTGTAAAAAGAAAGATTTGTACATTTTTTTCTTAAGCTGGAAGCTTAATATAAATGCGAAAACGGGAGAGTTCAAGCTAGAATCATGAAAGTTAGCAATCTGTAGACACGTGATGGTATTTTTTTAAGAAATTAGGGGTAAATATTTATGTGAACGAATTATGAAAATATTTTTTAATTTAAAATTTTGTTGTGTAGCAGGGATTTAGATTTTCAAATTTTGAGTGATTTTTTGTATTCAAAACTTTTTGACATAAAAATATTTCAGTGTCCGAATCATAGGTAGAATGGATTTCATATAAGCATTGGTGTGAATGAATTGTGGAAATGTTTTGAGTTTAAAAATATGCTCTGTAATAAAGTTGTATATTTTGAAATGTTAAGCAAATTTTATGTTGGACACGTTTTGGTTCGAATGTGTCTTGGTAGTCGAATACTATGTATAGTGTCGCTAGTGTAGAAGTAATGAATGAAACGGATTGTTACATAATTTAAGTAATATTCGAGGGTATTTCGAAGAAAATTCTTGAGAGAGGAAAAAGACGGCGGGTTGTATTCCAAGGAAGTTAGGGGATTTTTTTTTGCAAAATGTCCTAAGTTCGAGGACTTTTTTTCGAAATGACTGGGAAACGCAAGATCTGGTATTCCAAGGAAGTTCGAGGACTTTTTTGCAAAATGGCATAAATTCGAGGACTTTTTTGCAAAATGTCGAGGGCTTTTTTGCAAAATGGCCTAAGTTCGAGGACTTTTTTGCAAAATGACCGGGAACTTTTTTGCAAAATGTCGAGGTTTTTTTTTGCAAAATGACCGGGAAACGCAAGATCTAGGCCGTCCGCCCGGCCGATCCGACGGCCGGGAATTGCGGGCGACGTGGCGCGATGCCGTGGCCGAGCTTGGGCCGCGTTTAGAAGTATAGAGATAAGGGCGTTGATTCTAGTAAATCACTTACAATTATTTTTTTTAAAAAAAAGAGGATAACCAAATACAAGAAGTATAAAATCTAGTAATTTGACCTAGGCCATCGTGGTAAATGAATTGTTTATTGCTTTACAAATTGTTTAACTTTTGAAATAAAATTAGACAGTCAACCTAGTTTTTTATTCTCGTAATCGACATTTGCAAGTACGTAGATGTAACCAAAAGTGCATCGCGGCATGTGGTAACCTGCATGTACTCTGCACATGCATGTATCTGGACGGTTCGTTACGCAATATTGCTCCCAGCAGCTCCTCCTTGTTTGGCGCTGTGCTGCTGATTACGCCGTGAACTAATGACCGTTGTACCATTCGTCCGTTCAGTTCGCTCGGTGGCTTTGCCTACGGGCCGGATTAGCAGGTGGTCAATTAGGATGCGCCACGTGACCTGGCTATAGAATAAGCTATTCTATGGCCGGCTATAGAGTATACTCTTTACTCACCACTTCCTTTACTCATTTAATCCTTTGGAATTTCGTTGGGCGCTAGCAAATATTATAATGCGACGTGAGAGTTTCCTCTTATGTGTAACTTTCTAAAAAAGTAAAGAAATTTCCATACACAAGCGTTTCCATAATGTGCGGAAGTAAATGCATATACCGGCCTGATCTAATACTCCGCCGTGGCTCTCCTAAGAAAACAAATCATCTTTTTCATGGAAGTACACACGCGTGTATCTGTGGAAACGGATATACGTGGAGGGCTTTTAGATGCCTTGAATATATACCAGTGTTTTTTTTTACATTTGCATATATACCACTGGTGGTGACATATATATATAGTAAAGAATAAGGTATTTGTTTCAAAGGGCAAAAACATTTATACCCCTGTTTTGCAGCCGAATGGTGATTTTGCCTCATTTTTTAAACTTTGTGATTTTACTCCTGCTATGTTAATTTTTGGACAATCGGACAACTCTGCCCATGCACTTTTACACATTTTTGTTTATTATGACAACTAGAAAAAAAAAATACCCGTGCGTTGCTACGGGCAATATATAGATTATTATGTTGAATATTTATAAATCTTTTTTACAAATTACATCTTTCGTTCTATGCAAGAACTCAGCACACTGATTGATGCAATTTTGCAATACCAGTGATAGCAAAATTAGCCAAAAGACAGGCATTCCAAATTCCAGGGGTCGATCATTACGTTCTCATCTAGTTCTTGCGGCTAAGCGTTGAAATTAAGCTCCAGTTTGCATCATCTTCAAATTATGAGAATCTAGATTGTAGATTCTGAGAATGGAGTCCTTTTAGTTCCCTGGATTTTAATCTTCATAGTAGATTTGTTGTGAAAGACAAATGTATATAATGCCCCTCATCCCTGATCTCTTATTTCTTTGTACAAGCAAATAGTTCACATCCTGTTGCTTTTCAGATAGATTATGCTTACATCCTGACGTCAAAAAAAAAAGATGCATAGTACAAATATACCATACAAAATATACACATGTCCTGCCATTATTTAATTATTTTCTGGTAGACAGACAACGTAAAGTATACTTTCATACATATAGTGGTAGGAGATATTTTACCAAAGAAAAAATGGTAAGCCCGGGGATATGTTATAGTTGTAGGAGGACCTGACTACCTGAGGGGTCGTGGCGGGCGTCGTGGCCAGAGAGCAACTCTGGCAGGAGCCCTCAAATCAAGACCCTATCTGCTATTTGGGGGCCGGCTCCTATCTCTCGGCTCTTAAATCTTGCTTCGAGGTCCAGCAGCAGCCATTATCTCAAAGCCCCCATCTATTTATCTCCTTTATTTTTTTGGAAGAAAAAAAAAGGAGTAATCACGGCGGCGTTGCCGGGCGGAGGCGAGCGAGCAGGGCAACCGCGGCGGACCGACGGGGCAACTGCGGCGGCGTTGCCAGGCGGAGGTGAGAGGCCGGGCGGGGCCGAGGATGAGGCGCCGTGGCTCCTCCGACCTCGGCGACGGGCGACGGCGCCCGGCCGGCAGTGGAGGCCGAGCGGCGGCGGCCGGTCGCTGGCGGTGGAGGCCGGAGCGACGCCGCTGCCGAGGATGGTGCTGACGGCGACCAATGGCGGGGGAATGTCGCGGCGCCGGCGAGTAGCTGGTGTTGGAGCCAGTTGAAGTTCTTTCATCTCTCGGTACAGCCCGAGGACCTGATGGATCAGACCATGGTTGGCATAAGCTGTCAGCATGGTGTTGTACAGTATGGTGTCATTAGTCACCAACGAAACATCAGTGAACACACTTTCAGCAGCAGTAACATCGCCACACTTTGCATACGCATCAACCAAGGCGCTTGCCACACAGAAGTGCTTGCTGTACCCTGCCCTGACAACGAGGGAATGAATGCATCTGCATTGCCCTATCAATGCTGCGTTTGCACAAGCGTTCAGGATGGTAGCCAGGATGAACTCATCAGGCTCCTGTGTGCACTCATCTCTGAACAAATTGAAAAGGTAAAGGGCCTCATTGTTCGGGCCATGCTTCAGGAATGCAGAGATGGTGACTCCCCATGATACCAAATCCATCTTGCCAGCGTCCTCTATGACTTTCAGTGAACCCTGAACTGAACCAAGGGCTGCCTTTACTATGATTAGTGAAGTCGAGACGCACTGACATGAAGCAAACCCATATTTCAGAATACATGCGTGGATCTGCTATTCTGCTCATGGTTTCTTGAGTCGTGAGCTTGTTGGAATGCAGACAAAACAGCTGGATAGGTGAACTCATCTGGTCTTGATCCAAAGCAGAGCAAGCTGCGGAAGAGCTTCATTACATCTTCAGGACTACAGTGCAGACCATAACCTGCAATCATCTCGTTCCATGTCATAATATTTCACATTTGGTACGCCCTTCTGTCCTCATCCTTGCTCTTGTGTGAGAGTGTAAGCGAGACAGGTTTTTACAGTTCTATGTAACTTCCTGATTTCGGCTATTTTTCATACAAAAACTGCCAGATCAATGATTGGATTATCACGTGGACAATTCAAATTCAACGAAAGCGGTTGACTTTATATCAAAAAGAGGTAGGCATTGTATTGCGTGATGGTGAACTTTACTTGTACTCCGTACTATTTTTTATTAGCAATCTGTTTAGGTGTGGAGATGACTGTTTTTAATTAGGATCAAGATGCATGTACACTACTTCTAAATATCTATCTGATGTTCTTTTATAATGAGCCGCTACTTGATTTCAATAAAAGATACTATAAAAAATTCAAAATAAGGATATCCACTTTGCCCGTAGCAACGCATGAACATTTTTCCTTCTATATCAATTTTTGGTCGGGCACCAAATGCAAATTACTTCCAGATGTCATCATGAGAAGATTATCAATTGCTTATGTTATGTTGATTTATGATGCACCATCTATAAAAATGAAGGTACATATTCATAGCGTCCCGCAGCAACGCGCGGGCATTTTTTCTAGTGAGTTTAATAGTAGCTTGGATATCTTTATTCCGAGCACAAGAATGATAACACTAATCATGTCAAAACCAAATGATAATCCTGATGGCACGCTAAGTGTCGTGTCGACAATCCTGATCGCCAATAATCAACCTAATGATGGCAACAAAACAAGATTTTTCATGCGTTTCCAAATTCCGGACCGTAAAGTATGACCGAAGAAAGAAAGTATGGCCGGGGAAAGAAAATATGTAAAAATGAACACTCTCTTGGTTCTCCCATAAGTATATGGGTGCACTAAATATATTATTATTTCACATAGCACCGTTGACTTGGTTACAATAATGACACCTTCTGATGTATGTGTCTTTTATTATTGACGATCGACTTCATCCTTGGTTCATCAAGGTACTCAACGAGACGACGACGGTGACGGGGGGCATATGGGATTACAGGCGGGGCACTTAGCCCTGCATTCGCCCTTGGTAAGATAGCAATTTTTAGCCTCATATGGATCCCCGCAGCAGTAACAGTCCTTCCAACTAGGGCCGAAGTATTTGCACTGCATTGGGAGGCACCATATGATTGTGACCTTGCCCTCGCCTAACCATGATGTTGAGTTGACAGCACCACCAGCAGTAGCACTTCCCCCAGCAGCCTCCAGATGACGACCTGCTTCATTCCATAGATGATCTTGTTCGTTCATATGTATTTATGTGATCCATCATGAAATCTAATTGATTACGAAGAAGCAATAAATAAAAATATACAAAACTTACACTCTGCAGGCGATCCGATGAGCAGGGTCAGCATTAGCATTGTCATCACATCTCTCAACAGGCTTGCCATGATAGACGACGGAGGCCTATTCTGTTGCTTTTGAAATATTACTATATATATGCTTATGCTCTCCTGAGATTTTTTTGACTAATAATCTATCAAATCGAAAAGAGTCAACGACGAAGAAGCCATCGACGGCCCTAGACTTCGTGGCTATATATAGGGTACGTGCATATGCCAGGAATATGGATGGAGTCCCTGTTGGATTCATTTGGCCTTGGCCTATTTAAACTCAATTAAATCCGAATTAATTCAGGCACACTATCAATGTTAGGAGATACCAATATTGCAAGTAATTCAAGAGGACCAAGCCGTGAGGTGTTTCAGCTGTTTAAAAGAATTGATTTTGTCAATTAACCAGCTAATAAGACACATGCATGTTACTATTCAATTTATGGATATTATGTGGGTCAGTTTTGGTAACTGACGTGATGATGTCCATCAATTGCTATTAACGTCAAAATTGATTCTCCTGATTTCCTTGAGCAGTAACGTCAAAATGGATTCTCTTGATTTCCTTGAGCACATATAGGAACGAGTGCTTCTTCTCCTATAAGTGATACGTGAGACGTGAGACATCCCTAGAGCTATTTTCTTCTCCTGTTGCTGCACTCGAGTATTCCCATGGCTAGTTTCTGCACGCACAGAACCGGTGAGAGCAGGGCCTCCGGAACCACGCCCGCATCTGCGACACCTGCCATGATTTATTTTGTAACAGTCCCTTGATTTATTTTGTAAGTGTATTTGGAAAATATGGAGATGGAACTAAAGATTAGAATTTGCACGATCGCATATATACATATATATATATACACACACACTCTCTCTCTAGCCAGCCATAAAATAGCTTATTTTGTGTCCAGGCCAATTGATGCACCAACCAAGCGCATCCGGCTCCAGAATCACGGATCAACTGTGCTTACTTAATGCCTTAATGGTTGCTGACCCTCCCGAGGTGACGATAATTCCATCTGGCACCAAATCAGCAGGGAGCACTCCTGCCATTAATATCAGCACGAAATCACCGTTTGATGCAGCTTCCTATATCGGTACGTCCTGGCAAGCTACCGTCCATATCTGCATTCAAGTGTACCATATAGGGTTACGAGAATACATGTATGCATTACGAGAATAAAGAGCCCATCGTGTATATATAGGAGAAACTAAGAACGATTAACTAGCTAGATGTAATAGTAGGGCACAGTGACAAGAAATAGTTACGATAATGCAAACGACTCAACTTGATATTTAGGATGGATAATTACCTTAATTAGATGTAAACCTGTTTGCATAAACCGGTTACTATATATAATGATGAGACATATTTACCATGAAATAGGTATATGATAGTTCGAATGGTTGAGTCACTATATATCATTTTACCACAATTTGACACCAAGCCTGGGGAACAAACACTTTAATCAGGAGACTAAATTTACCATGAAAATAGTTACGTACGATGGATTAGCATGATGATTAGGATGGGGAGTTACCATAATTCTGTGAAAAGCCTTTGTTCCAAGGTACCGATAACTATAATGATATATCCAGACTAAATTTACCCAGAGGAAGTTGACCGTGTCGTCTCCGCCGCCGTCCCGGGCCTCTCTTGGTGCTACTGCAAACAGGACCCCGCCACCAGGCGCGGGGGCCCCAACGTCAGCACCAAGGTCGAGCCGGCGAATGACCGTCCTTCTCCACGCTCCGTGCTCGACCAGCGAGCGCCCGCTCTTCTGCTGCGCCAGGGCAGAAAACCGGGTTCAGCCGAGGGCGGCGGTCGGGCTGGCTTCCGGTGGCATACGACGACGGCTGGGGGCCTCTCCCATTCAAAGCCAAAGAATTTGTCTCACGCTACCCAGGCATGTGACAGCTCTTAGGCAAGGAGTGGTCCGCCGAGCTCCCGAGGTGATGCTGGATGATGCAGTTCAGGCACATCCAATGCGCCTTCATCTCCGACGACTACAAAGAATCCAAGGGTGGCAGTGCGACTTCCAACCAGAGAAGGACGTGCTGTATAGAAGGCAGCAATAGGTTACCCCTAAGATAGGACTTAGAGGGTTCCTCCTTTGTAATAACGTGGCGCCTACGTGTGTGTCCAGAGCGGTCAAGGTCTGACCTTGTAAACCCGACCTCTGGCCCTATCACACAAACAGGCAAAAAGTGGTCCGGAGCAGTAGAGGTCCGACCTCGTAATCCCGACCTCTGATGTATACCATGATAACCATAATAAAAAAGGAGATTTACTTTCTCGGTCTTATCTCGACTCCACCCTGATTACATTCATTTGTTTTGGTTGGCTGTTTACTGGTTAACCGGTTCTTTCTCCCAAACAGAGTCTTTTCTGGCTAACAATCCAAGTTAAGTTACTGGCTTGTGGTCAGGTGAGGACACCCCTTCTAGCTGGAAGGCAGCCCGGACCCCTAAGGACCTGCTCTGGAGAAGTGGTGCCTGTATCCTGGGGTAGAGAAGCTCCGCGTAGCTTAGCCTGGTAATGTACCCTAAGCTTACGTACTTCACTACTCTGTTACAAGTACTCTAGTATCCGAGACTGCTGTCTTTAGAGGTCCCGGGCTCCCTTCTAGTATAAGGCTTGGTTTCTGGCACCTTACTACGGGGTCCGGTGACATATTTCATGGGTTCGTCAGCAACGCCTAAAGTCCACTCCGGTGGCCCGCTCCGGCGGAGACCGTTCGCCACGGTCGCCTAAAGTCCACTTCGGTGGCCCGCTCCGGCGGAGACCGCTCGCCACCGATCTGACTGGGAAACGCAAGATCTGGGAAACGTCCTAAGTTCGAGGACTTTTTTTCGAAATGACTGGGAAACGCAAGATCTGGTATTCCAAGGAAGTTCGAGGACTTTTTTGCAAAATGGCCTAAATTCGAGGACTTTTTTGCAAAATGTCGAGGGCTTTTTTGCAAAATGGCCTAAGTTCGAGGACTTTTTTGCAAAATGACCGGGAACTTTTTTACAAAATGTCCTAAGTTCAAGGACTTTTTTGCAAAATGTCGAGGTTTTTTTTTTTGCAAAATGACCGGGAAACACAAGATCTAGGCCGTCCGCCCGGCCGATCCGACGGCCGGGAATTGCGGGCGACGTGGCGCGATGCCGTGGCCGAGCTTGGGCCGCGTTTAGAAGTATAGAGATAAGGGCGTTGATTCTAGTAAATCACTTACAATTATTTTTTTAAAAAAAAGAGGATAACCAAATACAAGAAGTATAAAATCTAGTAACCTGACCTAGGCCATTGTGGTAAATGAATTGTTTATTGCTTTACAAATTGTTTAACTTTTGAAATAAAATTAGACAGTCAACCTAGTTTTTTATTATCGTAATCGACATTTGCAAGTACGTAGATGTAACCAAAAGTGCATCGCGGCATGTGGTAACCTGCATGTACTCTGCACATGCATGTATCTGGACGGTTCGTTACGCAATATTGCTCCCAGCAGCTCCTCCTTGTTTGGCGCTGTGCCGCTGATTACGCCGTGAACTAATGACCGTTGTACCATTCGTCCGTTCAGTTCGCTCGGTGGCTTTGCCTACGGGCCGGATTAGCAGGTGGTCAATTGGGATGCGCCAGGTGACCTGGCTATAGAATAAGCTATTCTATGGCCGGCTATAGAGTATACTCTTTACTCACCACTTCCTTTACTCATTTAATCCTTTGGAATTTCGTTGGGCGCTAGCAAATATTATAATGCGACGTGAGAGTTTCCTCTTATGTGTAACTTTCTAAAAAAGTAAAGAAATTTCCATACACAAGCGTTTCCATAATGTGCGGAAGTAAATGCATATACCGGCCTGATCTAATACTCCGCCGTGGCTCTCCTAAGAAAACAAACCATCTTTTTCATGGAAGTACACACGCGTGTATCTGTGGACACGGATATACGTGGAGGGCTTTTAGATGCCTTGAATATATACCAGTGTTTTTTTTAACATTTGCATATATACCACTGGTGGTGACATATATATATATATAGTAAAGAATAAGGTATTTGTTTCAAAGGGCAAAAACATTTATACCCCTGTTTTGCAGCCGAATGGTGATTTTGCCTCATTTTTTAAACTTTGTGATTTTACTCCTGCTATGTTAATTTTTTGACAATCGGACAACTCTGCCCATGCACTTTTACACATTTTTGTTTATTATGACAACTAGAAAAAAAATACCCGTGCGTTGCTACGGGCAATATATAGATTATTATGTTGAATATTTATAAATCTTTTTTACAAATTACATCTTTCGTTCTATGCAAGAACTCAGCACACTGATTGATGCAATTTTGCAATACCAGTGATAGCAAAATTAGCCAAAAGACAGGCATTCCAAATTCCAGGGGTCGATCATTACGTTCTCATCTAGTTCTTGCGGCTAAACATTGAAATTAAGCTCCAGTTTGCATCATCTTCAAATTATGAGAATCTAGATTGTAGATTCTGAGAATGGAGTCCTTTTAGTTCCCTGGATTTTAATCTTCATAGTAGATTTGTTGTGAAAGACAAATGTATATAATGCCCCTCATCCCTGATCTCTTATTTCTTTGTACAAGCAAATAGTTCACATCCTGTTGCTTTTCAGATAGATTATGCTTACATCCTGACGTCAAAAAGAAAAAGATGCATAGTACAAATATACCATACAAAATATACACATGTCCTGCCATTATTTAATTATTTTCTAGTAGACAGACAACGTAAAGTATACTTTCATACATATAGTTATAGGAGATATTTTACCAAAGAAAAAATGGTAAGCCCGGGGATATGTTATAGTTGCAGGAGGACCTGACTACCTGAGCGGTCGTGGCGGGCGCGTTGTCGTGGCTAGAGAGCAACTGCAACAGGAGCCCTCAAATCAAGGCCCTATGTGCTATTTGAGGGCCGGCTCCTATCCAGCAGCAGCCATTATCTCAAAGCCCCCATCTATTTATCGCCTTTATTTTTTTGGAAGAAAAAAATTAAAAAAAAATGGAGTAATCACGGCGCCGTTGCCGGGCGGAGGCGAGCGAGCAGGGCAACCGCGGCGGACCGACGGGGCAACTGCGGCGGCGCTGCCAGGCGGAGGTGAGAGGCCGGGCGGGGCCGAGGACGAGGCGCCGCGGCTCCTCCGACCTCGGCGACGGGCGACGGCGCCCGGCCGGCAGTGGAGGCCGAGCGGCGGCGGCCGGTCGCTGGCGGTGGAGGCCGGAGCGACGCCGCTGCCGAGGATGGTGCTGACGGCGACCAATGGCGGGGGAATGTCGCGGCGCCGGCGAGTAGCTGGTGTTGGAGCCAGTTGAAGTTCTTTCATCTCTCGGTACAGCCCGAGGACCTGATGGATCAGACCATGGTTGGCATAAGCTGTCAGCATGGTGTTGTACAGTATGGTGTCATTAGTCCCCAACGAAACATCAGTGAACACACTTTCAGCAGCAGTAACATCGCCACACTTTGCATACGCATCAACCAAGGCGCTTGCCACACAGAAGTGCTTGCTGTACCCTGCCCTGACAACGAGGGAATGAATGCATCTGCATTGGCCTATCAATGCTGCGTTTGCACAAGCGTTCAGGATGGTAGCCAGGATGAACTCATCAGGCTCCTGTGTGCACTCATCTCTGAACGAAGTGAAAAGGTAAAGGGCCTCATCGTTCAGGCCATGCTTCAAGAATGCAGAGATGGTGACTCCCCATGATACCAAATCCATCTTGCCAGTGTCCTCGATGACTTTCAGTGAACCATGAACTGAACCAAGGGTTGCCTTTACTTTGATTAGTGAAGTCGAGACGAACTGACATGAAGCAAACCCATGTTTCAGAATACATGCGTGGATCTGCTCATGGTTTCTTGAGTCGTGAGCTTGTTGGAATGCAGACAAAACAGCTGGATAGGTGAACTCATCTGGTTTTGATCCAAAGCAGAGCAAGCTGCGGAAGAGCTTCATTACATCTTCAGAACTACTGTGCAGACCATAGCCTGCAATCATCTCGTTCCATGTCATAATATTTCTGACACTGAGATTACTGAAGAAGCCATAAGCAGAGTGGAGCAGACCACATCTAGACAGCATTTTGATGACCGCATTCGCTACAAGTAGTTTCTCAGAGTAGCCATGACGATAGGCAAGTCCAAAGATCTGAAGACCGAGGGAGGTGTTCTCCTTAGCACCACAGAGCCTCAGCATGACAGATAATGTAACTTGGTTAGGTTTACAACCATATAGTGACATGTCGACAAAGCAGTCTGTAGCTGCCTTCACTTCCTCATCATTGGCAAGACCGGAAATTACCGTGTTCCAGGAGACAGTGTCCTTTTGCCGAATCTTACCAAAGATAGCTATGGCCATTGTAACACCTCATGTGTTAATTCCTAGTAATTAGGAGTAATCATGTTTTTAACATCGTCATTAACACTAACCGTGCATGCATAAAATGTTTTTAATTACATTTTGCTAGCTTGTTAACACATGAAATGATGACTATTTTTCAAATCCAATAAAACATGTTTTAAAAATAACTTTTAAATTTTTGCACAAATAAACTTTTGCCTAAAAACAAAGGTTTAGAGTTTTATCCTGTGAACAACTTTCATATTGGTGGATTTTGATGTTGCTATGCAAAAAGTGAAGAAAACTTTTAATTTTGCTTTGAATAGGACATTAATGCTTTGGTTTTAACATTTCAAATTTTAAACCATGATTTGATCTTCAAATGAAGTTTTGCCTAAAACAAAAGTTGGAGGAAATTAAATTTTGAACAACTTTCATTCTTAGAATTTTTCGAGTTTCTATATGAAATTTTGAGTTTTGGATGGTCAAAATCGAGCTAAGTTTCGTTGAACCATTTTCTCTCTCTGTTCACAGCTTCCGGCGCCCATGCCGCACGCCCATGCCAGCGACGACTCCACGCGTCGGCGATCCTCGGCCTCCGCTCGAGCGCGTCCTTGTCCTCTCCCCGAGGCCACGTTGCCCTTGCGCCTTTCCTCTTCTCCTTCCTCGAGCTCGAGACGAGCAGAGACGAGCGGAGCGCCGTCGACGTCGCGCCGACCACCCCTCGCTTTCCCGCCCCGTTTCCACTCCCCAGAGCTGATTCGCCTCGCCCCGAAACTCCGCAGCCTCTCCACGAGCCCGACCGAGCCTCTCCCCGGCCGAATCGGCCCGGCGCCGCACCATGGCCGCTACAGCCACGAGCCGAGCGCCAAGCCGCCGCTCCCCTGCTCTGCCGCTGTCGCCGTCGCCGGCCACCCCAAACCCATGTGCCGCGCCTCTGCGAGCCACTGCGCGCCGCGGATGCCCTTTGCCAGGCTGATCTCCGTGCCGCTCCGCTGCGCCGTCGACCGGCCTCGACGCTGGCAAGAACGTCGCTCGCCATGGCTGCCGTTTGCCCTGCACGTCGAGCCCTTCCTCCGGTTCTCCTCCGCCCGAATCAAGGCCGTGGTGAGCTCCCTCTCGACGCCCTCATCCTCCCTGGCCCTTCCCCAACCTACATCGGCTGCCCCCTCACCGGAATGACCGCGCCTCGCAGCTCGAGCTGCTGCTCCGCCGCTGCCCCCCTACAGACCACCTCCGACTCCGGCTCTTGCTTCAAATCGGCCCTAGGCGAGCCCCTTGTGCTTCCCCACCACCCCACTACAGCCGCCATGGCCTCCCCTTGCCAAACCGAGCTCGTGAGCACCTCCTTTGTTCCAACTTCACGTGGAGGGCCTCGTGCAGCAATTCAGACAAATGCAGGGGGGTTTATGCACTGTCATAGACTCATAGAAATAGTGTTTCAGGGACCAAATCGCTTGAAACTTTGAAAATGCATAGTAAATAGTAGAAAAATCGTAAAATAGCAAATTAATATGTTTTGGAATCCTTGTGAGAAGATCTGTGCAGTAGAGGTATAAAAGTTTATGTGTTAGTAGAAAAATATTGCTCTCGATATTTATCTATGTTTGTTAGACATAAATTCATATATGTAGTTGTACTACTCAAATTGCTATGAAATTTTTATGGTAGGCTCTTCTTGTGAGGTGTGTGCTGTGGTAAAAATTTCAAGCTGATTAAGTGTAGTATGATCGAGTTCTTGAATTAACTTGTTAAATGCTTAGTACATGGTTTATAAGTAATAGAAATGTATAAAAATAGAAAATGTATTTCCATTGCCCTTGGATGATGTTCTTATGCCTTCTAAACTTTTAACATGGCCATGTGCTTATAGAAGATGTTGAGTTTTGCATTTATCTAGCTCTCACATGCTTAACTTAAACTAAAATTTGTTTTGTCGGTAGTAATTAGTTTATAAAGCATGTGCATGCAATATTTATACAGCATCCTAGTCTTTTCATGTGTAATCCACCATAAAAGTTTCATGATCAGAAGAGGTGTGCATGTTGTAGATCTTTAATTGGTTAGTTTATCTTGCTATTGTGTTACTCATGTGTAGATCTTGTTAACTTTTGAGAACCAATTTATTGGTTAATTTTGTTAGCTTGCTTGTGTTAGCTTGTTAAGTTAAATGGTCTTGGTGTTCTCTCATGCTTATTTTTTTTTACTTGCTAGTTAAATAAAGTTCTAATCTAACCCTTCTTGCTTTACATGTTGCTTGGCTTTTCTAAATGAGTTTAGTAATGCTTTTCGAAAGGAAACACTTCAGGCTAAAATACTTAAATGAACCCTTGTGTTGCAGCACCAACTCTTTTGCCTTTTGAGTTTGTTTGTTGTGTTTACTCGATAAATGATTGCCTAGTCCTGTCTTTCCTTTAATTGCATTGCATTTGCATTGTTGCATATCATCTAGGTACGCTAAATGTGCGACACGTGAAACCGGAGGGCAATGTTGAAGCCGAGCCAGAAGATGGTGCACGGGTGGACTAATCCAGAAGACGGAAGGACCGACTGGAGTGCATGCTTAGACTGGGATGATGTCAAGCCGGTGCAAGACTACAAGCTAACTAACTGACTTTGTGTCAAACCAAGGCAAGCCCCAGAGCATAACCCCTAATTTGAGTGTTCAATGTTTATTTAAGTATTTGTGCATTTACGTTTTTAGGAGTTGTATGGAATCCTAGTATGCATGTTTCTCCCTAGGTACCTTTGAGTCTATACTAGTATACATGTGTCGTTAGTATTGCCATGCTTAACTAGGATCCGGTAGAAGTCGAGTGATTGCTGTCACTCGCGAGCTATAGGTTTTTGTTATTTATGGAAAAGTGGCTTGAGAATGAATCTGTGAGGAAAGAAAAAAAATGGAGACCGGGCAGAGAGGAATTGGATCACGGATATGAAATGTTTGGAAAGTGGACCTCTGCCTGTGTCGATTGAGGACCGTACCGTTGTTGGCCCTGATGACCGAGGATTGAACAGTACTAACCACATACCGGAAGTAGGAGGTAGTCGAAACCGGTAAACTGTGTACCACTTTACGACGATACTCTAAATTCCGTCCTGCTACGCTGGGCGTGGGATGATAGCGGGTGTTGGATTGGATGTCGCCTCCGGGTTCTCTGGGAGTTCGCTGTGAGGGGCCCTTCACCTGGGTTTTAGCAGGCGTGGTTCAGATGTCGTGGTAATGATGGAAACAGCTGACGCGTGTGGCCCGGCGTGGTTTGCATGTGTCGTGTGAGTTAGGTCCACCTTGCAAGGTTAAATCGGATCGATTCGCCGTGACTCGCGGATATGAGAGCCTTGGTCACTGCGTCACATCGTAGTAAAGAAGTGGAATAAGAATTGAAAGACGAGGATGGAATATATGTTTATGATACTCTTGGAAAATATAATGTGATGTACCATGTTTGCTCTAGATGTTTATGCAAACCTAGTTGATATTTGTACATTAAACTTGAGCTAAAATATTGAAAGCAAGGATCCACCATTAGTAGCTTTGAGCAAAATAACTCCAGAGCCAAAAAGCTTTGCATGTCTAGGAGTCGGCTAAGTATATACCACTAGTCGGGTAAGCCTTGCTGAGTATTAGTATACTCAGGGTTTGTTGTTATCATGTTTTCAGGTAGCTGTGCTGGTTGGAGCTAACTAGGATTCACATCGGTGGGTTCGATGTGACGTCCTCACGTCATCGTAGTTATCGTTGTTTTTCTAAACTAAACTTCTATTTGTTTTCTGCTGCATTTTGAACTCTGATATTTTATGTAAATTTGTTTACAAAACTCCGCATTATAAATTAAATTTGAGAACTTTTATCTGCTTGTAATCATCTGTGCTCGTCTTCGTGCGAGACTTCCAGTGTTTTCGATCCTTAACCCAACAGGCTGCCGGATTACATCATTTTAAGTGCATGACAACTAGATTAACAATTAAGATGATAGTTAGCGCACTTAAACCGGTTTAATTTGGACGGTTCTGGAACAGCCATGTCCTGCTGTCCTGTTCTGAAGTACATATCAACAAGCGCGTTCATCACTGAAGTACTGGATTCGAACCTGTTGTGGATGCCAAGACCATGTAGCTGCCGCCCAAAATTTAACTCGCTGTTGATCGAAGAAGCCTTTACAGCTGAAATATAGGTGAAAACATCAGGCGTTATTCCACAGCGATGCAGCTGAACCACTGTCCTCATCGCATCACATGCGTATCCATTCGAGATATAAGCCTCCAACATCGCGTTCCAGCATGCCAGGTCTCTGAAAACAATGCCTGCAAACACGTGCTCCGCAGCAGCAGTACGCCCATGCCTGGCATACATTAGCATCAACGAGCTTCCCACATAAGGATTGGCATCCAGGCCAGCTTTGACAGCGAGGCCGTGAACGGAAAGGCCGAGCCTGGCATTGGCCACCGCTGACTGGCAACAAGCACCGAGCGCGCATGCGAGAGCGAACTCGTTGGGGCAGAGGCCGTTGCCGAGCATGGAGACAAACAGCTGGAGGCCCAGGTCAGGCGCGGCGTTGCGCACGGAGCCGGACACCATGGCGGTCCAGGAGACGAGGTTCCGGTGCGGCATTTCGTCGAACACGCGGAGCGCGCCGGCGAGGTGGCCGCGCCTCTTGTAGAAGATGAGGAGGTGGTTCGTGGTGAAGGTGTCGGCGGACACGCCGAGCTTTATGCACTGTGCGTGGAGCCCTGAGCCCGTGGCGAGGGATGGTGGAGAGGTGAAGGAAGACGAGGAGTAGGCGATGGAGGAGAGGGCATGGGCGATGGCGAAGGGGTCCCTCTCCCTGGTGGGAGTGGGAGTGGGAGTGGGAGTGGAGCCGGCGAGGGTGGAGAGCATGTTTGCGCTGCGGGCAATGGCAGGTCGGGAGGAGAGGAAGAGAGCTGCCGTCGTTGTGGGCTTCATGCGGGGATGGAGAGCGCATGAGCGATGGCAATGGCAAATCGAGATGGGCGGCGCCGCGGCGTAGGGGCGAAGCCAGCATCAGCATCAGGAGATGGCGGCGGCGGCAAAACTTGGATTCGGTTCCGGCTGTCCCAGGTGCCCTGCCTCTCACGTATCAGTATCAATCCACTGTACCTGTAAATTCATTGCACTACTAATACTGTAATCCGCAGTCAATATTCTGATTTTGAACTGGAATAACCTGTAAATTGTGCTTGATTTGTGATTTCTACTTCAAGCTGAAAAACTTACGCGAAATGCTAGTGATTCTGCTGCGTCTGCAAGATTCACAGTTCACACTGTATCTAATACCGAGTAAGGATAAGGGATAAAGTTGTAGGAATAACTCAACGATGCTCTGCTCCTGTGTTTTTTTAATGAAAAAGAGTACACAAAATCAGCTTCAGTGTTAATGAGAAAGTTCAGGTCAAACCACGATTGCCATAGTTTCCTCTAAAATTTATCAGAAAAAAATATGTAGAAAATGGTGCAAACAATGGAGCGAGAAATTAGAAAGCTCCATCATTTTATTCCCTCGTCAAATCAAATGGACAAAGTCAGCTTGTATTTCTCCGGAGCTCGTACGTGAAACGTACTCCAAATCGTACGTACCCAAGATTGACGTTGACCTGACCCCAGTTTGCTGGATCGCGCCCTTCATAAGCCGTTCCTTCTTGGCAGTACCACTTCTTGCAAGTCTCCGGCTCAGCCGTCGCTTCTTGCCACGTCGCCGACATGCTTCTCGCCGGCGATGACAATGCCCCGGCCACACCGGACCACCACGCCCCTGCCCTCCCCAGCTACCGAGCCTCCTCGCCGCCGCTCTCCGAGCACCTCCTCCCCGGCGACAGGCCACAACAGCGCGCGCACTGGCTCGGGCAGCTCCCCACCTTATGTCGCCCAAAATCTGCCGACGACGACGCGTCGTCCGCCGTCGACCGGGGCTCCCTCCGCCGTGCGTGCAAGGAATGGCTCGAGAACCCCATGAACATCGCGCTGCTCCTCTGGCTCCTCTGCGTTGGCGTCTCCGGCGGCATGCTCGTGCTCCTCCTCCTCGGCCTGCTCGACGCCGCGTTCCCGGCGCCGGCGGACCGGAGCCGCTGGGTCGAGACCAACAACCAGGTGCTCAACGCGCTCTTCATGCTCATGAGCCTCTACCAGCACCCCGCGCTCTGCCACCACCTCTTCCTCCTCTGCCGCTGGCGACCCCGCGACGCCGCCGACCTGACCGTCGTCGTCGCGCTGCTCCACCTTACCGTCGCGTGCCAGTACGTGCTCTGCGGGCTCTACTGGGGGTACACCAGGCGCACGCGCCCCGAGCTCCCCGAGGACGGCTTCTTCGTGCTCGGCGTCGTCGCGCCGGTCGCCGCCGCCGTGTACACCGTCTGCAGCCCGCTGGGAAAGGCCAGCTCGCCGTGCAAGCTCGCGTGCTCTGACGCCATGGTCTCCGATGCAAAACAGCGCCTTTCTCCGGTCGGGCACGTCGTCGTCGAGCCGGAGTGGGCCGGCGGCATGTTCGAGTGCGCCGGCAACGCGTCGCCGGCCTGGTGGCTCTCCTTCACCTGCACCTTCTGCGTGTTCGGGTGGAACATGGAGCGGCTGGGCCTGGGGAACGCGTGCGTGCACGCCGCCACGTTCGCGCTGCTCTGCTTCGCGCCGCTCTGGGTGCTGGGCGTGTCGGCGCTGCACATCCGCGACGCGGTGGGCGGCGCCGGCGTGCTGCTCTGCGCGTGCGGGCTGCTCTACGGCGGCTACTGGAGGATCCAGATGAGGGAGAAGTTTGGGCTCCCCGGGAGCATGGCCTGCTGCGGTTCCAAGTCCGTGACGGACTACGCCCGGTGGCTCTTCTGCTGGCCCTGCGCACTGGCGCAGGAGGTGCGCACGGCCAGCCGCTACCACATCGACGGCGAGGTCTTCTTCTCTAAGGCTGCCGATGATGATCGGCATCGTCAGCAGAGGCAGCCGTTGCTTGCGGTGACCATGACCGATCACCACCGTGACGTTTTCAGTGCAACTGACATGGTTGCAGTGTCACAGGTGTCACCACCGGACGATGATCATGTGGCGGTGGTTGTTCATGACGACGACACCATGATGGCTCCGCCGGTTCAGGTTGTGGTTGAGGTGGAGGAAGATGACAAATCAGTGTTGTTCTTCATGGTGAGAGGAGCAGTTGTTCGGTTTCGACATTGGTGACGGTGAGGGAGGAAGATGCTGATGATAGTATGTCGTCTGAAGGAAGCTGGAGGGTGGAGAAGGTGAAGAAACTAATCAACATGCTCACTCTGGTTCTTTTGTACACCAGGGGCTTTCTTCACTAGAGGCGGAGGATATTGGCACATTCTGGGCAGTAGTTGGCATAGGTTAGATCACAGTCTCCTTCATTTTTCTGTTGCTGCAAAAGGGCATTTGATTTTTTTTCTTCTTCTACAGACTACAGTTCATTGGTGTATATATACAGAAACACGTACTTGTAACAAGAGCCACCATGTGAATAGAATATGGCCCGTACAATACATCTAAAGTTGTACTTTAGAACAAATCTCGAGATGTATGGATGGTCTAGATAAACCCCGTGGTCGCATGTATATGCAGGGGCGGATTTAGCGTGGGGGCAAGGGGGGCTCAAGCCCCCCTACCCCCATGAGCTCCATGGAAATTAGAGGAGAGGAGGAGGGAGGAGAAGAGGAAAGAAGGGAGAGAAGCAGAAGAAAGGGGGGGCGGGAGGAAGAAGAGGAGGAAGCAGCCCCCCTGCCGGTGATTCCAGCCTCCGCCACTGTGTATATGTGGATTTTTCGCTTTGCTGTCGGCCGCCCTCCCGCGCCCTTCACCGGCGCCGCTCCGTCCTCCCTCCCGCCTACATGGTGTGGTTGTCAGTTTCCGTTGTTTCCAAACGTATCGGCATTTGGTCCACCGCCTCAGGGATAACGTTGGTCCTGCATCATATCATGTATCCAACAGGAAAGGACAGCCATCAGCACAAAATGATTTTCAATGCATTATATATGTAATATGTTGATCCTTCATCTAATTATATATTCCAGTGAGATGTAACATATGTGCTAGCTCTCGATCGCTTCGCTATGCTTAATTTAATGAGGCAACGAATTGAAACAGGCAGGCATGAAGAGCAACTAACAACTCACCTGTTGCGATACAAGGGGACGTAGTCGTCGTCAAGCAGAAAATTCACGGCGAGGTCGTTCTGATCTGACTGATAATGCTCCAGGAAATCCAAGTCGAGGTTGTCATTTGTTGCTGCCGATGGCGGCGGCGCCCTGTTTAGTTCAGTCAGTAGCGTCGCATACATTAGTAATCAATGTATCGCAAGTAATAGTGCAGCAAATAAAAGCAGCAGGATGGGTGGGATTGGAACGCGCATGATGATAGCGTGCTCCGGCCAGTAATAAACAATATAATTGAGGGGCTATGTATCTGTCCGATCCTTCACATACTTGCATATATAACTAGACTAGATACGCAGGCAGCAAGCAAACAAGCGAGCATTTAAGTCATATTGGTTCAAATTAAACTTATTATGTCACAAAATCTATTTGCATGGATTTTGATCAATGAATTTAAACAAAAATGGCTTACTTATCTCGTTGTAATGATCGGGTATTAAGTTATCTTGGTTTACATTAAATTTATTGTGTCACAAAATATATTTGCAAGGAGTTTGATCGATGAATTTAACCAAAAATGGCCTACGGGCCATGGGCCTTATGATTGTTATAATGAACAATTGAATCTTTCTTTCTTATTTCGATTAACATGTTTTTTTCTTTTTATTTAGGTAATTGACTTCAAATTTGTATGAGCAGAGCCATCATCAGAAGCAGAGCAATCAAGCAAAAACACACGAGCATCGTCGGGATCGGATGGGATGGGATGGGATGGACGCACACGCACCGGACATCGTCGTCATCATGCGGACCCGCCACGGGGTTGTTGTTGGAGCGGGAGCCCCCAGGTGCTGCAGAGACGGTGGTGGGAGCGGGGCCGGCCGAGGACGATGCGTCGCTGTCGCCGGCCATCGCGACACGGCGAGACGACGAGCGATGGCTGCCTGCCGCTGCCCCAGTAGTACAAGATGCACTAGCATTCTGATGAGGGATCGAAATACCTTGGCACGCACATGTGGTCCTTGTGATCGTTACGCCGGTTGCTGTGCGGGTGGAGGCAGTTGGCGGATCCACAGGGGGGCTCCAGCCCCCCCTACGGGCTGCAACCTCCATTGAAAGCTATGCCTGTGACCTGGATCCGCCACTGGGTGGAGGTGCAGATGGAGGTTGCCGCCGCGTTGGCCGGCGGCAGGGCCGGAGGGGCGGCCACAGCACCACCGCACGAGAACGGTACCGAGCCAGCCGGCCAGCGCGACGGCAACGGCGCTGACTAAGGCCAACCCACAGTCCTTTAAAATGGACCAAAACGAGATTCGAACGTGCCCCATGGACTTGGATCGGTTGTGTGCTCTGCGGTACTACCTCTGTCGTCCCAGTATAAATATACTTCTTATCTTGGAACTTTTTTCGAATGTTAAAATGACACTTAAGGGAGGTGTTGTACCTACACACCTACGAGATATTGAATTATCTCAGTCATTCTGTTCTGCAGCTCCAGCAGCCTCCAGCCCAACAGTATTTTCCTCTCACACCGCTCTAGCACCATCTTCCAGCCACCAGCCAACCAACAGTATTTTTTTCTCACACCACTCCAGCCACCAGCTCCAGCTCCAGCCCAGCGAACAGAGTGAGTATGGACAGCTCGTGATCCTAGGAGTACACCAGTAAGTATCTCCTAGGTGCCTAGGAGCAGATATTGGTTAGCACATGTGCTCAAGGTATTGGTCAGCGAACCAAAAATGTGTATGAATGGAATAGTAACAAGAGCGAGCAATACTGAAGAAAACTCACCAGTACGGTGCCCTCCCACTGGGATCCGTCGGCCATCCAGGTGGCCCTGGGCTCGCCGTCCTTGAGCCCCCTGGTGCCGTTGTACGCGTCGGAGCGCTGCTTGATCTCGTGCTCCAGCCAGGGGCGGATCCAACATGGGGGCAGGGGGGCTTGAGCCCCCTACCCCCAATGCAGCAGTGAAGCCCCCCCGGAGCCCCCCCCCCTCTATTTTTTGCGCCATGGGAAGGAACTTAGGAGGGGCTGGAGCCTGGCTGAAGGTTGACGAAGGAGATTTTGCCGTCGCGTCCGCAGTCCGGCCTGCGTCCGGCTATTTGTCCCCAACTCCCCATCAGTCCTGGCCCGCATATGCCACAGCCCAAAGAATTAGGTCGGCCCAATCCCAAACAAAATGGCCCATCCGGCCCGGCAACCCCACCAAAATATCAAACCCTACCACCAGTCCGGGATACCCCCTGGCAGGTGGCAGCAGCCTGGCTCCCGATCGGCCGCCACCCAACGCGACCTGGGGGCTGGCCAGCTGGGGGAGCGGCGCGCCGGCCCCGAGCCCGACGTTCGCCAGCTGCCACCGCCTGCTTCGCCGTTCGGCCATCCGCCGCCCGCCTCCTGGCTCCCGCCGTCCGTCGAGCCGCCAACGCGACCTGGGGGCTGGCCGCTTGGCCGGATGGGGGAGCGGCGCGCCGGCGCCGGCGCCCGACGCGAGCACCACGCCGCGCCGCCGCACAGCGGCCTCGAGCTCGCGACTGGCGACCGCAGGCCGCAGGCCGCAGCGTGAGGACTGAGGAGTGCCCCGCCCCGTGGTCGGCGCCCTGCAACAAGGTATGCTCCTGATTAGGGATGAAAGTGGTAATCTGAACTGTTAGAATAAATTTAATATTTTAAAATAGATATGTATAAAATTTGATGGTGATCATTTCTTATATTATCAAGCATATTATTACAAATAAGAATAAAATTTTGCATAAATTATTTTATGCATTATTTGCTCCCTACAACAAAAAAAGGTGAAAAAAATACCGAATTTGTTTCCGAATCCATACCGAATTTTATATCTATCATTTGAGAAAATATAGGATGAATTTAAGATTTACCTTTTATGAATCTTTACAAGCTCAATGCTCAAAACAAGAATACAAATTTGTATACAAGATTCTATATCCTATTTATTCGCAATCAAAGAAAAACGACCAAAAAACTGATTATCGAATAATTACCGTTTCCGACCGTTTTCATCCCTACTCCTGATAGTCCTATAGAAATACAATTGGCTAAAAATTAATAGTGAAATTGTTACTTTTAGTATACTGAGTAGCCAATTGAACCTTGAATTCATCCCTAGATTGCAAGATGTCGAAAAGAACATTGTTCAACTATTATTCAAGCAGTAGCAGTACTCCTAGCCTAGAGAATAATGAGAACACAAGGCCACCAAAATTATCACGGATGGAATTTCGTTCTTCGGATATTGTTAGTGACCCAGGAATGTGCATACCAATTGATGAGCATCCATTTAAAATTAGAGATCAAGTGAAAAGAGCATATGCTTTGAGAGGACCAACTCAACCGGTTGGTATTTCATTTCCTCGCAAATGACAAAGTGGTGAATGGAGATCCTTCCAACAAAGTTGGTTTGCAAAATATGATTGGTTGGAGTATAGTGAATCAAAGGATGCTGCATTTTGCTTGTACTGTTATCTTTTCTTTCAGCCCGGCAAGCTTGAAAAATTTGGGAGTGATGTCTTTGCAAAAAAAGGTTATGAGAAATGGAAGAAGGCTTTGGAAAGATTTGATAAGCATGCTGCCTCCCACTTTCACAACAATGCAATTATGAAGTGTGACGACTTCATGAACCAGAGGACAAGTGTGACTAACAAAGTTGTTAAGTACACTAAAGAGGAAGAAGCTCGATACAAAATTCGTTTGACCTCTTCTTTAGAAATTGTAAGATTTCTCATTGAACAAGGAGAAGCTTTTCATGGACATGATGAGGCTTCTACTTCTCTAAACAAAGGTACATTTAGAGAGATGGTTGACTGGTACAAGAACAAGAAAAAGAAGGTGAAAGATGCATATGAAAAAGGTTCTAAACATTGTCAAATGTTGGCTCCTGATATACAAAAGGACCTTACCAAAGCTTGTGCAGAGGAGGTCACTGCAGTGATTATGGATGAGATTCGGGGTAGGCATTTCTCAGTGCTAATTGATGAGTCTAGAGATGTATCAATAAAGGAGCAAATGGCTATGATTTTGAGGTTAGTAGTCTCATGGATTATGTCATTTTAATTTCACAATTTTAAATTTTATTTATTAGTAACACACAATGGAATGTGTTATGCAGGTTTGTGAATGATGAAGGAAAGATCATGGAGAGGTTTCTTGGACTTAAACATATTGAGAAATGTACATCAGCTGCATTGAAAGAAGCTTTGGTCAATATGCTTTCCAGCCACAAGGTATCCATCTCTATGCTTCGTGGGCAGGGTTATGACGGTGCTTCTAATATGAGAGGTGAATTTAATGGTGTTCAGAGATTGATTTGAGATATAAATCCAAATGCTATCTATGTGCATTGCTTTGCCCACCAGTTGCAGTTAGTGGTTGTTGCTGTTTCAACTTCTACCCCCGCCATTGCAGATTTCTTTAACTATGTTCCTTTAATAGTCAACACTGTGGGTGCATCTTGTATGAGAAAGGATGCATTGCTTGCAAAACATCATGATGTGTTGCTACAAAAGTTGGAGAATGGTGAGATTACAACTGGAAGAGGTATGAACCAAGAAAGTAGTCTAGCTAGACCTGGAGATACTAGATGGGGCTCACATCTTAAAACATTGCTTCGAATTTTGGTAATGTGGGAGGCTATCTTGGAGGTACTAGAGATTGTAAAGAAGGATTCTATTAAACCAACATGTAATGGTGGGGCTTTTGGTTTAATTGGTAAAATGGAAATCTTTGATTTTGTGTTCATCATGCACTTGATGATAGAATTATTGAGCACTACAGACAGTTTGTCAAAGGCTTTGTAAAGGAAGGATCAAGATATTGTTGAAGCAATGAATTTGATAATGGATGTCAGAGATCGCTTGCAGGATATGAGGGATAATGGATGGGAGCCATTATTCAAAAAGGTGAAGTTATTCTGTGATAAAAATGAGATTAAAGTGCCCAATATGGACAAGGAAGTAAATGCTAGAGGGACATCTGCACGTAGAAGGCAAAAGGTAACAAATATGCATTATTACAATGTTGAGATTTTCCTTGCTGCCATTGATGCTATTATGTCAGAGATGAATCATCGGTTCAATGAAGTTAGTTCAGAGCTATTAGTATGCTTGGCTTCTCTTAATCCAAGGAATAATTTCTCTAGTTTTGATGTGGATAAACTCGTGAGACTTGCTGAAATTTATGCTGAAGATTTCAATGTTGCGGATCTTTTATTGTTACCGGGCCAACTTAAGGACTTTATCAACCGTGCTAGGAGAACTCAATATTTTAGTGGATGTAAAGAACTTTCAAAAGTTGCTGAAATTATGGTTACGAAGACAATGCACACATCTTACCCATTGGTTTATCGGCTCATTGAGCTAACTTTGATACTTCCGATGGCCACGGCTTCAGTTGAGAGGGTGTTTTCAGCTATGTCCCTTATAAAGACAGACTTGCGTAACAAAATGGGGGATGAATGGTTCAATGACTTGATGATATGCTACATTGAGAAGCATATATTTAGAAGCATTGGTAATGAAAAAATCATGCAACATTTTGAAGAGATGAAAAAACGCCGTATGTTGTTGCCTAAACAGAATTTAGTGGTATGCTCCATTGTTCATTCTTTTCCAATATTCAAAATCATTTTCAAGTTGTTATCTGCCATTTCTCGCCAATTAATTTTCTCTTAAATCTTGTGCAGATTGCTCCTCATGAAAAATAATGGGTATCAAGTAGGTGTTTGGTGTGGAGAAATTGTCGATTTGTCTTTGGCTACTTTTTCAACATGTAATTTGTATTATTCCTCTCTGTTTTTATATATGCTACTTTGAACTATGATGCTGCTCTATTATGAGAATTGAGATAATATAATTGTTGGTTGCGTCAGCCCTCAGCCCCCCCCCCCCATTTTTTTTCCTAGATCCGCCCCTGGTGCCCTCCCACTGGGATCCGTCGGCCATCCAGGTGGCCCTGGGCTCGCCGTCCTTGAGCCCCCTGGCGGCGTTGTACGCGTCGGAGCGCTGCTTGATCTCGTGCTCCAGCCCGTTGATCTGCACCTTGAACTCGTCGTACTCGTTGCGCACGCGGCGGCGGTCGTTGACCAAGTCCTCCTACGCGCGGCCCATGTAGGGGTGGCTCTTGAGCTCGAAGTAGCTCTCGGGCCCGCGCCCAGACGGTGGCGAACTTGGCGGCCTCCGCCATGGCCTCGTAGGTGAGCAGCATGCTCGAGTCGTCGGAGAGGCAGCAGGTGTTGCGCTCCACGGGGTAGTCGGCGGCCAGGATGGAGTTGGCCGTGCTGAGGATGGGCTCCTTGAACGGGTCGGCCGTGGTGACGAAGATGTCGAGCCCGGGGAGGCGGGAGGTGCCGTCGGCGCGGTCGAACCGCTGCCGGAGCACCACCAGGTCGGGCACGCGGGTGATGGGGTTCAGCTTGGGCAGCTGGTCGAGCAGCCAGGAGAAGCCGAACCAGAAGTCGCCCGCGTTGGAGGTCACCCACAGCCACAGCGCGTCCGGGTTGCGGTGCGAGATGCGCCAGATCACGAACAGCGTGAAGGCGATCAGACGAACGAATATGAGCACCCTGCATCCACATTCATTCGGATAAATTATTAGTCATCAGGGTGCGAGTTACTTACAACTGAATATTTTTTTACTACTACTTGTTTTGCCAAGTTAGTTATAGTTTACAAATATTATTTGAAAGAAAGAAAGAAAGAATTTGGAAGAGGCGGTGCTAATCATGAGGGGTGATTAATTAAAGCGTGAGTGGTGATTGAGTGCGAGCACGACGCACGAATATCTTGGCGGTGGCGGCGGCCCGGCAGTGGCCAGTGCAGTGCCCACGGCATGGCAGATGATTACATGCCTAAGCGGCCGCTATCTTCACAGCCCGGCGATCCTCTCGATGGCCTGGCGAACTCAGCGCCCCAGTCGACAGCACCTCGCGATCGGCGACCAGCCAGCAGCCCGGCAGCTAACAAGCCCGGCGATGATGCCTAGATGGCACCGGCGGCGAGCACATCATCATCTTGACAGGCCCTGTACTGTCAATACATCATCTGCGGAGGAGATCGGCGGCGCCGTCTCAGAATGTGGAGGGAGAAGAAAGGAATCAGTAGGGTTTTGGAAGATAATTGATTAGTTCATTCATTGATTGATAGTCTCAGACTCAGAGAGAGCATTGGTATATATAACACCCACATGGGCTACCTTACATGGGGTTTTCCAGCCCAACAACCAAGGCTCGCAGGCCTGATTACTACTCACGCATGGCCCATACCCAGGTCATGACATTCCCCCCTCCTTAAGCGATAGCTTGTCCTCAAGCTGTGAAATTGAATGAACAGTGTCGTTTTTGACCAAGATCACACAATAATACTACCTTTTGAAAGTGGAGGTCTCAAGGGTCTTCGGTCACCAGGGTGTAGAACTGAACTTTGAAAATGATCTTGCCAGCACCTTGATAAATTCTTGAGCTCACACTTGCATGATCTTCAAATAGGTTACAGTAGGTTCTGCTGTTGCCAACACAGTATAAAAACAGTAATCATCTAGAACTTCTTTGAGTTTTGGTTGTAGCCATGATAGTTGCCGAGCCCACTGACTTAACCACAGTGTATTGTTTTGGAAGTAGAGCATCACGACAACACATATGAGCATGGGTTTTCTGCGGCACCCAGCCAAATTCAGAATCTCAGTCATAGATATGAAGCAGATTTCCATGAAGCAATGCATCAAAAATAGGCACATGCTGATTGATGCAATTTTGCAATACCAGTGATAGCAAAATTAGCCAAAAGACAGGCATTCCAAATTCCAGGGGTCGATCATTACGTTCTCATCTAGTTCTTGCGGCTAAGCGTTGAAATTAAGCTCCAGTTTGCATCATCTTCAAATTATGAGAATCTAGATTGTAGATTCTGAGAATGGAATCCTTTTAGTTCCCTGGATTTTAATCTTCATAGTAGATTTGTTGTGAAAGACAAATGTATATAATGCCCCTCATCCCTGATCTCTTATTTCTTTGTACAAGCAAATAGTTCACATCCTGTTGCTTTTCAGATAGATTATGCTTACATCCTGACGTCAAAAAAAAAGATGCATAGTACAAATATACCATACAAAATATACACATGTCCTGCCATTATTTAATTATTTTCTGGTAGACAGACAACGTAAAGTATACTTTCATACATATAGTTGTAGGAGATATTTTACCAAAGAAAAAATGGTAAGCCCGGGGATATGTTATAGTTGTAGGAGGACCTGACTACCTGAGGGGTCGTGGCGGGCGCATCGTCGTGGCCAGAGAGCAACTCCAGCAGGAGCCCTCAAATCAAGACCCTATCTGCTATTTGGGGGCCGGCTCCTATCTCTCGGCTCCTAAATCTTGCTTCGAGGTCCAGCAGCAGCCATTATCTCAAAGCCCCCATCTATTTATCTCCTTTATTTTTTTGGAAGAAAAAAAAGGAGTAATCACGGCGGCGTTGCCGGGCGGAGGCGAGCGAGCAGGGCAACCGCGGCGGACCGACGGGGCAACTGCGGCGGCGTTGCCAGGCGGAGGTGAGAGGCCGGGCGGGGCCGAGGATGAGGCGCCGCGGCTCCTCCGACCTCGGCGACGGGCGACGGCGCGCGGCCGGCAGTGGAGGCCGAGCGGCGGCGGCCGGTCGCTGGCGGTGGAGGCCGGAGCGACGCCGCTGCCGAGGATGGTGCTGACGGCGACCAATGGCGGGGGAATGTCGCGGCGCCGGCGAGTAGCTGGTGTTGGAGCCAGTTGAAGGTCTTTCATCTCTCGGTACAGCCCGAGGACTTGAGAGCAACTCCAGCCGAGTGACTATCCGGGTTCCTATCCGACATTTTAGACGCTCTGGGCCAAAAATCACCATCCAACGGGGCGACTATCCAGGCGACTAAAATTGGTAGCCCACCAAATTTTGGGGCAAAGCCCACAAATCTGGGGTCCCTATATCCTCCCTCTATCCCCTCTCTCTCCTCTCCCTCTCTCTCTTCTCCTCGCGGTGCTGGGAGCGAGGCGGCGGCGGCACTTCTTCTCCGGCGCCTTGCCGCCGTGTGCGTCCTCGCGGTGCTGTGCTCCCCCGCCGCCGTGGTGGAGGTGTCGGCGCGGAGGATTGGGGAGACGTGCGGCGGCGGCGTAGATCCGGGGAGCCAGACCAGCGCGGCGCGGGCCTCCTCGCCGCTGAGGCGCACGGCGAGCTCGCGGCTGCCGGCGCGGAGGCTGGCGGCGCGCGCGCGGAGCTCCTCCAGGTGCCTCCCGCAGCCGGAGTAACCAGTGAAAGCTACTAGCTGCCGCGGTCGGATCTCTGAGCTTTCGCTCGCCGTCGGTGAAGGAGAAGGCGACGGGGACGGGCTCGGCCACAGCGGCGCACCACCAAGCTGGTTGCCGTAGTTGTGCAAGGTGAAGGCCGCCGCCGGGCTGTCGAGGCGATGAGCCGCCTGCCGGTGCTGCCGGTGCAGACGCACGCTCGCCTGCATCCTTTCGAGCGCCGACGAGGCGAAGTAGCTGTGCTGCCAGGCTGGGCTCGTGAGAAGCTGGAGGCGCGTCTCCGCCCTCGGGCGCCGGCCACCGCCGAGCAGGCGCCGCTTGAGCTTGGTGTTCCAGTGGTTCTTGACGTCGTTGTCCAGCAGGAGCAGGTGAACAGGATCCAGCAGGACATGAACCTCGGCGGCGGCGGCGGGCAGCAGCCTCGTGTCGTCGTCGACGGCTCCGACGCTCACCAAGCTCGAGGAGCTCAGGGCCTACCTGCACCACCTCCAATCGGAGAAGGCCAGTTCTGATCGATTCTTCACATTTAATTTGAGCTCTTATCTGAAGGAGGAGTTGATTCCTGAATCCTGATTGATTCTTTACGATAATTATATTCTTGTTTTGAAATTTGGCAGGAGAGCCGCACCAGGAAGGTTGCGGAGCTCATGAGCTTGTTGCAGTCTTCGTCCTTGGTGCTCGGCATGGATCCCAGGGAGATCGCCGCCGCCCGCCGCGGCGACGAGCATGCCGGCGACTTCAGCGACGCCGCGATCGCGAGGCTAGCGTCGGAGATCGAGAGGCTGAGGGAGATCAAACGGAGCCGGATGGAGAAGCTGCAGGACCTGGTGGCGAGCATGCTGGAGCTGTGGAACCTGATGGACACGCCGGCGGAGGAGCAGCGGCGGTTCCAGGGCGTCGCCTGCAACATCGCCGCGTCGGAGGACGAGATCCCCGACGGTCTCCGGGACGGCGTCGGAGGAGAGGCGGCGGCGCGCTGGGGAGGAGGGCCGGCGGCGCGCTGGCGTCTGGCGGGCGGCGTGGGGGCGTCGGGGCGGCGGCGAGCGAGCGGGAGAGAGACGGGAGCGCGTCGGGAGAGAAGACAGGAGAGAGACGGGGCCCACTGGTCAGATGGATAGAGGCCCTATTTAGTCAGTTGGGCTGGAGCACACCTCTCATTTGGCCCTCTAAATTTTTAAAACTGGCCCTCAAAATGAAATATAGAGGCCCATTTTTAATCAGTCCACTGGAGTTGCTCTGATGGATCAGACCATGGTTGGCATAAGCTGTCAGCATGGTGTTGTACAGTATGGTGTCATTAGTCACCAACGAAACATCAGTGAACACACTTTCAGGAGCAGTAACATCGCCACACTTTGCATACGCATCAACCAAGGCGCTTGCCACACAGAAGTGCTTGCTGTACCCTGCCCTGACAACGAGGGAATGAATGCATCTGCATTGCCCTATCAATGCTGCGTTTGCACAAGCGTTCAGGATGGTAGCCAGGATGAACTCATCAGGCTCCTGTGTGCACTCATCTCTGAACAAATTGAAAAGGTAAAGGGCCTCATTGTTCAGGCCATGCTTCAGGAATGCAGAGATGGTGACTCCCCATGATACCAAATCCATCTTGCCAGCGTCCTCTATGACTTTCAGTGAACCCTGAACTGAACCAAGGGCTGCCTTTACTTTGATTAGTGAAGTCGAGACGCACTGACATGAAGCAAACCCATATTTCAGAATACATGCGTGGATCTGCTATTCTGCTCATGGTTTCTTGAGTCGTGAGCTTGTTGGAATGCAGACAAAACAGCTGGATAGGTGAACTCATCTGGTCTTGATCCAAAGCAGAGCAAGCTGCGGAAGAGCTTCATTACATCTTCAGGACTACAGTGCAGACCATAACCTGCAATCATCTCGTTCCATGTCATAATATTTCACATTTGGTACGCCCTTCTGTCCTCATCCTTGCTCTTGTGTGAGAGTGTAAGCGAGACAGGTTTTTACAGTTCTATGTAACTTCCTGATTTCGGCTATTTTTCATACAAAAACTGCCAGATCAATGATTGGATTATCACGTGGACAATTCAAATTCAACGAAAGCGGTTGACTTTATATCAAAAAGAGGTAGGCATTGTATTGCGTGATGGTGAACTTTACTTGTACTCCGTACTATTTTTTATTAGCAATCTGTTTAGGTGTGGAGATGACTGTTTTTAATTAGGATCAAGATGCATGTACACTACTTCTAAATATCTATCTGATGTTCTTTTATAATGAGCCGCTACTTGATTTCAATAAAAAGATACTATAAAAAATTCAAAATAAGGATATCCGCTTTGCCCGTAGCAACGCATGAACATTTTTCCTTCTATATCAATTTTTGGTCGGGCACCAAATGCAAATTACTTCCAGATGTCATCATGAGAAAATTATCAATTGCTTATGTTATGTTGATTTATGATGCACCATCTATAAAAATGAAGGTACATATTCATAGCGTCCCGCAGCAACGCGCGGGCATTTTTTCTAGTGAGTTTAATAGTAGCTTGGATATCTTTATTCCGAGCACAAGAATGATAACACTAATCATGTCAAAACCAAATGATAATCCTGATGGCACGCTAAGTGTCGTGTCGACAATCCTGATCGCCAATAATCAACCTAATGATGGTAACAAAACAAGATTTTTCATGCGTTTCCAAATTCCGGACCGTAAAGTATGACCGAAGAAAGAAAGTATGACCGGGGAAAGAAAATATGTAAAAATGAACACTCTCTTGGTTCTCCCATAAGTATATGGGTGCACTAAATATATTATTATTTCACATAGCACCGTTGACTTCGTTACAATAATGACACCTTCTGATGTATGTGTCTTTTATTATTGACGATCGACTTCATCCTTGGGTACTCAACGAGACGACGACGGTGACGGGGGGCATATGGGATTACAGGCGGGGCACTTAGCCCTGCATTCGCCCTTGGTAAGATAGCAATTTTTAGCCTCATATGGATCCCCGCAGCAGTAACAGTCCTTCCAACTAGGGCCGAAGTATTTGCACTGCATTGGGAGGCACCATATGATTGTGACCTTGCCCTCGCCTAACCATGATGTTGAGTTGACAGCACCACCAGCAGTAGCACTTCCCCCAGCAGCCTCCAGATGACGACCTGCTTCATTCCATAGATGATCTTGTTCGTTCATATGTATTTATGTGATCCATCATGAAATCTAATTGATTACGAAGAAGCAATAAATAAAAATATACAAAACTTACACTCTGCAGGCGATCCGATGAGCAGGGTCAGCATTAGCATTGTCATCACATCTCTCAACAGGCTTGCCATGATAGACGACGGAGGCCTATTCTGTTGCTTTTGAAATATTACTATATATATGCTTATGCTCTCCTGAGATTTTTTTGACTAATAATCTATCAAATCGAAAAGAGTCAACGACGAAGAAGCCATCGACGGCCCTAGACTTCGTGGCTATATATAGGGTACGTGCATATGCCAGGAATATGGATGGAGTCCCTGTTGGATTCATTTGGCCTTGGCCTATTTAAACTCAATTAAATCCGAATTAATTCAGGCACACTATCAATGTTAGGAGATACCAATATTGCAAGTAATTCAAGAGGACCAAGCCGTGAGGTGTTTCAGCTGTTTAAAAGAATTGATTTTGTCAATTAACCAGCTAATAAGACACATGCATGTTACTATTCAATTTATGGATATTATGTGGGTCAGTTTTGGTAACTGACGTGATGATGTCCATCAATTGCTATTAACGTCAAAATTGATTCTCCTGATTTCCTTGAGCAGTAACGTCAAAATGGGTTCTCTTGATTTCCTTGAGCACATATAGGAACGAGTGCTTCTTCTCCTATAAGTGATACGTGAGACGTGAGACATCCCTAGAGCTATTTTCTTCTCCTGTTGCTGCACTCGAGTATTCCCATGGCTAGTTTCTGCACGCACAGAACCGGTGAGAGCAGGGCCTCCGGAACCACGCCCGCATCTGCGACACCTGCTCGGGTGCGATCAGGATTTTGGGGAGCACGATTTCGCGCGACTGCTCACTTTCGTTCGTCTATGTCACGCGTACAACTACTTCCCGGCTATCGACGAGATCGTGATCTTTACGACTACTTCCTGGCGTCCGTGGATTAAAAATAACATGAATTTAACTAATTTTCTAACAGTCCCATGATTTATTTTGTAAGTGTATTTGGAAAATATGGAGATGGAACTAAAGATTAGAATTTGCACGATCGCATATATACATATATACACACACACTCTCTCTCTCTCTAGCCAGCCATAAAATAGCTTATTTTGTGTCCAGGCCAATTGATGCACCAACCAAGCGCATCCGGCTCCAGAATCACGGATCAACCGTGCTTACTTAATGCCTTAATGGTTGCTGACCCTCCCGAGGTGACGATAATTCCATCTGGCACCAAATCAGCAGGGAGCACTCCTGCCATTAATATCAGCACGAAATCACCGTTTGATGCAGCTTCCTATATCGGTACGTCCTGGCAAGCTACCGTCCATATCTGCATTCAAGTGTACCATATAGGGTTACGAGAATACATGTATGCATTACGAGAATAAAGAGCCCATCGTGTATATATAGGAGAAACTAAGAACGATTAACTAGCTAGATGTAATAGTAGGGCACAGTGACAAGAAATAGTTACGATAATGCAAACGACTCAACTTGATATTTAGGATGGATAATTACCTTAATTAGATGTAAACCTGTTTGCATAAACCGGTTACTATATATAATGATGAGACATATTTACCATGAAATAGGTATATGATAGTTCGAATGGTTGAGTCACTATATATCATTTTACCACAATTTGACACCAAGCCTGGGGAACAAACACTTTAATCAGGAGACTAAATTTACCATGAAAATAGTTACGTACGATGGATTAGCATGATGATTAGGATGGGGAGTTACCATAATTCTGTGAAAAGCCTTTGTTCCAAGGTACCGATAACTATAATGATGAAACAATTATCATGAAGCAATCACAACAAAATGATCTACGGCAATTGTATGATGACGAAGTTACTACAAATGATACCTAATTTATTAGAATCAGAGATGTACAATAATACGACACTTTCAGTTCTGTACAATATTTATACAATGAGTTACGACAATAGGAGAGAGAGAGGGAGAGAGAGAGAGAGTAGGCCATAGTAACTTGATAGTGCCACTTCGGTAATTGCGTATTGTCATGTATGTAAGTTCTCGTGAAGGTTAACCATAGACAAGCAGCGGCGGATGCAAAGGGGGGCGGGGGGCTCCAGCCCCCCCTAAAGCAAATAATTACACTAAAATTACTGTAGCAAAATATTAAATCACCATTAAAATTTTATACAAATTAACAACTTCATTGATTCAGCCCCCCCTTCTTCTCCATCCTACCTCCGCCACTGTAGACAAGGGCATAATGTCTAGTGAAAACATAATTTAAAATGGCAGCAGGCATAATTCTAGTAAAGACACTAGAAACTGGGGCGCGCCTTTGGCGCGCCAGCTTGGGCTGGTATAGTAGATGACCTGTGAGTAGTATTAGCGTAGGCTATGTCTAGAGGATTATACAATTGACATGGAGGTGGGGATTAAGTGGACAAAGAAAGCGATGATGGAGTCCCGGAGATCTTAGTTGTAGGTTTGGGAATTTTGTAAATAGAATTTATGTTGTAATTGTAAAAAGAAAGATTTGTACATTTTTTCTTAAGCTGGAAGCTTAATATAAATGCGAAAACGGGAGAGTTCAAGCTAGAATCATGAAAGTTAGCAATCTGTAGACACGTGATGGTATTTTTTTAAGAAATTAGGGGTAAATATTTATGTGAACGAATTATGAAAATATTTTTTAATTTAAAATTTTGTTGTGTAGCAGGGATTTAGATTTTCAAATTTTGAGTGATTTTTTGTATTCAAAACTTTTTGACATAAAAATATTTCAGTGTCCGAATCATAGGTAGAATGGATTTCATATAAGCATTGGTGTGAATGAATTGTGGAAGTGTTTTGAGTTTAAAAATATGCTCTGTAATAAAGTTGTATATTTTGAAATGTTAAGCAAATTTTATGTTGGACACGTTTTGGTTCGAATGTGTCTTGGTAGTCGAATACTATGTATAGTGTCGCTAGTGTAGAAGTAATGAATGAAACGGATTGTTACATAATTTAAGTAATATTCGAGGGTATTTCGAAGAAAATTCTTGAGAGAGGAAAAAGACGGCGGGTTGTATTCCAAGGAAGTTAGGGGATTTTTTTTGCAAAATGTCCTAAGTTCGAGGACTTTTTTTCGAAATGACTGGGAAACGCAAGATCTGGTATTCCAAGGAAGTTCGAGGACTTTTTTGCAAAACGGCCTAAATTCGAGGACTTTTTTGCAAAATGTCGAGGGCTTTTTTGCAAAATGGCCTAAGTTCGAGGACTTTTTTGCAAAATGACCGGGAACTTTTTTGCAAAATGTCCTAAGTTCAAGGACTTTTTTGCAAAATGTCGAGGTTTTTTTTGCAAAATGACCGGGAAACACAAGATCTAGGCCGTCCGCCCGGCCGATCCGACGGCCGGGAATTGCGGGCGACGTGGCGCAATGCCGTGGCCGAGCTTGGGCCGCGTTTAGAAGTATAGAGATAAGGGCGTTGATTCTAGTAAATCACTTACAATTATTTTTTTTAAAAAAAAAAGAGGATAACCAAATACAAGAAGTATAAAATCTAGTAACTTGACCTAGGCCATCGTGGTAAATGAATTGTTTATTGCTTTACAAATTGTTTAACTTTTGAAATAAAATTAGACAGTCAACCTAGTTTTTTATTCTCGTAATCGACATTTGCAAGTACGTACATGTAACCAAAAGTGCATCGCGGCATGTGGTAACCTGCATGTACTCTGCACATGCATGTATCTGGACGGTTCGTTACGCAATATTGCTCCCAGCAGCTCCTCCTTGTTTGGCGCTGTGCCGCTGATTACGCCGTGAACTAATGACCGTTGTACCATTCGTCCGTTCAGTTCGCTCGGTGGCTTTGCCTACGGGCCGGATTAGCAGGTGGTCAATTGGGATGCGCCAGGTGACCTGGCTATAGAATAAGCTATTCTATGGCCGGCTATAGAGTATACTCTTTACTCACCACTTCCTTTACTCATTTAATCCTTTGGAATTTCGTTGGGCGCTAGCAAATATTATAATGCGACGTGAGAGTTTCCTCTTATGTGTAACTTTCTAAAAAAGTAAAGAAATTTCCATACACAAGCGTTTCCATAATGTGCGGAAGTAAATGCATATACCGGCCTGATCTAATACTCCGCCGTGGCTCTCCTAAGAAAACAAATCATCTTTTTCATGGAAGTACACACGCGTGTATCTGTGGACACGGATATACGTGGAGGGCTTTTAGATGCCTTGAATATATACCAGTGTTTTTTTTAACATTTGCATATATACCACTGGTGGTGACATATATATATATATATATATATATATATATATATATATATATATATATATATATATATATATATATATAGTAAAGAATAAGGTATTTGTTTCAAAGGGCAAAAACATTTATACCCCTGTTTTGCAGCCGAATGGTGATTTTGCCTCATTTTTTAAACTTTGTGATTTTACTCCTGCTATGTTAATTTTTGGACAATCGGACAACTCTGCCCATGCACTTTTACACATTTTTGTTTATTATGACAACTAGAAAAAAAATACACGTGCGTTGCTACGGGCAATATATAGATTATTATGTTGAATATTTATAAATCTTATTTACAAATTACATCTTTCGTTCTATGCAAGAACTCAGCACACTGATTGATGCAATTTTGCAATACCAGTGATAGCAAAATTAGCCAAAAGACAGGCATTCCAAATTCCAGGGGTCGATCATTACGTTCTCATCTAGTTCTTGCGGCTAAACATTGAAATTAAGCTCCAGTTTGCATCATCTTCAAATTATGAGAATCTAGATTGTAGATTCTGAGAATGGAGTCCTTTTAGTTCCCTGGATTTTAATCTTCATAGTAGATTTGTTGTGAAAGACAAATGTATATAATGCCCCTCATCCCTGATCTCTTATTTCTTTGTACAAGCAAATAGTTCACATCCTGTTGCTTTTCAGATAGATTATGCTTACATCCTGACGTCAAAAAGAAAAAGATGCATAGTACAAATATACCATACAAAATATACACATGTCCTGCCATTATTTAATTATTTTCTGGTAGACAGACAACGTAAAGTATACTTTCATACATATAGTTGTAGGAGATATTTTACCAAAGAAAAAATGGTAAGCCCGGGGATATGTTATAGTTGTAGGAGGACCTGACTACCTGAGGGGTCGTGGCGGGCGCGTTGTCGTGGCCAGAGAGCAACTGCAACAGGAGCCCTCAAATCAAGGCCCTATCTGTTATTTGGGGGCCGGCTCCTATCTCTCGGCTCCTAAATCTTGCTTCGAGGTCCAGCAGCAGCCATTATCTCAAAGCCCCCATCTATTTATCTCCTTTATTTTTTTGGAAGAAAAAAATTAAAAAAAAGGAGTAATCACGGCGCCGTTGCCGGGCGGAGGCGAGCGAGCAGGGCAACCGCGGCGGACCGACGGGGCAACTGCGGCGGCGTTGCCAGGCGGAGGTGAGAGGCCGAGCGGGGCCGAGGACGAGGCGCCGCGGCTCCTCCGACCTCGGCGACGGGCGACGGCGCGCGGCCGGCAGTGGAGGCCGAGCGGCGGCGGCCGGTCGCTGGCGGTGGAGGCCGGAGCGACGCCGCTGCCGAGGATGGTGCTGACGGCGACCAATGGCGGGGGAATGTCGCGGCGCCGGCGAGTAGCTGGTGTTGGAGCCAGTTGAAGTTCTTTCATCTCTCGGTACAGCCCGAGGACCTGATGGATCAGACCATGGTTGGCATAAGCTGTCAGCATGGTGTTGTACAGTATGGTGTCATTAGTCACCAACGAAACATCAGTGAACACACTTTCAGCAGCAGTAACATCGCCACACTTTGCATACGCATCAACCAAGGCGCTTGCCACACAGAAGTGCTTGCTGTACCCTGCCCTGACAACGAGGGAATGAATGCATCTGCATTGCCCTATCAATGCTGCGTTTGCACAAGCGTTCAGGATGGTAGCCAGGATGAACTCATCAGGCTCCTGTGTGCACTCATCTCTGAACAAAGTGAAAAGGTAAAGGGCCTCATCGTTCAGGCCATGCTTCAAGAATGCAGAGATGGTGACTCCCCATGATACCAAATCCATCTTGCCAGTGTCCTCGATGACTTTCAGTGAACCATGAACTGAACCAAGGGTTGCCTTTACTTTGATTAGTGAAGTCGAGACGAACTGACATGAAGCAAACCCATGTTTCAGAATACATGCGTGGATCTGCTCATGGTTTCTTGAGTCGTGAGCTTGTTGGAATGCAGACAAAACAGCTGGATAGGTGAACTCATCTGGTTTTGATCCAAAGCAGAGCAAGCTGCGGAAGAGCTTCATTACATCTTCAGAACTACTGTGCAGACCATAGCCTGCAATCATCTCGTTCCATGTCATAATATTTCTGACACTGAGATTACTGAAGAAGCCATAAGCAGAGTGGAGCAGACCACATCTAGACAGCATGTTGATGACCGCATTCGCTACAAGTAGTTTCTCAGAGTAGCCATGACGATAGGCAAGTCCAAAGATCTGAAGACCGAGGGAGGTGTTCTCCTTAGCACCACAGAGCCTCAGCATGACAGATAATGTAACTTGGTTAGGTTTACAACCATATAGTGACATGTCGACAAAGCAGTCTGTAGCTGCCTTCACTTCCTCATCATTGGCAAGACCGGAAATTACCGTGTTCCAGGAGACAGTGTCCTTTTGCCGAATCTTACCAAAGATAGCTATGGCCATTGTAACACCTCACGTGTTAATTCCTAGTAATTAGGAGTAATCATGTTTTTAACATCGTCATTAACACTAACCGTGCATGCATAAAATGTTTTTAATTACATTTTGCTAGCTTGTTAACACATGAAATGATGACTATTTTTCAAATCCAATAAAACATGTTTTAAAAATAACTTTTAAATTTTTGTTCAAATAAACTTTTGCCTAAAAACAAAGGTTTAGAGTTTTATCCTGTGAACAACTTTCATATTGGTGGATTTTGATGTTGCTATGCAAAAAGTGAAGAAAACTTTTAATTTTGCTTTGAATAGGACATTAATGCTTTGGTTTTAACATTTCAAATTTTAAACCATGATTTGATCTTCAAATGAAGTTTTGCCTAAAACAAAAGTTGGAGGAAATCAAATTTTGAACAACTTTCATTCTTAAAATTTTTCGAGTTTCTATATGAAATTTTGAGTTTTGGACGGTCAAAATCGAGCTAAGTTTCGTTGAACCATTTTCTCCCTCTGTTCACAGCTTCCGGCGCCCATGCCGCACGCCCATGCCAGCGACGACTCCACGCGTCGGCGATCCTCGGCCTCCGCTCGAGCGCGTCCTTGTCCTCTCCCCGAGGCCACGTTGCCCTTGCGCCTTTCCTCTTCTCCTTCCTCGAGCTCGAGACGAGCAGAGACGAGCGGAGCGCCGTCGACGTCGCGCCGACCACCCCTCGCTTTCCCGCCCCGTTTCCACTCCCCAGAGCCGATTCGCCTCGCCCCGAAACTCCGCAGCCTCTCCACGAGCCCGACCGAGCCTCTCCCCGGCCGAATCGGCCCGGCGCCGCGCCATGGCCGCTACGGCCACGAGCCGAGCGCCAAGCCGCCGCTCCCCTGCTCTGCCGCTGTCGCCGTCGCCGGCCACCCCAAACTCATGTGCCGCGCCTCTGCGAGCCACTGCGCGCCGCGGATGCCCTTTGCCAGGCTGATCTCCGTGCCGCTCCGCTGCGCCGTCGACCGGCCTCGACGCTGGCAAGAACGTCGCTCGCCATGGCTGCCGTTTGCCCTGCACGTCGAGCCCTTCCTCCGGTTCTCCTCCGCCCGAATCAAGGCCGTGGTGAGCTCCCTCTCGACGCCCTCATCCTCCCTGGCCCCTTCCCCAACCTACATCGGCTGCCCCCTCACCGAAATGACCGCGCCCTCGCAGCTCGAGCTGCTGCTCCGCCGCTGCCCCCCTACAGACCACCTCCGACTCCGGCTCTTGCTTCAAATCGGCCCTAGGAGAGCCCCTTGTGCTTCCCCACCACCCCACTGCAGCCGCCATGGCCTCCCCTTGCCAAACCGAGCTCGTGAGCACCTCCTCTGTTCCAACTTCACGTGGAGGGCCTCGTGCAGCAATTCAGACAAATGCAGGGGGGTTTATGCACTGTCATAGACTCATAGAAATAGTGTTTCAGGGACCAAATCGCTTGAAACTTTGAAAATGCATAGTAAATAGTAGAAAAATCGTGAAATAGCAAATTAATATGTTTTGGAATCCTTGTGAGAAGATCTGTGCAGTAGAGGTATAAAAGTTTATGTGTTAGTAGAAAAATATTGCTCTCGATATTTATCTATGTTTGTTAGACATAAATTCATATATTTAGTTGTACTACTCAAATTGCTATGAAATTTTTATGGTAGGCTCTTCTTGTGAGGTGTGTGCTGTGGTAAAAATTTCAAGCTGATTAAGTGCAGTATGACCGAGTTCTTGAATTAACTTGTTAAATGCTTAGTACATAGAAATGTATAAAAATAGAAAATGTATTTCCATTGCCCTTGGATGATGTTCTTATGCCTTCTAAACTTTTAACATGGCCATGTGCTTATAGAAAATGTTGAGTTTTGCATTTATCTAGCTCTCACATGCTTAACTTAAACTAAAATTTGTTTTGTCGGTAGTAATTAGTTTATAAAGCATGTGCATGCAATATTTATACAGCATCCTAGTCTTTGCATGTGTAATCCACCATAAAAGTTTCATGATCAGAAGAGGTGTGCATGTTGTAGATCTTTAATTGGTTAGTTTATCTTGCTATTGTGTTACTCATGTGTAGATCTTGTTAACTTTTGAGAACCAGTTTATTGGTTAATTTTGTTAGCTTGCTTGTGTTGGCTTGTTAAGTTAAATGGTCTTGGTGTTCGCTCATGCTTTTTTTTTTTACTTGCTAGTTAAATAAAGTTCTAATCTAACCCTTCTTGCTTTACATGTTGCTTGGCTTTTCTAAATGAGTTTAGTAATGCTTTTCGAAAGGAAACACTTCAGGCTAAAATACTTAAATGAACTCTCGTGTTGCAGCACCAACTCTTTTGCCTTTTGAGTTTGTTTGTTGTGTTTACTCGATAAATGATTGTCCAGTCCTGTCTTTCCTTTAATTGCATTGCATTTGCATTGTTGCATATCATCTAGGTACGCTAAATGTGCGACACGTGGAACCGGAGGGCAATGTTGAAGCCGAGCCAGAAGATGGTGCACGGGTGGACTAATCCAGAAGACGGAAGGACCGACTGGAGTGCATGCTTGGACTGGGATGATGTCAAGCCGGTGCAAGACTACAAGCTAACTGACTTTGTGTCAAACCCAGGCAAGCCCCAGAGCATAACCCCTAATTTGAGTGTTCAATGTTTATTTAAGTATTTGTGCATTTACGTTTTTAGGAGTTGTATGGAACCCTAGTATGCATGTTTCTCCCTAGGTACCTTTGAGTCTATACTAGTATACATGTGTCGTTAGTATTGCCATGCTTAACTAGGATCCGGTAGAAGTCGAGTGATTGCTGTCACTCGCGAGCTATAGGTTTTTGTTATTTATGGAAAAGTGGCTTGAGAATGAATCCGTGAGGAAAGAAAAAAAATGGAGACCGGGCAGAGAGGAATTGGATTACGGATATGAAATGTTTGGAAAGTGGACCTCCGCCTGTGTCGATTGAGGACCGTACCGTTGTTGGCCCTGATGACCGAGGATTGAACAGTAGTAACCACATACCGGAAGTAGGAGGTAGTCGAAACCGGTAAACTGTGTACCACTTTACGACGATACTCTGAATTCCATCCTGCTACGCTGGGCGTGGGATGATGGCGGGTGTTGGATTGGATGTCGCCTCCGGGTTCTCTGGGAGTTCGCTGTGAGGGGCCCTTCACCTGGGTTTTAGCAGGCGTGGTTCAGATGTCGTGGTAATGATGGAAACAGCTGACGCGTGTGGCCCGGCGTGGTTTGCATGTGTCGTGTGAGTTAGGTCCACCTTGCAAGGTTAAATCGGATCGATTCGCCGTGACTCGCGGATATGAGAGTCTTGGTCACTGCGTCACATCGTAGTAAAGAAGTGGAATAAGAATTGAAAGACGAGGATGGAATATATGTTTATGATACTCTTGGAAAATATAATATGATGTACCATGTTTGCTCAAGATGTTTATGCAAACCTAGTTGATATTTGTACATTAAACTTGAGCTAAAATATTGAAAGCAAGGATCCACCATTAGTAGCTTTGAGCAAAATAACTCCAGAGCCAAAAAGCTTTGCATGTCTAGGAGTCGGCTAAGTATATACCACTAGTCGGGTAAGTCTTGCTGAGTATTAGTATATTCAGGGTTTGTTGTTATCATGTTTTCAGGTAGCTGCTGCTGGTTGGAGCTAACTAGGATTCACATCGGTGGGCTCGATGTGATGTCCTCACGTCATCGTAGTTATCGTTGTTTTTCTAAACTAAACTTCTATTTGTTTTCTGCTGCATTTTGAACTCTGATATTTTATGTAAATTTGTTTACAAAACTCCGCATTATAAATTAAATTTGAGAACTTTTATCTGCTTGTAATCATCTGTGCTCGTCTTCGTGCGAGACTTCCAGTGTTTTCGATCCTTAACCCAACAGGCTGCCGGATTACATCATTTTAAGTGCATGACAACTAGATTAACAATTAAGATGATAGTTAGCGTATTTAAACCGGTTTAATTTGGGCGGTTCTGGAACAGCCATGTCCTGCTGTCCTGTTCTGAAGTACATATCAACAAGCGCGTTCATCACTGAAGTACTGGATTCGAACCTGTTGTGGATGCCAAGACCATGTAGCTGCCGCCCAAAATTTAACTCGCTGTTGATCGAAGAAGCCTTTACAGCTGAAATATAGGTGAAAACATCAGGCGTTATTCCACAGCGATGCAGCTGAACCACTGTCCTCATCGCATCACATGCGTATCCATTCGAGATATAAGCCTCCAACATCGCGTTCCAGCATGCCAGGTCTCTGAAAACAATGCCTGCAAACACGTGCTCCGCAGCAGCAGTACGCCCATGCCTGGCATACATTAGCATCAACGAGCTTCCCACATAAGGATTGGCATCCAGGCCAGCTTTGACAGCGAGGCCGTGAACGGAAAGGCCGAGCCTGGCATTGGCCACCGCTGACTGGCAACAAGCACCGAGCGCGCATGCGAGAGCGAACTCGTTGGGGCAGAGGCCGTTGCCGAGCATGGAGACAAACAGCTGGAGGCCCAGGTCAGGCGCGGCGTTGCGCACGGAGCCGGACACCATGGCGGTCCAGGAGACGAGGTTCCGGTGCGGCATTTCGTCGAACACGCGGAGCGCGCCGGCGAGGTGGCCGCGCCTCTTGTAGAAGATGAGGAGGTAGTTCGTGGTGAAGGTGTCGGCGGACACGCCGAGCTTTATGCACTATGCGTGGAGCCCTGAGCCCGTGGCGAGGGATGGTGGAGAGGTGAAGGAAGACGAGGAGTAGGCGATGGAGGAGAGGGCATGGGCGATGGCGAAGGGGTCCCTCTCCCTGGTGGGAGTGGGAGTGGGAGTGGGAGTGGAGCCGGCGAGGGTGGAGAGCATGTTTGCGCTGCGGGCAATGGCAGGTCGGGAGGAGAGGAAGAGAGCTGCCGTCGTTGTGGGCTTCATGCGGGGATGGAGAGCGCATGAGCGATGGCAATGGCAAATCGAGATGGGCGGCGCCGCGGCGTAGGGGCGAAGCCAGCATCAGCATCAGGAGATGGCGGCGGCGGCGGCAAAACTTGGATTCGGTTCCGGCTGTCCCAGGTGCCATGCCTCTCACGTATCAATCCCCACTGTACCTGTAAATTCATTGCACTACTAATACTGTAATCCGCAGTCAATATTCTGATTTTGAACTGGAATAACCTGTAAATTGTGCTTGATTTGTGATTTCTACTTCAAGCTGAAAAACTTACGCGAAATGCTAGTGATTCTGCTGCGTCTGCAAGATTCACAGTTCACACTGTATCTAATACCGAGTAAGGATAAGGGTTAAAGTTGTAGGAATAACTCAATGATGCTCTGCTCCTGTGTTTTTTTAATGAAAAAGAGTACACAAAATCAGCTTCAGTGTTAATGAGAAAGTTCAGGTCAAACCACGATTGCCATAGTTTCCTCTAAAATTTATCATAAAAAAATATGTAGAAAATGGTGCAAACAATGGAGTGAGAAATTAGAAAGCTCCATCATTTTATTCCCTCGTCAAATCAAATGGACAAAGTCAGCTAGTATTTCTCCGGAGCTCGTACGTGAAACGTACTCCAAATCGTACGTACCCAAGATTGACGTTGACCTGACCCCAGTTTGCTGGATCGCGCCCTTCATAAGCCGTTCCTTCTTAGCAGTACCACTTCTTGCAAGTCTCCGGCTCAGCCGTCGCTTCTTGCCACGTCGCCGCCATGCTTCTCGCCGGCGATGACAATGCCCCGGCCACACCGGACCACCACGCCCCTGCCCTCCCCAGCTACTGAGCCTCCACGCCGCCGCTCTCCGAGCACCTCCTCCCCGGCGACAGGCCACAACAGCGCGCGCACTGGCTCGGGCAGCTCCCCACCTTCTGTCGCCCAAAATCTGCCGACGACGACGCGTCGTCCGCCGTCGACCGGGGCTCCCTCCGCCGTGCGTGCAAGGAATGGCTCGAGAACCCCATGAACATCGCGCTGCTCCTCTGGCTCCTCTGCGTTGGCGTCTCCGGCGGCATGCTCGTGCTCCTCCTCCTCGGCCTGCTCGACGCCGCGTTCCCGGCGCCGGCGGACCGGAGCCGCTGGGTCGAGACCAACAACCAGGTGCTCAACGCGCTCTTCACGCTCATGAGCCTCTACCAGCACCCCGCGCTCTGCTACCACCTCTTCCTCCTCTGCCGCTGGCGACCCCGCGACGCCGCCGACCTGACCGTCGTCGTCGCGCTGCTCCACCTTACCGTCGCGTGCCAGTACGTGCTCTGCGGGCTCTACTGGGGGTACACCAGGCGCACGCGCCCCGAGCTCGCCGAGGACGGCTTCTTCGTGCTCGGCGTCGTCGCGCCGGTCGCCACCGCCGTGTACACCGTCTGCAGCCCGCTAGGAAAGGCCAGCTCGTCGTGCAAGCTCGCCGTGCAAGCTCGCGTGCTCTGACGCCATGGTCTCCGATGCAAAACAGCGCCTTTCTCCGGTCGGGCACGTCGTCGTCGAGCCGGAGTGGGTCGGCGGCATGTTCGAGTGCGCCGGCAACGCGTCGCCGGCCTGGTGGCTCTCCTTCACCTGCACCTTCTGCGTGTTCGGGTGGAACATGGAGCGGCTGGGCCTGGGGAACGCGTGCATGCACGCCGCCACGTTCGCGCTGCTCTGCTTCGCGCCGCTCTGGGTGCTGGGCGTGTCGGCGCGGCACATCCGAGACGCGGTGGGCGGTGCCGGCGTGCAGCTCTGCGCGTGCGGGCTGCTCTACGGCGGCTACTGGAGGATCCAGATGAGGGAGAAGTTTGGGCTCCCCGGGAGCATGGCCTGTTGCGGTTCCAAGTCCGTGACGGACTACGCCCGGTGGCTCTTCTGCTGGCCCTGCGCACTGGCGCAGGAGGTGCGCACGGCCAGCCGCTACCACGTCGACGGCGAGGTCTTCTTCTCCAAGGCTGCCGATGATGATCGGCATCGTCAGCAGAGGCAGCCGTTGCTTGCGGTGACCATGACCGATCACCACCGTGACGTTTTCAGTGCAACTGACATGGTTGCAGTGTCACAGGGGTCACCACCGGACGATGATCATGTGGCGGTGGTTGTTCATGACGACGACACCATGATGGCTCCGCCGGTTCAGGTTGTGGTTGAGGTGGAGGAAGATGACAAATCAGTGTTGTTCTTCATGGTGAGAGGAGCAGTTGTTCGGTTTCGACATTGGTGACGGTGAGGGAGGAAGATGCTGATGATAGTATGTCGTCTGAAGGAAGCTAGAGGGTGGAGAAGGTGAAGAAACTAATCAACATGCTCACTCTGGTTCTTTTGTACACCCGGGGCTTTCTTCACTAGAGGCGGAGGATATTGGCACATTCTGGGCAGTAGTTGGCATAGGTTAGATCACAGTCTCCTTCATTTTTCTGTTGCTGCAAAAGGGCATTTGATTTTTTTTCTTCTTCTACAGACTACAGTTCATTGGTGTATATATACAGAAACACGTACTTGTAACAAGAGCCACCATGTGAATAAAATATGGCCCGTAGAATACATTTAAAGTTGTACTTTAGAACAAATCTCGAGATGTATGGATGGTCTAGATAAACCCCGCGGTCGCATGTATATGCAGGGGCGGATTTAGCGTGGGGGCAAGGGGGGCTCAAGCCCCCCTACCCCCATGAGCTCCATGGAAATAGAGGAGAGGAGGAGGGAGGAGAAGAGGAAAGAAGGGAGAGAAGCAGAAGAAAGGGGGGATGGGGCGGGAGGAAGAAGAGGAGGAAGCAGCCCCCCTGTCGGTGATTCCAGCCTCCGCCACTGTGTATATGTGGATTTTTCGCTTTGCTGTCGGCCGCCCTCCCGCGCCCTTCACCGGCGCCGCTCCGTCCTCCCTCCCGCCTACATGGTGTTGTTGTCAGTTTCCGTTGTTTCCAAACGTATCGGCATTTGGTCCACCGCCTCAGGGATAATGTTCGTCCTGCATCATATCATGTATCCAACAGGAAAGGACAGCCATCAGCACAAAATGATTTTCAATGCATTATATATGTAATATGTTGATCCTTCATCTAATTATATATTCCAGTGAGATGTAACATATGTGCTAGCTCTCGATCGCTTCGCTATGCTTAATTTAATGAGGCAACGAATTGAAACAGGCAGGCATGAAGAGCAACTAACAACTCACCTGTTGCGATACAAGGGGACGTAGTCGTCGTCAAGCAGAAAATTCACGGCGAGGTCGTTCTGATCTGACTGATAATGCTCCAGGAAATCCAAGTCGAGGTTGTCATTTGTTGCTGCCGATGGCGGCGGCGCCCTGTTCAGTTCAGTCAGTAGCGTCGCATACATTAGTAATCAATGTATCGCAAGTAATAGTGCAGCAAATAAAAGCAGCAGGATGGGTGGGATTGGAACGCGCATGATGATAGCGTGCTCCGGCCAGTAATAAACAATATAATTGAGGGGCTATGTATCTGTCCGATCCTTCACATACTTGCATATATAACTAGACTAGATACGCAGGCAGCAAGCAAACAAGCGAGCATTTAAGTCATATTGGTTCAAATTAAACTTATTATGTCACAAAATCTATTTGCAGGGATTTTGATCAATGAATTTAAACAAAAATGGCTTACTTATCTCGTTGTAATGATCGGGTATTAAGTTATCTTGGTTTACATTAAATTTATTGTGTCACAAAATATATTTGCAAGGATTTTGATCGATGAATTTAACCAAAAATGGCCTATGGGCCATGGGCCTTATGATTGTTATAATGAACAATTGAATCTTTCTTTCTTATTTCGATTAACATGTTTTTTTCTTTTTATTTAGGTAATTGACTTCAAATTTGTATGAGCAGAGCCATCATCAGAAGCAGAGCAATCAAGCAAAAACACACGAGCATCGTCGGGATGGGATGGGATGGGACGGGATGGGATGGGATGGGATGGACGCACACGCACCGGACATCGTCGTCATCATGCGGACCCGCCACGGGGTTGTTGTTGGAGCGGGAGCCCCCAGGTGCTGCGGAGACGGTGGTGGGAGCGGGGCCGGCCGAGGACGATGCGTCGCTGTCGCCGGCCATCGCGACGCGGCGAGACGACGAGCGATGGCTGCCTGCCGCTGTCCCAGTAGTACAAGATGCACTAGCATTCTGATGAGGGATCGAAATACCTTGGCACGGACATGTGGTCCTTGTGATCATTACGCCGGTTGCTGTGCGGGTGGAGGCAGTTGGCGGATCCACAGGGGGGCTCCAGCCCCCCCCCCCCCTACGGGCTGCAACCTCCATTGGAAGCTATGCCTGTGACCTGGATCCGCCACTGGGTGGAGGTGCAGATGGAGGTTGCCGCCACGTTGGCCGGCGGCGGGGCCGGAGGGGCGGCCACAGCACCACCGCACGAGAACGGTACCGAGCCAGCCGGCCAGCGCGACGGCAACGGCGCTGACTAAGGCCAACCCACAGTCCTTTAAAATGGACCAAAACGAGATTCGAACGTGCCCCATGGACTTGGATCGGTTGTGTGCTCTGCGGTACTACCTCTGTCGTCCCAGTATAAATATACTTCTTATCTTGGAACTTTTTTCGAATGTTAAAATGACACTTAAGGGAGGTGTTGTACCTACACACCTACGAGATATTGAATTATCTCAGTCATTCTGTTCGGCAGCTCCAGCAGCCTCCAGCCCAACAGTATTTTCCTCTCACACCGCTCTAGCACCATCTTCCAGCCACCAGCCAACCAACAATATTTTTTTCTCACACCACTCCAGCCACCAGCTCCAGCTCCAGCCCAGCGAACAGAGTGAGTATGGACAGCTCGTGATCCTAGGAGTACACCAGTAAGTATCTCCTAGGTGCCTAGGAGCAGATATTGGTTAGCACATGTGCTCAAGATATTGGTTAGCACATGTGCTCAAGGTATTGGTCAGCGAACCAAAAATGTGTATGAATGGAATAGTAACAAGAGCGAGCAATACTGAAGAAAACTCACCAGTACGGTGCCCTCCCACTGGGATCCGTCGGCCATCCAGGTGGCCCTGGGCTCGCCGTCCTTGAGCCCCCTGGCGGCGTTGTACGCGTCGGAGCGCTGCTTGATCTCGTGCTCCAGCCAGGGGCGGATCCAACATGGGGGCAGGGGGCTTGAGCCCCCCTACCCCCAATGCAGCAGTGAAGCCCCCCCCCCCCCCCGGAGCCCCCCCCCCCCCCCTCTATTTAATGGTGTTCAGAGATTGATTTGAGATATAAATCCAAATGCTATCTATGTGCATTGCTTTGCCCACCAGTTGCAGTTAGTGGTTGTTGCTGTTTCAACTTCTACCCCCGCCATTGCAGATTTCTTTAACTATGTTCCTTTAATAGTCAACACTGTGGGTGCATCTTGTATGAGAAAGGATGCATTGCTTGCAAAACATCATGATGTGTTGCTACAAAAGTTGGAGAATGGTGAGATTACAACTGGAAGAGGTATGAACCAAGAAAGTAGTCTAGCTAGACCTGGAGATACTAGATGGGGCTCACATCTTAAAACATTGCTTCGAATTTTGGTAATGTGGGAGGCTATCTTGGAGGTACTAGAGATTGTAAAGAAGGATTCTATTAAACCAACATGTAATGGTGGGGCTTTTGGTTTAATTGGTAAAATGGAAATCTTTGATTTTGTGTTCATCATGCACTTGATGATAGAATTATTGAGCACTACAGACAGTTTGTCAAAGGCTTTGTAAAGGAAGGATCAAGATATTGTTGAAGCAATGAATTTGATAATGGATGTCAGAGATCGCTTGCAGGATATGAGGGATAATGGATGGGAGCCATTATTCAAAAAGGTGAAGTTATTCTGTGATAAAAATGAGATTAAAGTGCCCAATATGGACAAGGAAGTAAATGCTAGAGGGACATCTGCACGTAGAAGGCAAAAGGTAACAAATATGCATTATTACAATGTTGAGATTTTCCTTGCTGCCATTGATGCTATTATGTCAGAGATGAATCATCGGTTCAATGAAGTTAGTTCAGAGCTATTAGTATGCATGGCTTCTCTTAATCCAAGGAATAATTTCTCCAGTTTTGATGTGGATAAACTCGTGAGACTTGCTGAAATTTATGCTGAAGATTTCAATGTTGCGGATCTTTTATTGTTACCGGGCCAACTTAAGGACTTTATCAACCGTGCTAGGAGAACTCAATATTTTAGTGGATGTAAAGAACTTTCAAAAGTTGCTGAAATTATGGTTACGAAGACAATGCACACATCTTACCCATTGGTTTATCGGCTCATTGAGCTAACTTTGATACTTCCGATGGCCACGGCTTCAGTTGAGAGGGTGTTTTCAGCTATGTCCCTTATAAAGACAGACTTGCGTAACAAAATGGGGGATGAATGGTTCAATGACTTGATGATATGCTACATTGAGAAGCAGATATTTAGAAGCATTGGTAATGAAAAAATCATGCAACATTTTGAAGAGATGAAAAAACGCCGTATGTTGTTGCCTAAACAGAATTTAGTGGTATGCTCCATTGTTCATTCTTTTCCAATATTCAAAATCATTTTCAAGTTGTTATCTGCCATTTCTCGCCAATTAATTTTCTCTTAAATCTTGTGCAGATTGCTCCTCATGAAGAATAATGGGTATCAAGTAGGTGTTTGGTGTGGAGAAATTGTCGATTTGTCTTTGGCTACTTTTTCAACATGTAATTTGTATTATTCCTCTCTGTTTTTATATATGCTACTTTGAACTATGATGCTGCTCTATTATGAGAATTGAGATAATATAATTGTTGGTTGCGTCAGCCCTCAGCCCCCCCTATTTTTCTTTCCTGGATCCGCCCCTCCAGCCCGTTGATCCGCGCCTTGAACTCATCGTACTCGTTGCGCACGCGGCGGCGGTCGTTAACCAAGTCCTGCTGCGCGCGGCCATGTAGGGGTGGCTCTTGAGCTCGAAGTAGCTCTCGGGCCCGCGCGGTTCGGTGCCGTCGGCGCGGTCGAACCGCTGCCGGAGCACCACCAGGTCGGGCACCAGGAGAAGCCGAACCAGAAGTCGCCCGCGTTGGAGGTCACCCACAGCCACAGCGCGTCCGGGTTGCGGTGCGAGATGCGCCAGATCACGAACAGCGTGAAGGCGATCAGACGCACGAATATGAGCACCCTGCATCCACATTCATTCGGATAAATTATTAGTCATCAGGGTGCGAGTTACTTACAACTGAATATTTTTTTACTACTACTTGTTTTGCCAAGTTAGTTATAGTTTACAAATATTATTTGAAAGAAAGAAAGAAAGAATTTGGAAGAGGCGGTGCTAATCATGAGGGGTGATTAATTAAAGCGTGAGTGGTGATTGAGTGCGAGCACGACGCACGAATATCTTGGCGGTGGCGGCGGCCCGGCAGTGGCCAGTGCAGTGCCCACGGCATGGCCGATGATTACATGCCTAAGCGGCCGCTATCTTCACAGCCCGGCGATCCTCTCGATGGCCTGGCGAACTCAGCGCCCCAGTCGACAGCACCTCGCGATCGGCGACCAGCCAGCAGCCCGGCAGCTAACAAGCCCGGCGATGATGCCTAGATGGCACCGGCGGCGAGCACATCATCATCTTGACAGGCCCTGTACTGTCAATACATCATCTGCGGAGGAGATCGGCGGCGCCGTCTCAGAATGTGGAGGGAGAAGAAAGGAATCAGTAGGGTTTAGGAAGATAATTGATTAGTTCATTCATTGATTGATAATCTCAGACTCAGAGAGAGCATCGGTATATATAACACCCACATGGGCTACCTTACATGGGGTTTTCCAGCCCAACAACCAAGGCTCGCAGGCCTGATTACTACTCACACATGGCCCATACCCAGGTCATGACAGCCTGATGGCCTATCGGCACGCCGCAGGCCCGGCGAGCCCAATAGCGTGGCCTAGCTGTGCCACATATTTGGCCCGATCAATGATGGCCTGCTCACACACGACCGTTACATCAACATGCAAGCCTACAGGCCCATGCAACATGCATGTATACGTGCACCTAAGCGTGTCCACAAGAAACACAGGATGCAAGAAATAATATCAACTAGATGCTGGGAGGCGCACCGCTCTCTCGTTCCATTTTTTTTTAAAAATAAATAAATGGAGACATCTGTATCTTATATTTCTAACTCTGATTTTGTTTGACCAAACTTTTTTAGAAAATTCAAAACCATTTCATTCTCAGCAATGATCAAGGCACCAATGCAATGCACAAGTGTAGACACAATCAAGCTTCAGTATGTGATAAACATCACATTATTTTCAATTGAAATCCATCTAAAATCAGACATCCATCCAATCCAATCCTAATAAGTAGTCTCCACCTCCAACTCAGTCCAATCCAACTCCACTTAATCCAAATCCATCCAATATAATCCAAAATCCAAGCATACAGTGCGAGATGTCCTCCTCATCTGCAGCAAACTCGCCGGCAAAGAAGCTCTGCGGCCTTCGCTGGCCTCATCCTATGGCCATCAAATGTAGGACCAATCCCTTCTACCAGAAGCACCACGACTTCTTCCCCATCGAGGGCTGCAAAGGATGATGCATCGCGAGCGCAGAGTGGCGAGCCAGCGAGTACTGCAGCCTTAGGACTCACACCTTCCGCTCCCAGACGGGGCGCGTTGCCGCGAGGCTGCACGGGGAGAAAGACGTGCGACGCTACCGCCATGACGCCAGCATGGTCTTCCAGACCTGGTAGGCAGCCAAATGATGAATCGCCATAAAAGCTAGTCGGAGACGACATGCGCGGCCAGGCGCCGCCGCGCCGCGCCGGTCCTGCATGCCGTGAGGGCCTTCTGAGCAGAGCCAAGTGAGAGACGCGCACACGACACACGTGTGGAAGAGGTTGCCGATGAGCAGGAGCAGCTTGGGTCCAGCGCCCAGCTGCCGCGGTCAGTTGCCTGATGTCGTTCCCTTCATCTATTCATCTAGTCCAATAAGATTTGGATTATCCTCTAATTTTTATCCAACATAATCCAATCCTATTAGATTCAAAGCAAATGGATGTCCATATCCAATTAGATCTAAGTCCAAGAGAATTCAAGTGTCAAAATCCAATTGGATTTGGATTTGACCCGATCCATTCCCAGCAGTAATTGTAGGTGCTCCTGCACTGGAAAAGCTGCGACAGCTGCTGTTTTTCTTTTAAAAAAAACTAGACGTTGCTGTTGCTCAAAAATGCAAGTATTGTAGGTAAAAAAAAAGATGAAACGGGAAAGAAAATGCTGTAAACCAGAATGGGTCATGGGTGGTTAATACAGCAGCAATTATGGCTCTTGTCCTGCTACTGTTTGGCAGCAAGCATTCCCCCATCCATCTGCAACTATAGAAACTTGCTAAAAAGTTTGCATCCAGTAAACAATAGAGGCTGTGTTTAGTTCCAACACAAAAAAAAATTTGTGATGGAATTTTGCTAATTTGAAGTCCTAAATGAAGGCTATTTATAAAACTTTTGTTACTGTAGCAACACTGTTGTAAATTATGGATTAAGTAGGCTCATTAGATTCGTCTCGCGATTTACAGCCCATCCATGCAAAAAATTTTATAAATAGACTTCATTTAGTACTCCATGCATGTGTCAAAATATTCGATGTGACGTTTTTTCGTTTACGGGGTTTACGGGTAAAGATCTAAACAGGGTCAGAATCTGGATGTCTGGACAATAGAAACTGCAATTTAGCGTAGAATAACCGTCCAGGGCCATATAGACTCTCCCCTACCCCTCAACCCACAATACAATAGAATTCAGGTGACTGGGCGATAGAAACAACTAATTTTGCCAACATTAGGCGTCCAACACCGTATAGACTATTGTAGGGATGTGAAGAGGAACTGTTGTAGGTGGGCCGAGAGCAATAGAAACAATATGTATGCACAATAGAATCCAATTGCCTGGACAGTAGAAATTGCTAAACTAAACCTGCCTAAACTACCACTTTCTACCGTCATTGCATCGATATTATACAATAAAATTTTATTGCCTGGGCAGTATAATTCTATTGCCTGGGCAATAGAAACTGCTAAACTAAACATACCCAAACTATCACTTTCTGCTGTCATTGCATTAACATTTAAAATTCTATTGCCTGGGCAGTAGAATTCTACTGTGCATAACAATCTAGCTAGTGGTGAAAATCATTTGTGAAAATAGATGTCAGAGTGAAAAGTTATTGGAAAACAAGAAAGAAAATTGATTTGCTCTCGAGAGCCTAGGCAGCCCCCTGGTTGGACCAGACTAGCGCGCGGCCCACCGACTAGAACATAGCATGCCCTGGGTTTCCACGCGTAACCCCCGGGCCAAAAGAACAGTAGAATTCAATTGCATCGGCAGTAGAAACTGCTAAGTCAGGCCACACCACGATCCTGGGCAGTAGAATTCTATTCCATGGGCAGTAAAAAACTGCTAAAACTATACTTGTCCAAACTACACACTTTCTACTGTCATTGCATTAACATTATACAATAGAATTCTATGGCCTGGGCAGTAGAATTCTATTGCCTAGATAGTAGAAACTGCTAAACTAAACTTGCCCAAACTACCACTTTCTATTGTCATTGTATTAATATTATACAATAGAATTCTATTGTCCAGGCAGTAGAAATTGCTAAACTAAACCTACCCAAACACACACTTTCTACTGTCATTGCATTAAAATTATACAATTGCCTACATTAACATTACAATAGAATCCTATGGCCTGGGCAGTAGAATTCTATTGCTTGGGCGGTAGAATTCTACTGCCGGGAGTGTAGAAACTGCTAAACTCAAACTGCCCAAACTACCACTTGCTACTGTCATTGCATTAAGATTATACAATAGAATTCTATTGCTTGGGCAGTAGAAACTGCTAAACTAAACATACACAAACTACCACTTTCTGCAGTCATTGCATTAATATTATTATAATTTTATTACCTATGCAGTAGAATTCTATTGTGCATAATAATCTAGTGGTGAAAATCATTTGTGAAATAGATGTTCGAGTGAAAAGTTATTGGAAAAAAGAAAGAAAATTGATTTGCATGCGTTAGTGTTTTTATTCTCCCTCTCTCTATGCATGCGAGTGCGCAGGTGACAGCATGTTGCATGCGTCATGTGACGTGGGCCAGTCAGTTTTTTAATCCTGTTTCAAGTGAAGCGAGCGGCTTTCTGTACATGCGGCCACGTGAACCTGCTGCTGCATACCTGCATGCGAGGGCAGCGGCGCCAGGCCAGCAGCGCGGAGCGTGGGGGCATGCGGGGTGCGGGACCTAGGAGGGGCGCGCTAGGCTGGCTCGCGCATGATCTGCTGGGGCGTGGGGGCTGGCTCAGGCTCCCGGGAGACTGAGCTTCCAATAGGATATATATATATATATATATTACTGTGTATTTGTGATTGGTGCCTGACTGCCTGCAAATTCTAGTATGAAATGAAATACTAAAGCCTAACTGCAGTCTGTAAAGATGTAGCAAACAAGTATTTCTATCTGCTTTAGTTTATTCAGATAGCCTGAATGTTTCAGAAACATTTCTTATATACTGGAATAGAAAGCATTCCAGCCTCTATACTGTTATGCATTTGACCGTATGTTTCAGAAACTAACCTTACAATGACGCAACGAAGCAGAAGCATACGAGTTTGCATTGTAGAGAAATACAAGTATCACAAAAAGCAGCTTATGACACATTACGCTTTTGAATAAGGCGTTTCACGGAATCTGGACCTGAAACTGGTTTTTTCTCCAAGTCCTGTATGGCATGCTCCAAGTCAAAAGTCTATCTGTAAATTGCCTGTCCCAACTGTACGCCACTGTTACGGGCTTAGGTTTCAACTAGTCGAATTTCATCCACAATAATCATGTAGTAGCACAGACGAATTGCCAGTCACCCACGTATTTGGTAACTGCTGTTTGGCTCAGTCCAGTCTGACGAACTCAACAGCATGCCAAAGTTGATTTCCATGACGTGTCATCTTCCTCATTCCTGCGACGTTGGGACTCACCGATATCAGATTCAGACGAAGCTGCATCTCTACTGAATATCTGAATGTAACACGCGCACTTGGCATCAGACGAGATGAGCAAGCCGGTGTGAATTGAATTGGTCCACGCACTGAAGCTGGCCTTGTGTACTTTTCAGGGCTAGCTGCTAGCCACACTGAGTACGGATTCTGCTGAAATCTTCGGACCGTTTCAAGCATCAGTAACAAGACCTCCTCGATTTCTTCATCAGCAACAACCTGCCAACATTGACAAGAGTCAACATGCTTAACTTCAGCCAGAATTTGCCAGTCCCTTTCATTACGGTTTGTACGCAGAGATAATGATATCAAATCAAGTGCAATTGATATGTTACTAGGTACTAGTTGCCATCTCATATATATGTTAACACCTGCAAACTAGCTAGTAACGGAAGCATCAACAGCTAGTTGCTGCAGAGTGCAGACAACCAAGGAGAAGAAGAATAGCAGGAGAAGATAAAATTGCACTTGATTAATCACCATGGAATCGCACGAGAGACCAGACAAGCAAAGCGAAAGCCATGGCGGCACTGTGCTGCAAAGCCAAGGCAAGGAGAAGCATGAGAGGTTCCTCGACTTCCTCAGGGCAGCTCCGTCCAAGGAGCTCGGCGTCGCCGCCCTCCGCGCGCACCCTGCCACCTACGCGCCAATGGCAGCGCTCCCCGCCCGTTCCAGCTTCCTCCGCACCGTGGACTGGCGCGCCCTGCGCGCCAAGTGCGTCGCCTGGGCGAAGCACCCCACCAACGCGGCGATGCTCGTCTGGCTCGCCTTCGTCGCGGCGGGCGTGGCCTTCGTCTTCCTCCTCATGACGGGGGCGCTCGACTCCGCCGTGCCCGACGCCGGGCGGCGCAAGCGGTGGACGGAGATCGCGAACCAGGTGCTCAACGCACTCTTCACCATCATGTGCCTGTACCAGCACCCGCGGCTCTGCCACCACCTCGTGCTCCTGGCGCGGTGGCGCGCCGCCGACGCCGTCGAGCTCCGCGGCGTCTACTGCAGGAACGCCGCCGCCGCCCCACGGCACGAGCGCGTCCACGTCGCGGTCGTGCTGGTGCTGCTCCACGCGACGTGCCTGGCGCAGTACGCCTACTGCGCGCTCTTCTGGCTGTTCAGCAGCGACACGCGCCCCGACTGGGCCGTGGACCTGTGCATGGCGCTCGGCCTCGCCGCCCCCGTCGCCGCCGCGCTGTACATGGTCTACGGCCTGCTCGGCAGGACCGCAGGAAGATCACGGCGTCCGCGGGTGACGAGGCGATGGCTACTGGGGCGGCGCTGAAAGTGGAGAGCGGCGGCGGCGGCGGTAGGTGCGGAGCGGCGGTGACGGCGCCGGAGTGGGCCGGCGGGCTGCTGGACCTCGCCGACGACCCGACGGCGGCGGCGCTGTCGCTGGCCTGCACTTTCTGCGTGTTCGGGTGGAACATGGAGCGGCTGGGGCTGGGCAACATGTACGTGCACGTCTTCACCTTCGCGCTGCTCTGCGCCGCGCCGGTGCTGGTGTTCGCCGTCGCCGCGCTCAACATCCACGACGCCACCGTAGGGTACCTCGTCGGCGCTGCGGGCGCGCTGCTGTCCGTGCTGGGGCTCGCGTACGGGGGATTCTGGCGCGCGCAGATGCGGCGGCGGTTCGGGCTGCCGGCCGCCCGGTCCGTGTGCGGCGGGCGGCCCGCCGCCGCGGACTACCTCAAGTGGCTGCTCTGCGCGCCGTGCGCGCTGGCGCAGGAGGTGAGGACGGGCAACCTGTACGACGTGGAGGAGGGCAGGCTGTACCTGAGAGGCAGCGGTGAGGACGTGGCGACGGAGGAGGGGCCGGGAATGATGGCGCCTCTGGAGAGGGAAGGGTGCGTTGCGCCATTGACGGCCGGCAGTAAGGGAAGTGCCCGCGATGGAGTTGAGTGTGTCGTCGCCGTTGATGCACCGCCGCTGCAAATGATGGGCGAGGAGCGGTGGAGGTAAACAGGTAGGAGAAAGGGTGTATCAGACATGGAGTATCGAATGAAATTGCTAATCCGTTTTGTTCGTAATCCGAATTGCCGAAGGGATACGGCCGCCGTCCGCCGACTGCTCCTCACCGGCGTCAGCAAGAATAGCAAGTCCCTCCGGAAGCTCCCCGTAAAGGTTCTCCATGGCGGCCGCCTCCAGGCTCCACCTCGGCGGAAATCCAGACCCGACCTTGTATTTTACAAAACTCCCCTCAACCCCTCAATCCATCTGGAATATTTTCACAAAACACCCTCAGTTGGACCGCGATCCAGATATTTTTCAGAAAACCCCTCAATCGCACTGGATTATTTTCACAAAATCGCGATCCAAATATTTTTATAAAACCCCCTAAAACTGTAAATCACTTGCAATATAGTCCCTCCTGTTCTGTTCCCCCCACAGCCCACATCCCCGGACGGCGACGGCGAGTGAACTCCGGCTCACCATCCCCGGTTTGTCCCTCCCCCACCTCTTGCCCAGCTCTCCTCCATCGACGCTTCCACGGGCGCCTCGCTGCTTGGATTGGGAGCAGCTACTGCAAGGGCCACGACGACGAAATGCTCCAGCCCAGCACCGTTTCTTGGACCGCGCTCATCACCGCCTACATGGACGCTGGGCGCTTCCAGGAAGCCGTCGGCGTTGCGAGGAATGAGTTCGCGAGTGGCATGCGTCCAGACGGCTTCACGGCCGTGCGGGTACTTACTGCATGTGCTCGTGTCACCGATTTGGTGACCGGTGAGGCGGTGTGGAGGTTGGCAGAGCAGGAGGGGATCGCTGGGAGCGTGTTCGTGGCCACTGCGGCGTTGGACTTGTATGTCAAGTGCGGCGAGATGGAGAAAGCTAGAGAGGTGTTTGACAGGATGCAGGACAAGGATGTGGTGGCTTGGAGTGCTATGGTTGGGGGTTACGCCTCCAACGGATTACCACGAGAGGCTCTGGAACTATTCTTTGCAATGCAGGCAGAGGGAATGCGGCCGGATTGCTACACGGTAGTTGGGGCACTATCAGCGTGCACAAGGTTGGGTGCATTGGATTTGGGTCGGAGGGCAGTCGGGATGTTGCGCTGGGATGAGTTTCTTGACAATCCAGTCCTGGGTACCGCACTGATCGATATGTATGCCAAGTGTGGGAGCACGGGTGAGGCATGGACAGTGTTCCAGCAGATGAGGAAGAGAGACATCGTTGTCTGGAATGCGATGATCTTGGGGCTTGGTATGACTGGCCAAGAGAAGATTGCATTTGCGCTTGCTGGTCAGATGGAGAAGTCAGGTATGACACTGAATGATAATACCTTTCTTGGATTGCTCTGCAGCTGTACACATACTGGCCTTGTAAAAGATGGTCGGTGGTATTTTCGTAACATGACTCAGTTATACCATATAAGCCCTAGGATTGAGCACTATGGTTGTATGGTTGACCTGCTCAGTCGTGCGGGGTTGCTGGAGGAGGCGCGCCAGATGATTGAAGACATGCCAATCCAGGCCAATGCTGTTATATGGGGTGCGCTCCTTGGTGGTTGCAAGATCCACCGGGATGCTGACCTTGCTGAACATGTGCTGAAGCAGCTCATCAGGCTGGAGCCATGGAATTCTGGAAATTACGTCATGCTCTCTAACATATACTCTAACAGTGGAAGATGGGAAGATGCAGCAAAGCTCAGGTTGGAAATGAAGGAGAAGGGGGTTGAGAAGGTCCCTGCATCTAGCTGGGTTGAATTTGATGGTAAGGTCCATGAATTCCGTGTTGGAGACAAGTCGCATCCCCTCTCAGATCAAATTTACATGAAGCTTGAGGAATTGGGCATGGAAATGAAGGCTATGGGTTATAAACCTACTACTGAGGTGGTGATGTTTGACATTGAAGACGAAGAGAAGGAGCATACGCTAGTGCATCACAGCGAAAAGATAGCCATTGCATTTAGCCTTCTTACTACTAAGCCAGGCGAGACCATAAGAGTCACCAAAAACCTCCGGGTTTGCAGTGACTGTCACACTGCCATCAAACTCATCTCGAGGATAACCAATCGTGAAATTATTGTTCGAGATAATAATCGATTTCATTGCTTCAGAGATGGTCATTGCTCTTGTAATGACTACTGGTAGTATACAGACAACTTCCTGATGCAGTTTTGAGCAGCAGGGAAAGTTGAAAGCATCATTGTCATTTTGATGTAAAACTGTAGTCAGGCTAGAGTTGTAATTGGAGCATAGGAGAGGTAGACTATAAGGCAGGCTAACACTGCAATGTTATATTTTTTTTCCTCCCCGTTCTATTGTTTTCTCCTGAGAGGAATCGATAACATTTCTCTGTGGTGCTCTTGTGATTTCTTCCACACACAAAACCACACAAACTTTTTGGTTTCTGATATGCATTCATTTCAGCAAGCTGTACACGGACCTCACTAAGAAACTGTGAGGCTACCAGATCATTTCAGGGCTCTAAACACTAAGTTCAGCTCCATCAGTAGACCTGAATGTTTGCATTGCGCTGATCTCTTCTCCAATCCCACGGTTTCTCCGGGTTCTCTGATGCCCAAAGCCCTCGGTGTGCAGCTCTTGCCTCTCTCTCCCACTGCGAAAAATCATGTGGCTAGTGATAAACTTCTAGGAGTAACATGTAGTTCTGAATTTGGATGGTCTAATCTGACATTCTTTCAAGATTGAGCACACAGTTGCCCTAAAAAAAAAGATTGTGCACACAGACTGCATATAGCTATCGTTCAACTTCAACACATGTGCTCGTACCATTATACTACTATTATCATAGTTCGGTCATGTTCATGTCAACAAGAATACTACACGTTTCTCAGAGTGATTTGGAGCATCCCACATATATGAATTTTGGTGCAATGGAATTTCTTACCTGTGCGAACTCTGGGCGCTTGTCGTAGGTCTTGAAATGCCATACATGACCACTCTTCAGCATTTGCTCCTGAACAACTCCAGACACACACACACACACACACACACACACACACAATTGCTCTCGTTAGAAGCAGTAAAATCTAGGCCGTGTGAGCTACTACTATTAAATAGTTTATTTATGCTTGACCTGGATGAACACATTATCACAATAAATGTCTCCCACGTAACGCCCAAACTGGTCCTGTCCATACACATAAATTGTGACACTTTTCCCACCAATGAGTTTCACCAATGCATCTTTTGATTCCTTCCCATTAGGCATTTTAAGCTCGGGTGCATCAATGCCTCTTCAAGTGATGAAACAGCATGAGCTTGGAAATAGTATTTCCAATATTATTACAAATGCAATTTAGATAAACACATACCTCATTCTAATCCGGTATTTCCTTGCAAGTATCTCTTCGCCTGAAATCTTTATTATCCTGCTCATTGAAATTCTTAGTGAGCTGTGCTTTTTTATGATTCTATAAAAAGCAAAGTATATATGTAAGGTAAATACATTACCCTCAAATGAACATGATTGCTTTATTTTTCTCCCCTTTAACGGTTCAGATTGATTACTTGTGCCCACTAGTATCATAGTATCATAGGGGTATTGATGTGAAAACTGTGGCATACTAGTAATTATTGTGTGATTGTTAGGTCAAAATTCATTTTTAATTAATTATGTTATAGGGTAATTTGACAAAAAATAGGTTAATCATGAAATTACCCTTATTAATGAATGGTTGGGTTTAATTAATGATACTCCGAGGTAGGTAGTATCAAAAGGTACCGTAAAGACTCTCTGTATGTATGCGTATGGTGGCGGTGGAGGAGAAACAGTAGGATAGTAGCTAGTGCCCCCAACCCCCAACATACATGGTACTTCCCAACAAAATCCTAAAATAATAAACAGTAAAAAAACTCTACAACATTTTATTAAACATCTCTTTTACTCGAACATTTATCCAACTTTGCAACTGGACCCAATTTAATATCCAATCCAAGTAACTGAATGTATCAAAATTCTTTTTTCCCCCTCTAACATGCAGGAGAGCTGCACGTATTTGTATTCAAATTCTTCCATGTTATAGATTTATGATAAATGAAAAAAATGCAATTGTTCAGTTTGAGTACTTATATCCTGCTTCATCAAGGCTCCTTTGAAGAGCATTAGCCGTTGGGTAATCTCTATCAGCTCGTGCTTGAGTTCTTTTAATCACCATCTCATGGACTTCCAATGGCACATTCCCAGACTCCCTCGGCTCTGCCGTGTTAACATAGGCAGTAAAGCCATCGCCATCCCCGATGCACTTGTTGTGAACCTGATAAGTGATAAGAGCATCGACAGATGGGGGTCATCATTCATAAAGCTGATTATATTGTTCAAAACGTGGCATTGTTGCTTTGGCTTTTGTTTGCAGTGGTAGATCTTATCTGACCGGCAAAGTGCTCAGAACAAACTGTACGCCCTCTGGTAGTGAGGATGTAGGGTGGTCTGAGGATGCTGATGCTGCAGGGAGTGATGGGATTGGGAGGTTGTAAAATGCAAGAACAGCCTGTGGAGAAAAACAGTATGAGCTGAACGTTTGTAGCCAATATTAACATTAAAAATTGTAATGAAAAACTTAGTGAATTTCCTGGATTGCTAATTGTTTACCCATTGTTATTCTGGTTTACAAAATAGATGTACTACATTTCAAATAAACAAATCACAGTGATTAATGCATTCTTACTGTACTCTTCCTACTGAACTATTTTAGTATGTAAAAGAGGAGGGGGGATCAGGTTACCTCCAAATCATGTCTCTGAATTCTGCTTAGGGCCGTGGCAATTAGCAGGGCAGCCTCTGCTGGTGTTTTTGGTGGGGGCCTCATATTCTTATATGCCTCCAAAATATTCTGGTACCTTATCGTGTAAATTAGAAGAACAAACATTCATAAATTTTGCTTGTCAAAATAACATTCATAAACTTCGTTCAATGGGTATCCAAACTGTTCATCTATGTTTGCTGCCTATTTTAATATCCGTGTTGAAGCATGCCTTTTTCTATGTTTCGATAAGAATGGTTGTTCACAACCTTGCTATAAGGTAACTGAAAAAATATTTGGATGAGGGTCCCTTTTCTTTTCGATAAGAATTGAGCTTCAGTAGGTAAGCCACATATACTAATAAGCTAAGAGGTTGGTTGTCTTTTTTAAAGTTCTCCTACCACTTAGCCTGTGCTTTCTTGGATGATGTAACATTCTGTCCGAGTGCTGCAGGAACCTGAAAATATGACAATAAAATTTCTTTTCATGTCTCTCAGTAACGGAAAATATGGCGGAAAATTTGGGGAAAAGGAGGCTGTGAAATTGCCATGATGAATCATGGGAATCTTCATATCTGCAAGTGGTTTCAAATATGCTAGTAGCTACAATGTCGCTTTACTGCTGCAGTTCAGGCATTGTTAATGCATGTTAAAATAATCAGAGATCAAATGAATCAAAACAAACTTAGAGGCAAGTGGATCTGCAATATGTCCCTACCAAAAACACCCAATCATGTGCACAAAACCGGACACGATACAAGTGAAACTATTGCCTGAACTCGTGATCTATTCAGGTCTCGGTAACAACAAAAATGGTCCACAGGAGAATTGACAGAACACAACCAAATTCCAAGAAGCTTCATTGGTGAACTAAGTTTTTTTTGTGGGAAGGTCAAAGGTTGAGATATTCCCAGCTTAAATACAACTCATGCGCAGGTTGATGTGCACAATTTTGTCAGAGGATGATCATGCATGCTGACAGGCATTACCGTAGCTCGCGCGGATTTGGCCTTTGCTATCTAGAAGGTAAAATCTCTAGTTTGAATTTGAGCTTTGCTTGTGAGGATGAACAGTAGGAAGAATAGTGCAGTGACAAAGTGCACACACACACACACAAAGGGGACAGGAAGAGAAGGGGGAACAGTAGCACTGCATGTCTGTAGTAGCAGTATATATGTTGGGTTACCATGGATGTGGATTCGAAGTTGAGGAGGTCCTGAGCCAGGGAGGCGACGCCGCCATGAGGTTGCTGATGAGGCCGAAGAGAGGCTGCTGCAGGCAGGTCAGCATCGCCGTAGTAGTGGTACTGCGGCTGGTAGGAGGGCGGCCTGGAGGTGGGGCGGTAGTAGGGGTAGTGATCGTCACCGTGGTCGTCTCCCTTGAAGCAGGCCCTCAGGATGTTCCCCATGGATGGTCAGGGATCCCTTCCCCTACCTTCTTCAAGCTCTCTTCTTCTTCTTTGGTCAGTCTGTGCTGCTGCTGCTGCTCCTCCTCCTCCCTACTTGTTTGGCTGCCTTTGCTTTACCATGACAGAGTGCGAGGAGAGGCGGTGGGACCCGGCCCGGCCTACCACATCACAAGTGCCGAAGAAAAGAAATACACTAGACCGTAGACCTTCATTGACTCCGATGACCATTCGCTTTGCTTCAGGTTTCAGTGTGCCTTTGCTCGGGAAAATAGTCCGTTTTTTGTTGCACGTAAATGAGACCAAGATTCTAAGGTGCCACAGAATTTTGCTTCAAAAAAAGGCGTACAGATTCAATCACGATTCCTCTGACTCCGAATAAAAGTGAAAAACTGAAAATAGATACTTCTTCCGTTCTATAATATAGTTCACTGTTGACCGTTTAGATGCAACTTTAATCATTTGTCTTATTCAAAAATTAGTGCAAACAACACATAAAAATATAAATCAGACTTAAAATATATTTGATGATAAAACAAATTATAACAAAATAAATTGTATTTATATATAAAATATTTTTTAATAAGACGAATGTTCAAAGTTGAATTCAAAAGGTCAACAGTGAACTATATTTTAGAAGAGGAGTATTTCCTATGTCCTACAAAGATGTCATTCTTGTTTATCCCCGGCTAAAACTATTTCAATTTGATTAATTTTATAAATAACTACCAATATTTATATCAAATATCATGTCAAAAGTCAATGACATCAATTCATACATTTAAAAAGGATGTAATCCATGGGCTTCGGCGCTTGAGCTTCGGGCGTGCTTCTAGATTCTCGCATTTTACTCCCTTTGTTCCAAAATAACTGCAGTTTTAGAGTTGGGCGCGGGGATTAAAAAAAGGAGAGATGCAGAGAGTGCACAGGAACGAGGTGTGGAGGATGGAGACATAGAGAGAGTGTTGCGAAAACAACATTTATTTTGAAACAAATTTTGAATGCTAAAACTGCATTTATTTTAAAATGAAGGGAATAAGTGTATATTTTCCACTTGAGGCAAAATTTCATATGACAGTAAAAACCGAACCTGTCTTTTTGAAACGAAAGGTTTTCTACCTATCGAATCCCTTACCACTATTTTGCTACTCTATTTGTTTCAAAATACAAGTGATATTTGTCTTTTTTATATGCGTTTCTCCTTTCATCTTATTTTTAAAAAATCGTGTAAATTTTATTTATTTTGTCATATTTTTTTATCATTATATATAGATAACTTAATAATGAATCACATTTCTATTTTAATAGAACTAGTTTTTTAATAAAACAAATAGTCAAATGTACATAAGAAAGCCAACATTATCCTACATTTTAGAATGGATTGAGTACAGTCTTTTCACCAACATTTTTTTTTTGAAAAAATAGCGTCAAATGGTGCTGTATGCATTGCGTGTTTGAGTATAATAATTACAAGTTAATTTTTTGAAAAAATTTATATTTCTGTTTTAACAGTAAACAAAAAATATTTTTTTGAGGGGTAACAAAAAAATATTTGTAACTAGTAATCAGGACTTGGCCTTCCGTGCTTAGAAGTAGGGAAGTTTCAGCACTTGGGTCTCACTGCAAGGCCCAGCAGCCCAGCCCAGCCCAGCAGAGAGAGCAGAAGAAGCGTGCGGGACCCGGAAACGAAGGGAAGCGCCATCTTCCTTCTGTCCTCTCGCCTCCGCCTCCGCCTCCGCCTCCCTTCTCTATTTATCGCCGGCTGCTAGGGTTTTATGGTTGCCGCCGCGACGCCTACCGAGCGCCACCGCCTCCAAGCCCCCCACCCTCATCGCGCGCGTGCCCGGTCTGGACCTGTCCCCCTGGGTCATCCATCCATCCGTTCGCCTGCTCCGGCGCGCAAGCAAGCCGCGCCACCGGGCGCCGGCCGTCCTCCGGTCCTCTCCCGACGCCGACTCCGCCCCTCCGTCCAGCTCCAACCTGCCATCCGGCGGCAGCTTCTTCCATCACAGCGACTACTGGGCCGGCGTGGAGGCCCCGAGCTTCGCGCTGCTGCCGGCGCTGGACCCAAACATACTACTCCCGCGGCAAGGTAGCTGCCCCTTCCTTTCTCCCCTCACTGTAAAGCTTGTGGATCCGTAATATTTAGGCTGATCGCGATTGCAATATGGAATTTGTTGTGTTATCCAAATGGCGACTGCCGACCCGAATCATGAGTAGCTAAATCTTGTTGGGTTTATCTGTAGTAGGCACTGTATGTAGATAATTGAGTTCTGTTGCAACTCTGGATTCAATTCATGCATTTGGTACTCTGATACTAGAGTGAAATTGGTGTGTAGGTTTGCTTAGCTTGGCGTAAAATTGGTGAAATAGGCCGCCAAATCTAATATATCTTGCTAGTTTTAGTTATTCTATACTTGTATACCAAATTGTATATACTGAATTAATTGGAGAATTCGGTAGTTTTGTACTGTATTGTGTGTTGGATTTATGGCTAGACATACCCTGGCCTCAAATCCTGGCAATGCCATTGTTTATATTTATATATACCGAGGCGAATTGTTTGGGGAATTTTGTATTTGTGACCGATTGTGGATTGGTTTATACCTTACTGCATATCAGATTTTTGGCTAGGCCTATCCTGGTTCAAAACCTGGGTCTGCCTCTGTGACCTTGATTTCTTATGTTTGTTGTCGTGTAGATTGAAAGATGCTGTTTTTCAGGTTCTCTAATAAATATTTGGCTAATTGGCTCACAAATTTATGCAGGGTGTATCAGTTGTATTCCTTAACTCAGGAGCTCCATTAAGAACTTGACATAATTCTTCAAATGGAGTTCCAGAAGAGCTGCCTTCTGATCACTTATGCCCCGGAGATCATAGATGGGGCACCTGTGTATGTTTCATCTAACTGTCTGCCTGTGAAAGCTTCAAAGTATGAACCTGCTGGCCATTCGTTCCATGCTGCGGCAATGAAGCTTCTTGGTCTTGGGGAGCAAGAAGACACGGAAACTGATGATTGCAGTGTTTCATCGGACGACAAAAGCCAAGATTTTAATGCAGCTTCTGACACCTTTAGCAGCAAAGGGAAGAAGAAGTCTTCTGGCAGTCAGCAGCAGGATCATTATGCATTGCTTGGGTTGGGACACTTGCGGTTCTTGGCCACTGAAGATCAGATTAGGAAAAGCTACCGTGACATGGCTCTTAAACATCATCCAGATAAGCAGGCAGCTCTGCTTCTTGCAGAGACAACAGAGGAGGCCAAACAAACGAAAAAGGATGAGATAGAGAGCCATTTCAAGGCCATTCAGGAGGCCTATGAAGTCCTCATAGACCCTACAAAAAGGAGGATTTATGACTCAACCGATGAATTTGATGATGATATTCCAACAGACTGTGCCCCACAAGATTTCTTCAAGGTTTTTGGCCCAGTTTTCATGAGGAATGGCCGCTGGTCTGTTACCCAGCCAATTCCTTCTCTAGGAGACGATGCTACTCCCATAGTCACAGGATTCGGGGTCGATGCCTCGTCCCTCGACCCGGGAACGTCGTTCCGATTCGAGTGTCGGGGTCGAAGAGGGTCAGTGTCCCATTCAAGGTTGGATCATGTCCCGGTTTGAAAGGGGTCGCAGCCCCATTGCTAGCAGATTTAATTGGGATAAGGAGGTTAAGGACAGTGGATTGGTGTGGTTTTTGTTAGACAATGAGCTGAGTACGTGTAGCATGGTCTAAATGTACTCTTTTATATGTTTCTTATATGCTTGTGCAGATTAGTTTCTTCATTAGTAGCATATATATAGTTTTTGTCTTTATCGACCCGAAGATATCGACCCCGATGAATCAGGGTCGCGTCCCACATAATAATTTATCGTTCCATAGATGTATACCCCCTTCGTACCATAATTTTATAAAGTGACGACCCTCGACCCTCGACCCCGTTCCTCGACCCGATCGACCCAGGAACTTTGTGACTATGGCTACTCCCTTAGAGGAAGTTGATAAGTTCTACAATTTCTGGTACAACTTCAGGAGTTGGAGAGAATTTCCAGATGATGATGAATATGACTTGGAGCAAGCTGAATCTCGTGAACATAGGAGATGGATGGAGAGGCAGAATGCAAAGCTACAAGAGAAGGCCAAAAAGGCAGAGTATGCACGAGTACGCACTCTTGTTGACAATGCATACAGGAAGGACCCAAGGATCCAGAGAAGGAAGGATGAGGAGAAAGCTGAGAAGCAGAGGAGAAAGGAGGCAAAGTATTTGGCGAAAAAGTTGCAGGAGGAGGAAGCTGCAAGAGCAGCTGAAGAGGAAAAGAAAAGGAAAGAAGAGGAGGCTAAGAAAGTTGCAGAAGCTGCTCTCCATCAAAAGAAGTTGAAGGAGAAAGAGAAAAAGCTGCTGCGCAAAGAGAAAACCCGTATGCGAACTCTTGCAGCACCTGTAGTTACAGAGAACCGCTTTGGTCTGTCAGAAGCAGATGTTGAGGCAGCATGTGCATCGCTTGATTTTGAACAGCTCAAGAAACTCTGTGATGGTATGGAGGGTAAGGAAGCAGCTGAAAAGGCCAGGTTGCTGAGAGGTGCATTGAACAAAGAAAGTTCCTCAAAGGAAGCAAATGGTGTGGAGAGTTCTGCCCCAAAATCTAATCCTGCAGTAGAAAAGGTGCCCCAAGCCAAAGCCAGCAGCCTATTGAACAACTATGAGAAGAAAGAGAAACCATGGGGAAAGGAAGAGGTTGAGATGCTGAGGAAAGCAATCCAAAAGTATCCAAAGGGAACTTCGAGAAGGTGGGAGGTTGTTTCTGAGTTTATTGGGACAGGTAGATCTGTTGAAGAGATCCTCAAGGCCACAAAAACTGTTCTTCTGCAGAAACCAGATTCAGCGAAAGCTTTCGATTCTTTCCTCGAGAAACGCAAACCAGCCCAATCAATCGCTTCGCCTCTTTCAACTCGAGATGAAACAGTTGGGCCCTCGACTGAGGGAGCTGGGACTGCTTCATCCAAGGCATCCGCACAACCTGCTAGCAGTCAGGCAGCCAATGAGAAATCTGCTGCTGACCCTGTCCCAAATGGAGCACCTTCTGTCACAGATCCAGATGCCTGGACAGAGACACAGGTGCTGGCTCTTGTACAAGCTTTGAAGGCCTTCCCAAAGGATGCAAGCCAAAGATGGGAGTGGGTGGCTGCTGCTGTCCCAGGTAAAACAGTAGTCCAGTGCAAGAAAAAGGTTGCTGCGATGAGGGAGAACTTCCGGAGCAAGAAAAGCGGGGAGTAATGCTTTGGGAGAATAACCTCACTGGAAGTACATTTTGGGGGCAGATAGTCTCTGAACGGCAATATCTCAAACATATCGGCTGGTGGCTTTTGCGGAAGGTTTTGCTTGGCGAACCTCTTGCATCACCAGCGGTGAGAATAATTTTGTGTTGGGGCCGTGACAGCTTTTGTTTAACCCGCCCGTGTCGGCATTTTGCTTAGCATTCAAGTTTGGGTCTGCCGCAGGAGGATGTGCCATTGAAGCTCATCCACTGTTAATGGGCTGATGATTGGCCTTTTGTTGCAGTTATCTAAGCTTGCTGGGAGTTCGCATTGGTGTAGTTTCATATGGTCTGGCCTGGCTGAGTAAAAAATGTAGAGAACCACATCTGTTATTATTTATCAACTGAGATAGAAATATTTGTTACATCGTGAGACCTATTATTGAAGTGAGCATTCGTTAATGTCGCTAATGCATAATTCCCCTGATATTGGTCTTCCATCTGGTGGCAGGTGGCTATCCTGGTCATAGATTTGTCTGACATCTTATTTGTTTCTGTGAATGCTGGTTGCTCGGTACATTGCATTTGAGCAACGAACATGCCTGTTATGCACTTATGCTAGTCTCCAATCCTTTTTGCAATGTGTCACTCGTTGAATATTGATGCCCTGCTGGCATGTTTGTTATGCCAGTCTCCAATCCTCATGCGAACTGTCACTCATTGAATATTGATGGTGAAAAATGTTGTCACATACTGCAAATAAACATGATCTGAGGCGTCCTAACTTAGCTCGTGTTACAATGAATGAAGGTTGCTCTGCTCTGTTCTGTCATCAGAATGCAGATCCATGGTAGATTCTATTCTAGATCGGCAATGCAAATATGCAATGCACACGAGGAACTAGGAAGGAGTGGCTAGCTAGGCAGGTGCAACAGCGTTGTTGGTGTTGGGCGGCTGCTGCTGTATGACGAGGATGGACACCTTGGACGCGAACTCTGCGGAGGCCAGCATATCCCCCAGCACGCCCAGCTCCGGGAACTCGCTCCACTCCGACAGCCCGCTGGTGAGCGCCGCCGACGAGCCCTCCGTGGAGGAGGGGCCGTCGCCGCCGCGCCGCCCCACCACGAGCAGGTCGAACTTCTCGCTCATGGAGCGCACGACGGAGGCGGTGCCCTCGCCGTCCTCCACCGTCTTCTCGACATAGACGGCGCGGTCGTTGTCCCTGTGCCTGGTCCAGAAGTCCTGGAGCACCTCCTCGTCCCTGGCCTCGTCGCGCCCGCCCATGCCGACCCAGTTGCGCAGCTTGAAGCGCACCACCGTGAGCGAAACGGCGCCGGCCTCCGCCATCCGCGACGCGTACGCCAGCGCCTCGCGGTCGTCGGCGCCGCCCAGGAAGTAGAGCGCCACCCGCTGCAGCAGGCTGCCGGCGGCGGTGGCGCAGGCGGACCCCGCGGCGAGGCCGTGGTCGACGAGGATGGCGACGGAGCAGGGCGCGTACTGCAGCACGGCGCGGTTGGCGGCGCGGACGGCGGCGTTGGCGGTGCTGCGCGCGCCGTCGGAGGACTTGTGGAAGGGCAGCAGGACGAGGGTGGCCTTGCGGCCGTGCGCCAGCGAGCACACGTCGTGGTGCATCGAGCTGTAGGGCGCCTGCGCCACGTAGGGGCTCACCGTCACCGCCGCCGCCTGCTGCTCGAAGTAGCGGAAGGCGTTCACGATGCGGTCCGACGGCGAGGGGTTGCTGGTGGCCTTGCGGTGGCGGTGCGGCTTGAGCACGGAGACGGCGCGGCCGACGAGCTCCGTGAGGTGGAGCACGACGAGCGACACGGGGGCCTCGCGCGACGACCCCGACGCGTCCAGCAGGTCGATCAGCGGCGCCGCGTGGTCCTCGGTGTAGAGGCAGGCGAGCACGCGGAGGTCGCCGCCGTCCTGCTGCTCCTCGAGCGTGCGGCGCTTGGCCCTGGCGAACTGGCCCGCGGGGTCGTAGAGCAGGCTGATGAGCGGCGTGGAGACGGCGGTGATGAGCACCATGGAGAGCGTGAGGACGGAGTAGTGCTCGGCGGTGGCTTAGTGTCTAGGGTTTAGGGCACGAACAGCTCCAGCGCGCACCACTGCCCCCCCCCCCCCCCCCCCCCCGCCGCCTCCCAGCCTCAGCTCCCCGGGGTCCGTGCGGTACCCCGACAGCGCCATGTACACGGGCAGGAACAGCGCGATGAAGAAGGAGTCGAGCCGCTCCGTCATGGTGGCGCCGATGGGCATGCCGCCGGGCAGCGCCAGCCCCAGCATCATGGGCCCGATCATGTACTTGAACCCGATGGCGTCCGTCGCCAGCGCCGACAGCAGCGCACCGATCACCACCACCACGAAGGAGCCCTCCGGCCTCCGAGAGGAGCGACCCCGCCGGGGTGCGCCGGTACGCGATGTAGCGCCCTGCGGGGCGCGCCACGAGGCCCACGAAGAGCACGAAGCCGACGAAGGAGGCGAGGATCTTGGCGGTGAAGGCGGGGGACGTGGCCTCCGTGACGAGGATGAAGGCGGCGGAGCAGGCGCGGATGAACCAGGAGACGACGTCGGTGATGAGAAAGGCGGTGAGCGCGATGCGGCCGAGGTCGGTGTTGAGGAGGTCGAGGTCGGAGAGCGCGTCGGCGATGACGGGGAAGGAGGAGAGCGAGAGGCGGACGGCGAGCTCGGAGACGAGCGACGTGCCGCGGAGGTCGTCGGGGAGCGACGGGCGCAGCGCGTGGAAGACGGGGAGCGTGACTGCGAGCGGGACGAGGGCGCCCGTGAGCGCCACGGCGAGCGCGCGGCCGCTGGGGCGGCGGAGGAGGCCGAGGTCGGTCTTGACGCCCATGGAGAAGAGGAAGAGGATGAGCGCCACGAGGGAGACGCTCTCGAGGATGTAGGTGCCGCGCTCGGAGAAGAGGACGGCGCGGAAGGCGTCGCAGCGGCCGAGGAAGGTGGGGCCGAGGAGGATGCCGACGAGCATGTGGGTGACGAAGCGGGACTGCGCGAGGCGGCGGACCAGGAGGTGCGCGGCGGCGGAGAGGAGCAGGATGAGGGAGACCTGGACGAGGAAGAGCGGGAGGGCGAAGCGCAGCGGCTGGTCGCCCAGGAACATGCCCTGCGAGTTGACGAGGTTGTTGTCGTAGCACGCCGCCGCCAGGGGCTTCACCGTCGGCTCCACCGCCCCCGCCGACATGTTCACCACCACCGACATCTTGTCGATCGATTGATCGATCAAATCTCCTTGGGAAGCTGTTTGTTAGAAATCTTTGCTAACTAATTACGAGCAGCAGCCTAGGCATTCATTCATTCAGTGGCATCATTGGTTCCTTTCCTTTCTTCCATCTGCATTGTTTGGATCGAAATTCCCCTGTTGGCATGCATGTGGCCGCGAGAGAGTGAAGGAAGCTCAATGTGGGCACGCAGACATGCAGTGCGAGCTCCCTTGCTTGTCTTGTTCAACTATTTTTAGCTGTGTGGATGAGAGTGGAGAGCAAGAATACTGTATTGATTGATCCAATAATAGGAGGTGGTTCTAATTTCTGAAACAACAATCGGAGGGGCCGAATGATTCACTAAGATCAATCCTTGAACTAGGTGCCAGGTGGATTCCACACATTCAGCTCGCCGGCCGAAGCTCATCAATGGAGACAGCCGTCGGGCCGGGATGCCCACGCGCCACGCCGCCGGCATGGCAGAGGAGGACGACGACGGCTTGTTCCTCCCTCACGCGCCGCGCAACGGGCCGCGTGGACCAGAATACTTACTTGGAAGGGCCTCCGTGATATAATTGGGCCTTGCATTGGCCCAGGCCCGGCAACAATCCTACTCTTGGGCCTGGGCCCCCGTGCCTCCCTCCACCAGCTCATCTTCAGACATTCAGACTTCAGATACACCTGCCTGCCGATCTTCAGACTCCATTGTTCCAAGTTTCAATTGCAAAAACACTGGCCTCTTTCTAACTGAACATCTCCAATTTTCAATTCAGTACTAAAGTTTCAACTTGGATTTCTGAATAGTTGTAACAATTCCAAATGCCCATCGTTTTCATATGGTGTCAGAAATCTCAGCAACAAAAGTTACAACAAAATCAAACCCCTTTTACCCCCACACAACTCGATCAATCATGCAGAGAAGAGGTAAGTAGCAGCACCGCTTGATACACAGGCGAGCTGGATGAACTACGTACTTTGCTTGTTCAGCGACGCCTACCCCTGTCCATTTCTGCTTATCCATCCTAACAACCTGAATGCGACATGGCATTACCTCGACCAAATCCGAATGCCATTCTGCAGCCATGCAGATTTCTACGTGCACCCACCAAGAAAACGACTCCCCATCGATTCAATTCAACCAAATCAATCCTGATGCTCGTCGTCTTCATCTTCATCCAGAGAGCTCGACCGCCTCCGCCAGCTCAGCACGCGCCCCATCCGCGGCAGCCTGATCACCGAGTTCGCCCGCGCCACCCCCTCCAGAGCTCTCCACACCGTCGTCCCCTCCTCCGCCGCCTCGCCGCCGCCGCTCGCAACCTTCTTGCGGAAGCTCCCCGTGAACGGCACGGCCTCTGCTGATGTGCCTCCTCGGAGGCTGTCCTCGGGCGACGGCGCCCTCCGGTTCAGGAAGAGGCAGACCACGGCGCAGTCGTCGACCATGGACGTCGGGTACTTGCGCCGCCATGCTCGGACAGCACGGTCTATCAGCTGCCTCGCCGCCTTGGATGGGTCCGTGGTTGACGACACGATCTTCACCACCTCTCTGTTGGTCAGCACGTCCCAAATCTACACCACCAACCACATTTTTTGACAGGTGTTACTTCAGTCATATCGTCTACAGTTCTAGTCTTTTTTCTATTTTGTACTTAAATAAATCAGTTTCGTAAAACAATGATGATTAAATCGGTGACAGTGATATATCAGCTTCAAACTTTCAGTTGACAGTCGCTTTTCTCATAAAGCCCTGATCCTACTGTTGTGTGCTCGCTTAAATGTATTTGGAGTATCACTGAAGAGTCAAAAATGGAGTCCTTTCTTTTTAAAGAGAAAACAGGCCACCGAATGAAACGAGCAAAATATGTAGAAATCTTAACCATTGATCTTACGTACCCCATCAGTAGCAAGCACCAGGAACTCATCCTTTTCAGACAACTTCCTGTAGTACACTTCAGGGGTACAAATGAGGCCATGATTCTTCAGGCAGAAGTCCCCAAATGCCCTTGCCATCGCAAGGCCCGGCGCATCCTGGTCAGGCAACCACATTCTAGGCACATCTGGCTCGTCATCCATAGCGAAAACTCGGCCTTTACAATTCAGAATCCTTGCGAGTTCACCTATAATCACAAGAGCACAACAATGCAAAATGCAGTCAAGAAGTTTGTACATGCATGCCAACAATAATCATGAATAAAAGGCCATTCAGATGCTCACTTGGAAGATCTGGTTTCAAGTCAATGGTGAGTTGGACCGGGATCAGACGATCTTTACTGTCCCGGGAGCAAAGAACGGCACGTGAATCCCCCAGATTGGCAATGATCAAGTGATCACCCTATGGATAAGAAGGGAAATTAGTACTAATTACAGAGCAGGACCAATTAGTTTGTATGATTTAGCTATAGGTTAGTTTCAGTACGATATCTGTAACTTAAACAGGCTTCCATATCAACTAGTTCGATTTCTACACCTCAGTGATTGCTATCAGTGTGTATAAGTGGAAACAAAACAAACCTCCCAATTCAGGTAGTTCAGTTCCTGCATTCTATCATTTTATTTTAGCACATATACAGGTGCAAGCTAGTCCACCTATAGAAAGAAGACACACTCAGATGCAAGATTGTGACGGGTAAATATTGGTACCTGCCTGACGACAGTGACTGCAGTTGTGCCACTGCAAATGCAATCGATACCTGAATGTTGCCTCAGGTCCTGATCCACTTCCTCAAACGTCTTCACAAATATGTCCTTCCATGTAGACAGCAGTAGGTTCTCATCACTTGTATCACTGGATGAGGTGGAATCTGACTTGTCAAAGGAATCTACATCTGTATTACTGGAGGAGGGATCTTCTTCAGTTGTGAGCTTCAAATTATCCCTCGAGGGATCTTTCTCTTCACTTCTCAGTTTCAAAGTGGAGGACAGCTTCATGGGAAGGGCGTCACGGACATGACGCGCAACATCACGGCCAAGGGGTCCATGGCCATCAAACACCCCGCAGAAGATGTGGCCTTTGTGGCCAGCAAAGTCCTGAGAAAATTGACACAATTGTCAGACATCAAGAATTCAAGATTAAGCGAGTTGTGCACGTCAAGTGGAAATGAAACATCACTACATCAGCAATATAATGTACTAGCACTGGATATGCTAACGTACAAGATATGGATGTTCCACCATAATTTTCAATATCCCTGCTCTGGATCATGTACAGCTGAAGCCTCAGGACATTTTGCTGGTGTGCAATAAAAACAGGCAGGTACGCAGATTCAGGTAGATTTCTTTTCTTCGGCACCAAATATTGGAGGTCACAAAGATTGCAATATTCAAAAAGATAGGCATAGACATGGCCCACAATTTCAATTTACCTAGTCTCTCATAGTGTTTACCGGGTAGTACAGGGACTAGGGTCTAGGGAAACACATACAAACGGTTGTGATTAGGAAATTCGTTCAGGTGCATCTCAGGTTGCCGATGCGCAGGTGGAGAAAACTAGAGGTGGATTCGGTGCCTTGTGGTTAAATAAATGAAATTGTGGGTGCAAATCGCATGACCCGGTGAGCATCTTTGTGTGTTGCAGCCAAAATGAGACCATGTGTACTATACGAGACAAGAAGCTAGCCAGATACTTTGTCGGGGCAAGCAAGCTAAGAGCTAATTAGCAAGGGGAAGAAACTAATCTCCAAGCAAAATCAGGAGAGGTGAAAGAAGGAACCTGGCAGACGGTCATGGCGTCCTGGTTGGCGCCCTTCCATCCTTGCTTGGTGTGCATGGAGGCCCCCGCGCCGGTCCAGAGCTGCTGGTGGAAGGATTCGTCTTGCATCCATGGGAAGCCCTGCTCATCGTGGAGCTCGCCTGCCGCCGGGCTGCTGCAACAGATCCCCATTGCAGCGACGAGAGCTCCTTCTTTCCTCTTCAAGCAGCCGCAGCAGCAGGAGGATGTCCTTAAAATGGGGGTGTGGTGGTTTAATTTATCTGCCGTCGTTCATGGTGCGGGGAGTTGATGGGTAGGTGGGGTGGGGGTGAGCCCATCACCAGACCGCCATTAATGAGGAGGACGCGGTGTGACGACGGCCCAGCATGCCTGCCTGCCATGGTAGTCGTACTGCTGCAGGTAGTTGATAGATTATAACCAACTAACCAAAGCTAGGCCAGCTGCTGCTCGCTCTGCAGCTTGATGAAAACGAAAAGGCTAATAGAAAGAGAGAGAGAGAGAGAGAGAGAGAAAGAAAGGGAGTCGTAGGCAAGCAAGGAAGAAGACAGGTCAGAGATGCCATTTTGATGGTAAGCAGCTGTTAAGGGATTGATTGATCGGATTCTCCTCTCTAACCAGCCTTTAATAACACTGTGTTGCCCTGCCCTAGGTGCACCGGCGAGCAAGGACGGAGCCAGGTACCATAAAAAAGAACACACACACACACGCCTCCACCAATGTAGTATGCACGCAAACTATGAACACCTTCGAAAAATCAGACTCATTGATACTATCGCTTTCTTCTTTCTCACTCCCATTTTATAAGAGTTCTTTCTTCTTCTTCCTTTTAGCAGTGTCACTCTAACTTGGCTTTGCTTGAGTGGGGGTTTTTTTTTTGTGTCTCCTTCCTCGACACTGCACATCACCGCATCTCAAGACCGTAGCCCACTGTCAATTGGACCACTACTTGGTCTCTTTTTAAGTTGGGTGAATCTCCACAAGTAAGAACCCTAAAACACCATCTGAGGAGATGTAATCGCCATTGGGGAGATGGTTGGATGCATGGGGTCATTTGCTCATCAATGCAACGGATCGGAGCATTGCATAATGCATCAGCCGTGGTGCCGTGGTGGGCAACTGTGTCTTTCTTCTTTTGTCAGTTGGGCGGCAACATGGTTCCTTACCTGAATCCCGTGTCGCTCCCTCCGCACCATTTCCTGAGGGACTTCAATGCCACCTTCAATTCCATCCAACGGCGACTCTCAATCCAACTCAAATCTAATTACTTATATAATTTATATATCGCTACCAATCATTCATCGAGTTCAAACACCTGCAAGCTCGCTTTAACGATCACATGCTTGTGTTGCCTAATAGAGATGCACAAAGCCACTTCATTCCAGCATTTCGAAACCATCATGCACCAGCCCACCCCCACCAGGGCCATTAGCAGTTTAGCACAAGCACCGTCAGGCACATCGTTCGCAGTAAACTTCAACTCCCATATCTCATCACACAAGAAAGAAACCGTAGCACATCTCTTCAACATCAAACTCTTTCTTCCATCTATATACTGCTTTGCAAAAGTAGTACATGCAAAGGGATTGCTGGATCTATATCTACTCATCTATAATACTAGTGTACAACAACATACTTATGTCAAAATCTCACCCCGCCAATTACAATACAAAACTTTGAGCTCATTCCTTAGGATCACCAGGCTCCACTTCAGAATCCCAGTCAAGAATCGTCGTCGATCACCCAAGTTGAAATACCCTCCCTGCTTGCCACACAGTAGCTACTCTTGAAACCTACTCATCGTACAAGTACAGCTTGTGACTGTTGCTTCCATACATCACACGGTTCCATCTCAACCTGCACCAAACCACAACTGCTGTTAGGCACTTCCACATTCACAATTTGTAATTTTACTAAACACAAATTCATGGAAAAGTATGGTATATAAGACAGCCCTTAGGCATTTATGTTTCGAGGCCATGTTTAAGCTCATCGTCAGTTTATTTATCTTGTTTTGAAGCATAGGCAAAACAATGAAAGGATTTTTTTTTTATAAAAAAATCACATATAGGTATGGCAGCACACAAATGTTTTAGTAGGAATGGAACTTTTCCGAAAGCAAACAGTATGCGGGCTAAGTAACAAAGCAGCAAGCCACTTAACGACTAGATGGACACAACCTAGTGTAAGGGAGCAGTACGATACCTTGTATGGTTTGTCAATCCACTGGAACACACAGCCACGCGCCTCAACATTTTTTAGCATATGAGGAGGCATCATGGATTTGAATGCTGAATTGAGCTTCACTTTTGTCAAGCCACCACAGACCATAAGAGCAGCTATCAATCCGTTAGGTGAGATGCCCGCTAAATGTACAATGGTCATGTTCTGCAAGCCACATATGCTAGACAGGGAAAGAAGTCCAATATCGGTGACCGAGCAGTACGACAAGTTTATCTGCAATGAGACACATATGTTTATTAGCGCAACTGAAGTAAAACATACATGGTACTACCAGGATTTGGTTACATGAGAAAGAATCAAACTAATACCTGACGGAGGCTATGAGAGAACTGGGAAAGGTAAAGCATCCCCACATCATTGATCTCAAAGCATTTCTTAATATCAAGCTTGGAAAGTAGCCTGCATCCCGTTGCGATTTCTGAGAGCCCAGAGGATGAAACCCTGGGGCAGCCACGGATCTCCAGTGTATTCAGCTTTGTGCATTTTGAGAGTGCAGTCAGTGAACTGTCTGTTATTTCTGTACAGTAGGATAGATTGATAGCCTCTAGCATTGGACAGCCTTGTGCTATTTGAGTAACTCCTTCATCACTAATGCCTCCAGACCTGAAATCGAAACTACATATTAGTACATGGGCAAAGAAAACAAAGGAAGCAAACCACAAGGCATGTCCAATAATAATAACCTGTACAAATCAATGTCTCGGAGTTCTGGGCAAGACTTGCCAATGTGGGTAAGGCCTTCATCACTTATCTTCAAGCAAATGCCAATCTTTAGACTTGAAAGTTTGCTGCATGCACCGAGAGCTTTCAACCCTGCACAGAAAATATCCATAGTCAACTTTATGTCCATTTGACAAAGAATATAAAGATAGCAAGTTCAGAAAATACTGTCAGTTCAGTAAATACCTTCATCATCCAAATCCGTGTCAGTAAGATCCAACTCCTCCAACTGAGGACAGCACTTTCCAATCAGTCGGAGTGATTCACTGGAAACGCGGCTACAGGACTCCATTTTCAGAGAGACAAGGGAAGTGCATGAGCTAGTGATGGCAGCTAATGAAACATTGGTGATATTGCGACAGCAGGTGATGTCTAGCTTCAGTAGATTCTTTAGTCTTGAGACAGCAAAAGAAAGTTCCATGTCTGTCACTCCAGAGCACTTGCTCAGATTTAACTCCTTAATAGAAACACAAGAAGTTCCTATGGCTTTTAGTCCGCCAGGAATGAGTTTGCAGCCTTCCAGCTTCAGGGTCTGCAATTTAGCAATCCTATGGAAGCTGCTCACCATGGAAGGAGTAACCTGCTAACATTAAAGAATGTAAAAAATAAGTTGGGAGAGCTCAAGCCACGCCCAGGTAATTCAGTAATACAACTAGAGACTAGCTACTCACAGGACAGCAGTATGATAGATTCAGTTCCAGTAGATTTGGTGTCGACTTGACTATGGATGAAACTCCCACATGAGTGACATTCTGGCAATGGGACATATCAAGCACCTGCAACGATTTGCTGCATTCTTTTTCTAAACAACCAAGGGCATCATCATCAATTCCCACACATCCAACCAGTGTCAACACCTGAAGATTTTGTAGCTTCATGATAGCAGGTAAGCTCTCTTTTGTGATCTGCAATGCATGGTACGGTTCTTATTTCAGTCCAATATGAAAAGGGAGTTCGGTAGTGAACAAGCCGCAGCGGAAATTAAATCTATGACCACAGAATGTTGAGAAGAGAAGACAAGGCGGAGTTGGCCACTGCTGGTTCTGATCCTTTGATGCAAAGATCATTTGCTAGTCTATGTCCATGTATAGATAAGAGCGTGTGCAGATCAAGAATACTCTACGGTGGGCATGGACCAATTCCCTAAGTACTGTGTATATCTGCGGCGAAGGCAGTAGATCTCGCAAAGGAAAGGGGAAAAAAAAACAGTGCGTTTTATACCAATGAACTACTGCTAAAAGAAAAACGTGGCATCTTGATTGAAATCAAGAAACGCTTGGAATAGGCTAGTAGAGTAAAAGACAGGGTTTTCGCAAGGAATCAAGAATGGAAATGAGCCGTGGATGAAAAAAAGAAACCAAGAAAGCGTTTGCTGACCATGGTGTAGGAGAGATCCAAGGATGCGAGCTTCTTGCACTTGAGGGCGAGGAGGTGGATCCCCAAATCCGTGAGGCCGAGGCACCACTTGAGCGAGAGGTCCCGGAGGTCGGAGCAGCCGACGGCGACGCAGCCGAGGCCCATGTCGGTGATCGCCTTGCACCGGGACAGGGAGAGCCTGCGGAGCCGGCGCATCCGCGCCACCTCGGCCGCCGCGGCGTCGCCCAGATCGACCCCATTGGAGAGGTCGAGGTTGGCGAGGTCCGGGCAGGCCCCGGCGAGCGCGGCGAGGCCGGGCGCGCCGAACCCGGTGGAGCGGGAGAGGTCGACGGCGCGGAGCGAGGATCCGGAGGAGGAGACGGCGGCGAGGGCGGCGTCGGGGACGCGCGGGCAGAGGGAGAGGTCGAGGGTGGCGGCGGCGGGGTAGCGCGCGAGCGCGGCCGGGAGGAGGGCGGCGCGGAGCGGGCGGAGGCGGCGGCGGTGGCGCGACTCGGCGGCGTGGCAGGAGCGGGAGGCGAGGGCGAAGGACTTGAGGTCGGCGGCGGCGACGCGGTCGAGGACGAGGAAGAGGAGCTCGTCGGCGAGCGAGTGGAGGGGCGGCGGGGCGGGGGTGAGGCGGCGGCGGCGCTTGGGGTGGCGATCCGGCGAGGCCATGATGGATGGTGGTGGTGGGTTCTTGAGGGACGGAGCCGGCGGTGGTTGTGGCTGCAGATGAAGAGGGAGAGGCGGAGGGGAGGGAGCAGACAATAATGGCCGGGCCGGCGATGCGGTGGATGCGCAACGCAACGCTAGCAGACGAGCGGTGGGAACGGGAGGGGAGATGACGAGACCGCCCCTGGAACGTGCTCTTCTGGGAGCGGCGCGTTGCGCGTGCGTTTTCCAGGTTTGCCCCTGCCCTCCCAAAGCCGGGAAGCAGCTCGCAACGGGGCTACGACGGTAATTCCCGCGGTCGTATGGGAATCTGGTTGGACGGGAGGTACGGTACGGAGGATGTACCGGCGGGGGCAGAATGGGAAAAGCAAGGAAGCAGAAACGGAAGGAGTGGGGAGGGGTGGATGCGGGGGAGCAAAGGACTCCCATCGTACAGCCTGCTAGTGCGGACGCGTACGAAATGCCAATGCCAAAGACACCACAACCTTTGCCTCCCCAAGTCGCAGACATGTGGACCCTCCCACCTGACTACCTGAGGTAACAAAACGAGGAGTAGTTGTACTGGTCCCGTCCTCCCCGGGGACGGCTGCGTCCTGCCCACCTGTTGTGTTGTGTGTCAGCGACACACCATTCCGTTTCGTTCCCATCCGTCGTCTTCCCTGCTGGTAGTGGGCCCACCGTATTTTACAAGGTACGGCCACCATATTTTTACTCACTCGCACGCAACACCAGGAAATCAGCCAGCCGACCTCACCTCACACATGATGCCACTACCTCTTGTCCGCCTAAACTCCTCTCACCTTTTTTTAATTTAATTTTTAAAAAGAGGGGTATACCATTAAAAAAAAGGCCATAGTAGTATTATGCTTTTTACAAGCTCGGATGTATCCACTGCGTTCGGATGCTCTAGTTCCAATATAATATTTCTTTCTAGATTTTTTTTTATTTTTTATGTTTAAAATATATAAAAAATTTAAGATTAAACCACATAGATTTACAGAATATACTGTAATTGTCTTTCCGTCAACAAATTCTCCAATTTTGTCCAACCAGTGGACGAAACATAGTTTTTGTCTAATGCGTAGGTGGAAATTAGTTTCGTGGTCCCAACACTAGAAGGCGAAAACTAAATTTCGTCTCGCGGGTAGACGAAATCTAGTTTTTTCTAAAAAAAAGAAGGAATTTGTTTTACCTTCTTTTTCTTATTAATAGTTAACCACTGACGATCAACAGTTTTTTTTCAAAAAAAGGAGTGGAAATTTTTTAAGACACTGCAAAGGAATTTAGGGGGGGGGGGGGGGGGACTTTAGCAGACCTAATATTCTTGCCGGATATGAGGGGGAAAGTTGTGGAATGCAAAAGAAGAGAGTGGGGAATTTTTTAGATACTGGAAAAGGAAATTGACGTTGGTGCTTCGGTGGTGTGGCCATCCATCCCATCCGTACCTAACAAGGACGTGGTGGTGGGCCATTTCCGTCCTGTTCCGTTCCGTTAGGTTGAGTGGAGTGGAGTGGTACTTCACCTGGCCCTGATAAGCACTCCACCCGCTCATCGCAAAAGCCGATCCTATCACCACCAGGGAAAAGAAATCCCTCAATCTCTGCTATGCCTATGGCCCTGTTTGTTTCCGCTTATAAGCGGATTCTCGATGGAGAAAATCAAAAATCCCACCCAAACGCGTCGATTATAAGCCGATTCTCTGGGCCGCCGCTTCCCTACGAATCACAGAAACAACGTAGAAGGCGATTCTCCCCACCGCTACCCAAGACTCGCGCACGGCAGAAGCGAGAGGATTTTCCTCCCCCTGCCCCCGATACCCCCCTCTCGTCACCTCCTCCCCCGACCCCCTCCTCCCCCGAGATCTCGCCGCCGCCCCTGTACCGCCGCCGCCCCCCTCCTGGCGCCGCGGCCCCTCTACCGCCGCCGCTCCCTCCTGCGCCGCCGCTCCCACGCGTGGACTCGAGCCTTGGAGCTCTTCGGAGCGCCGCGAGCTCCCGCCGCTGGCCCTCTGCTGCGCCGCCGCCCTCGGGGAGACGCTGCGCATCCCGCACGGGGACTCGAGCCACCGGAGCTCTGCAGGCACCACGAGCCGCCTGAGCTCTGCAGGCGCCACGAGCTCCCCCGCGCCGTGCTTGCCCCTGCCCTCTCCCGCCGCCGACGCCGACGCCCCTGCCCCCCATGCAACGCTGCCTGCCACTCACTTCTGTGCGCGATTTTTGTTGGTCTTAGGCATTGTTTTTTCTATCTTTTTCCTCAAGTTCTTTTGCTGCCGTTATTAACGTTTGTGACATGTCATTAACATCTGTGACATTAATATATATTTGATATTATTGTATCCGGAATAATGTACTTGGAATTTAGAAATTAGTGCTGGTCTATCTTTTGGTAATTTTTTGACATTAACTTATATTTGATCTAATTGTAATATAATTATGTTGTCAAGATACTCAAAAATATAAGAATTAATGAATTCTGCTCATATTCAGCAAAAAAATGAGATATCATCAGCTTCAAGGGCATTTCAGACATTTACCATTCAACTCAGAGAATCGGGTCAAAATAATCAGGATTGCCAAACACCCTGCTTATCCAGACAGTCGATTCTCCAAGCAGCTGGCTTATCTCAGAATCCTGATTTTCAGAAAAGCGAGATCCAGAAAAGCGGAAACAAACAGGGCCTATGTGCTCTGGTGGTGGAGTAGCCATCTTGGGAAGGCTGCTTCTTTCTGGTGGCTGGAATGGCCTTGCCGCACCGCACCTTGTTTTGGCCGACTATCATCCAAGTAAGCTACAGTAGCCATGTTCATTTTATCAATTTTTTTTTGTTGGAAAGAAATAGCCATGTTGGTTTTGACTTTGCCACCTCTAAGAAAGGGCAATGGACAGAAAATTAAGAATTCACAAAGGAAAAAGAAACAACTCAAGCTAACACATGTTTTAAGTGACTATTTGTTGTAGGCTTTTAGTTTGAGGAATCCAAACAAGCTTTAAGTGCCTGTTTGGAAATCAACGGACCAAAAATTAGTTCAAGATGTTTTTATGGACTATAATAATAATAATAATAATAATAATAATAATAATAATAATAAAGTAGAATTAATGAATTATACTCACCAATTAGCTATTTGTCAATGCAATTAATTTAGCAATTAAAAGCAATTCTTGCTTAGTTCTAATTTTAATTGGCATAGTTAAAAATAAACAATACGTAGTTGGGAGCTGACAATTCCCAAAGTGTATTACGAGCTGCTGTCCTTTGGGTGCTGAATACTCTACTCAGTCGGCAGTCGCAGATAAAGCCTTCCCCGGGCGGAGGGAGCGCCATATATACGACTTGATGCTCCGGCACGCTCGTCAGACACAAGCAAGCAGGGACGGTCTAATAATAAAACAAAAGAAGCTTTTCATGGCCACGGGATGCGTGCCAAAAGCTACTCCTATTTTGGCGTCACGCATGAATCATCCATCGCACTGAGGGGAAGGGAATTATTAATTATTAACAAGGGAAAACAGGCCATTATCGCGTAGACCTGTTGGTGCGGTTGCAAATGACCATCAAGTGTGACTTTGCTTAGGCTGTGTTTAGTTGCGCTCCGTAAAGTTTTTGAAAAGTCATCTTTCTATGTTTGAAGTACTAAATATAGATTAATCACAAAATAAACTACAGAACTCGTCTGTAAATTGCGAGACGAATGTAATGAGCCTAATTAATCTGTCATCAGAGGTTGTTTACTGTAGCATTACTGTAGCAATTTAGAGTCTGATTATGGCTTAATTAGATTCATTATATTCGTCTCGCGATTTACAGGCAGCAGTCGCAATGCGTTTTTTATTTCGTTTAGATTTGAGCCTCTATGCAGGTGCCGGAATTTATTTTTTTTAGAATTTTGATTTTTGGAACTAAACGGGGCCTTAGTTTTGATTTTTCATTTGCTTTGCGTTCATGACATGATTGGATGGATTATCAATCAATAATGGCGCCGTACGGACGTGGCACGAAGGTACTACGTGGTCAAAGCCAGGCCAGGCCAGGCCAGGCCAGGCCTCCAAGTCCAAGTTGACTTATCTCATCTGATAGAGTTCCTGACCTCCCCTCCATCCCTCTTTGTCACGTTCTCGGGTATCCAAAACCATATAAATGGATCTTGGTCAGCTAGGTGTATTATAAAGTCAAGGTATGGCGGCGGCCAGTGGCATCCGGCATGATAACAATACCAGTATATATACGCCAGGAGAGAAACTTGGTACAAGTACAGAGAACCGAAAATGATAATACTGTATTGCAGTACGTATACATCTCCGACGACCAGAAGCAGAAGCAGAAATTAAAGCAGCAGCAGCAGCAGCAGACCACCACCCCACCCTGGGAGGCTGGGACGACACGCCAATCGAACATCAGAATTTCAGATCACAAGTAGAAACTCAAGACAAGAAAAACAGCAGCATGAGCGTAGCAAATGGACTTTCTTCTATCCTTCCATTGTCCAACAACAACCGGGATTCGTTGCTACTGCTTGCTGCATGCATATACGATTCTGAATTATAACAATCCTCCTTCCACGCAAAAGCAGGGTCCCATCTCCCATCTCCCATGCCTCAAGCCAAGCAATTGTCAGAGCCCACATAGTCAAGTCCAAACTCGGGAACCCTGATATTCAACATAGTACATAGGATATCCCTGTAAACCAGTCAAAACAACCATCACCACATGATTATTGTTATCAACATCATATGCACAGTATGCAAACAAGATACGTATCAAACAGGTAACAAAACAATTTTCACAACTGCTACTAGTAGTGCATCCATAACTTAAAGCTTAGCACATATGTAATGCAGTGAGCACATAGATGTGATGGTATCCAACAAGGATCGGACTAGGGCAATATCCTGGGATGCAAATAACATGCACATCATCCAACCAAACTCCAAACGGAACACCTCTGATTCCTGTATTCGCCTATTAGGACCAGGCTCCTCTTATGGGAGTAGCCAGCCAAGAAAGAAATAACTACAGAGTTGTGCAACCAGCACATACACAAATTGCTATCCCAAGAACCGGAGCTCATTTTTCCTAATCCAACCTTAACACAAATGCCTACACCAGATAGCAGCAAATGAATACAGAAAAAAGGAAAAGAACTACGGCTGCATCAGGACAAGCTCAATAAAGGAACAATCGAAACAACAATATCACACGACTGAAGCATGGAACCTAGACAGGTGCAGTTATGATCAGAAACTAGTCTGCCTATAATGTGGATATGTTCAGAATGATTTGATTGCTATAACAAGAGTAGCCAGTCACAAAACAGAAAGTGGCGCATAAAAAATAGAGCAAAATTTGGAACTAATAATGAACATTTCTAGTCGACTGAATGACATGCTAAAAGAGGTGTCAAGGTTCAGGATACATACCTTGCTACGACCAAGAATCGCTTTGATACTATTCCAGTCCTGCAGATCTGAACCTCAGCAGCAGGTTCCGATTTTCCTACAGAAATAGTATGAACAGGAAGATAACAGAATCAACTTCAGAAAGCAATCGAAGAATATAGAGTGAAAGAACAGACATCAACACGGATGAACGTATTTCTTAATTGACTCAGTAACAACTCAGGAAATGGACACAGGGCTTAAAATTTTATGATCAATTGAGGATTAATCTGTCATGTGGGGCCGGACCTATGCACGGAAGCAGAAGAGGAAACGGGAAGATCCTGTGGCGCAAGGTTAGGAAAGTCCTGATCATTAGGGACTGTTATGGTTAGTTTGGATTGAGGAGCTTCTCTCCTAATTAGTTGGGATCTATTCGGGATCTCTATAGCTTGGATTGGAAGGCACTACTGCCTATATATTGTAATCGTTGGCATCAATAGAAATCAAGCAATTACATCTATCTTCTTCCTCTGTTTCTCCTCAAGCCGCAGAACAGCAGGCACGATCCTGCCTTCTGCCGAGCCAAGCCGCCGGTGCAGCAGGGTAACACCCTGTCCACCACCGTTCCCCTATCTACCCACTACATAATCTTTCCAGCTAAGGTCCTCCTGATAACAATCTATAAGAGAGCAAAGGTTTTGGTAGTCTACACATTCAACTCCTACAATATAGGGGCCCTAAAAAGAGCAGAATATGGAGTAATTTCACAGCAGTCAGCAAATGTAACAAGTCAATTAAATGGCTACACAAAAGAGTTTAAAAACAAACAAACAGGCCTACCATCAATTTACTCGATCTCTCTTTCACCAATTCACCATCTATTGCATCTGCGTGTCATGAAGAAGAAAAGCTGGAGGCCTGAAGCCTCAGCAGACGTAAGGAACTAAGCATTTTGAAACTGCTTTGCCCGCTAATCATGTTCAAATGCAGAGCTAAGCAACTAAGATACACATATAGATTTCCTGCAGCAAACACAAATCCAGAGTGCAATGCATTTCTCATAACTACCACACATTCTCACTCTCTTTTCGAACACGAATAATTGTATTTGTACTACTAGGCACCACTAAGCCAATCACACACAACCACAGTTTTCCATGGGCAATCGACTTATGAAGAGCAAAAACATGTATAGGAATTGCAGGAGTAGACCTGCTCGAGCACACGGAGATTGCTCTTCTCCACCTCCCTGGCGAGCTTCTCCAGCTTCCTGAGCATCCCTGCATACATGTCATCCATCTCCGCCACCTGCCCTGCCGCAGAGCCCAGGATCCCCTGCAGCCTCTCGATCCCAAACCCGTCCACCATTTCATCGACCGCCTTCTGCTCCCCAATGGTGTGCCCGTGACCTGGCGCGGGCGACGACGGCAGCCAGGGCATGGGAGACTCGGCGGAGAAGGAGCGGTACTGGCCCTGGAAGCCGGGCCCGAGGTTGAGGACGTCGAGCGAGGTCGGAACGAGGCGGGAGCCGAGGAGGAAGGCGCGGTAGTCGTAGGAGTGGGTGGAGAGGTTGGGGGACGCGGAGGGGGAGACGAGGAGGAAAAGGATCGGGTGGGTGGGGGCGAGGGAGCGGGAGAGGGAGCGGGCGAGGGCGACCTCGCGCATGGAGGGGCGGAGAGGGGTGCAGCGGCGGGAGGAGAAGAAGCCGACGGCGGCGCGCGCGGAGGAGGGATCGGCGGGGGCCTGGAAGCGGCCGAGGGGATCGGAGAGGGAGGAGTGGCCGGAGACGGAGATGGACAGCGCGGGGACGGGCGGGGCGGCGGATGAGTCGTCGTAGTCGGAGAGGGAGGCGGGAGGCGCGGCCGAAGAGGAGGCCGTCGCAGCCGCCGTGCAGTAGCGCGGCGAGGGCGGCGCCGGAGATGGAGAGCTTGTCCACCGCGGGGGCGGCTTTGGCGCCGACGGCCATCGGATTGGGTGGTGTGGTGCTGGTCTGTTGTGGTCGCCGGCGGCAGCAACGAGAGAAATCAGAAATGAAGGCACGCAAGCGCAGGCTGGTCAGAAATGAACGAAGAAACGTTCCCTTCTCCTTGAGCCTTTGTGCACATCAGCAGTGCTTGTCACTAAATTCTCTTCCAAAAATGCAGTGAAGTTTGAGTTAAAAACGGTCGACATGCTTGGTTAAACATGATTCGGAAAAAAAAATTGAACATTCGGGATCATCGTATGGAAGCCGCACAAATCAACACGAGCTGTGAAACGGTGACTGAACCCAAACAAACACAAAGCAGCCGCTGCTGCTTCCATGAACAGCTGAAACTGAAAAAGGCAAAGCTCAGCAGAGCAAAGTCAAATAAGATGGCCATCGCCATATTGATCCATTGCGTTCTCATCTACTAGTTGGGTACAGATTCAGTCCCACATCCGGTGTTGCTGTATCATCAACAAGACAACAAAGACACGTCAACGTGTAACAGTGGTTCGGATCACGAACAAGAGGAAGAAGAGTTTCTCAATGTCTACAGGTCTCAGTTCATCAGCCCGAACGAGGGCTTCCTAAGTTATAACTATCTGCTTGTTGGTCAATTGATTGTCAGAAGGTATCGTAGCAAATTCACCACGCCAGTATTGTATTGCTGTAAACAAACAGTCAGAGAACAATGGCGGAGCAGTAGCATCTCTTGCCGATGGACTTCAACCCCGTAGTCACCCAGCCACACCCTTCCTTGTACCGTTCCACCTGATAAATGAATAATCACAACAGCAGGCCCCTTGACTGTCAGTCATAACACAAAAGTGTGAATTGTGCAGGAAAAACAAAAGAAATGGTGAGTCCACATGCTTATGGAACCCAAGAACCTGTGTTTAATCGAAATGCAATTGGCACAGTTTTCGTGCGGGACTGATAGGATAACAAATAATAGTGATTTGGCCGGCGACTCACTATGAAAAACAGACAGCTAAATACAATTGATATATCAACAAACACTAAGGCTTAACTGTTACTCACAGCACAAGTTTGATATTTGTGGATGAAATGCGAAATTTTTTAAAGATGTTTATGGAAGCCGAATCCCTTTTCATCTGAAGTACACTAGCATGGAAAATTGCAAATGCCGCAAACACAGGGAAACCCTTGGCTACAGTTTAATGACTACATGATTTTTAATACTTGGAACCAGCTTCGTTGAGTCATAGACGCAGTAACAGAAAGCGCAACAGACATGGTAAGAAATTTATCTCTAGGAATATGTAGCCACAGTTATCTAGGGACCTAAGAATCAGTGTTTGTCTAAAATGCAGTAGACACTAGCATGCAAGAATGATATGGCCATTCATACATGCAGTAGACACAGGGAAACCCATTACAAGCACCAATCATTGGCTGCCTCACTATCAAACACTGAAAAGTATGAGATTGTAGGTTCAGGATAATTGGTGTCAGCTTAGTTGAGTAACTGATGCAGTATAGATAGCCAAACGGAAAAGGTAAGAATTGTGACTAGCTGTTGCCACCTACCACATCCAAGATTGTATCTGCTTCACCTTTCACCCCACCAAATGTAAATATCGAGCCACCAAGCACAGCCGAAGAATGGTATCCTCTGGTGTGGTTCATGGGTTCAACCATCACCCATGACGGCATCCTTGGCTCATACACCTCAACAGTAGCCACCATAGCTTTAGCCACAGTGTCATAACCACCAATTGAGAATCTGGAAGAACCAGCAAGACAAAATTATATAAAATACATCATGATACACACATGATTTGGAACTAATTTTCTTCCGAAATGGAACATCTTACAGATCTTCAGTTAATTGTTTTCACATATATATAAACAAAGAGCTACACTTACATCTTCTCATCAAGCACTGCAAGTGTATGGCAGCCCCTTCCTGCAGTCATTGTTGGGAGCATTCTCCAATTAGGCTCCCGGGGATCAAGTCTCTCAGCAGAGCTGGCAACACACATCACAACGTTAGCGTGAAAGTTTTCTTGTGTGCCTCTCATTGAGAGATAAAAGTTTTCACTGCCATTGTAAAAATAGAGAATAGGGTAATGAACATCTGTGACATTATTCAGTTTATCCCAGATCTGCACTGAACCATAGGTCCAAGAGCTTTGATATGTTCACATGTTGTTATGAACTAAATACTGTGCAGGACGCAAAAAGACAGCACCTCAGATACTGAACACCGTTGAAGCCACCAACTGCATAAATCACACCATTAAGTTCCACACCAGCTAGAGCAAAGCGCTGCAAAAATAAGAGACAGAAGTCATTCAAACTTCAGAACTCATCACACTATACAGAAATTTATGGGTCAGAAGCAACTATGTTCGAAAAAAAGACAGTATAGGAAATTCAAAATGGAATCCTAAAGTACATAGAAGGAATTGTTTGCATAACAATATAATTGCACACTTTTCCCTAAACAGATGGCTATTATTTCCCAAATAGTTATTTGTGTCTTAGGGAAATTTATGCACATTCCACTAAGGGCTTCAGTAACTGAACGATAGAAACTATTACCCTTTCCAGCATAGGTTGATTCTTTATCCACTTCCCAAGAGAAGGATCAAATATATCAACGTCAGAGAAACACTCGCTTCCATCTCCACCACCAAATGCATATATTCTGCCATTGACGCCAACTCCAGCAAGGCTCCCCTTCTCGCGACTTAATGATGGGCATGTGGTCCAATCATCACGCCTTGGGTCATAACAGTCAACTTCATAAAAAAAGATAAAACGCAGAATCAGGACAGAAATTGTAACCCAAGAGCTCACAAGGGAATTAAACATAGAAATCAATTAGTGACCTGTATCAAACCAACAAGCACCATCGCCGCCACCAAGAACAAATATCTTGCCATCTAATGCAACAGTTGAGGCATATGACTTTCCAACAGCCATTGGTTTGAGAGGTGTAAGTATGTCCAAGGAAGGAGAAAAGGAGTCTAGTGATGCCAAAAGTGAGAAGCCATCACAGCCACCAACTAGATAAATGACATCTTCCGATCCTAAACATTGTTCAACAAACTGGCTGAGTGAATTGTCTAGGGTTAAAGGATCTATTTTTGAATTCAATTTCTTCACTGTGCCCTTTAGCTCCACAATTCTTTTCAGTAACCTCTCATTCATTCCTTGTAGGTATTTGACTTCTTTGTTGGACCAAGTCTGCATTTAAACATAAATTACATAAAAAACCGCGAACGATTGATCTTCTAGGACTTCCAAGCTTATAGTTAATATGATATTACTTGACAGAGTATGTCAAACTTAGTTTAAAACATAACCATCAGGTAAAAAATAACTAGATGCAAGACCAATTTCTAAGCGCAGCGGCCAAATCATTTTGTTTGAGCATGCTTCTTTACTTTATTTAGTACCATGTCAAAATTTGCTATTATATAGTGCCTAATTTAGCTACTCCAATCTTACATGTGCGCGATCAAAGTTGAGCACCTGTCAAATAATATTCAAAGATTTACTCAATGCAATGCCATTTGAATATTTGATGTATTATTTTGGTTTATTGCCTTTTCATGCTAGGACATATAGGCACATCCCTACCGAGTGTATTGTGCATATGATACAGAATTAATAAATATAAGATTGCACGGTTTAGTATAACAGATGTAATGATTTTCAAGAGGTCACAGCATTTCAGAAGAGACCTGCTTCTTCTCCATCACCTCTATGCGCTGAGATAGCTCTTTAACCACCTCTATCAGCTGCACAAACAAAAACCATGTTAGGAATTTGGAATCTATATACAAGACTAAGCATGTTAGCAAGATTGAATGAAACAAAGACACAAACCAAGGACAACAGCATGAAATAACCCTATCTGCTAAGTACGAAGTTCTAACCTTGGCTTCTGTACAGGATTCGGAGTCCAATAATTGCACCAGCAAACTAGAATGTCCCCAGGCGAGCTGATCAAGTTCAGCATCTAAGGTTTCAGGCAAATTAGAGTGCCCATCCAGAATTGTGTATTTGACCTCTTGTGCATACCTACAGCTATGCGCATCATTGTCTTTAGTTTCAGTAGCATTGGCACAAAATTCAGAAGTCCAACGCTGGGGAGATAACATCTTGTGCCTTGGAAACTCCCAGTTGAAGCTAAGCACTTTTTCCTGCTGACCAGATTGCTGGTGTGGTTGCAATTCAACCACCTTATCTGATAGTGCACACTCCTCCCTGTCCAGAGGTGTGTCTCCACAATCCAGATCATCAAAACCATTTGAAGATACATTTCCAGAGCTAGCATGTTCAACATCCACATCTCCTGTTCCAACTTCCTCGAATTTGTTCTTACTTACCATGTCTGCATATGACTTTACAACCTTTTCTGATTTGAGATCATTGTTCCTCTCACACTCTGGTGCCCATACAGGTGAAGATATTAACCCACTCACATGCTCATCAGCTGGTGCTGCAGCAGGGGGCTTCCAGAAATTGTTGGGAGGAGGAGGAGTAAACATTTCCATCAAAACATGCGTTTGTGCATGATCCAATTCAAAATGGAAGAAATGAAGCTTCTGGCCAGGGACACCAGGCATCTTCTGGTAATAATTGGCTAAAATAGCATTTTTGAACTGATTCTCTGCTAGTGGAAAACACCACACCCTTACTCGCACTGCAACCTGAATCGATAAAAAAAGCATGCAGATAGAAGTCATTTCATTGAGAGTGAGTAATAAGATGACATACAAAGATACAGAGATCAGGGATTGTACCTGGGCAGGATAGTTTGTCTTTCCCTTGCCATCATGTGACCATGCTTTTGATTCAGGACAGAACTTGCCATTACCTGCAGCTTCATAAATACCATACAATCTACGATCATCATAGTTGAAGAGGAAGAGAGGTAGCCCTTCCTTAATGTTTTGCACATAGGAGATATGTGCTCTAGGCAAGCCTGAAAGATGACACAATTGGTTACGAAGTTGGCGAATTACCGCACAAGCTGCAATTCTTTGTCTCTTTGGAGGGCATGGAATAATAGTTATCTCAGTTTTGCAAACACATAGCATAGGAAGATTTTGATTATGAGAAATAAAGAATGTACCGAAAAGTTGCCTTGAGTGACACTCTGCAATGGTATCGTTTGTGCAGCCAAATATTACAGCTCCAAGATCTTGTGGTCGGAGGTTTCTTGAGGAAATGGATAGGTTTGTTGGCCTGCTGTTTTTGACAACCTGGCTCCACGAGGATTTGCTCTTCACCATTATAAAGACGCTGGCAAGATGAGAAACCAAAGGAAAGAAATAAACAGAGTGCACTGTATAAGTAATGTAAATACAGTTGCATAGTTGATGCATGAAGCAAGAAAAGGAAAAGTTATTTAGGAATCATCAGCATTACTGTTTTCTAATGGCAAAGGCACAGGGTAATGTACAGCAATTCCAGCACAGTGACTACAATTCGGTGTTAATTATCAAATCATTTGACTAGAGCTTATGTTCCACAGCATGTCTGTAATTCACAACAAACAAGAAGGCAACATAATTGGGTACATCTAGTTATTAATTAAAGAAAGTGAACTAAGCCTTTCTGGGATGATTTTCACATCAAGATGCAGAACTTTTTGTCAATGCAGCATATGAGTGATCCATTTGCACGGTATTGTGATCATAATGTAGAATTAAAAGTTAAATCATGATAAATACGACACTACAATAGTACATTACATGGTCTGGGTTAACAAATGCAATTGTGCCTCTTCCTGACTTTCATGTACTAGCACGTGTGGATAAAGGAAGAGACGAAACTCATGGATGGAGGATCAAATCAATCAATGTCTCAGTACAAAGAATCGGTACAAAGGCCCAGCCCTTAAACAAAATCTTCTTGTGGGGCCGCAGGGCAAGATTAATGATGGAACCAGACAAGTAGTGCCCAGTAATAATTGGGCAGATCACACATGGAACATAAATGAAGGGGCGATGGAAAACCCCTGATGGCCAAATCAATCTCCCACTAATATTCAAGAACCAACCACCAATTACTGGCCAAAAATAAAAAAAAATAAAAAAAAATAAGAAACTGCAAAACCCTATTCTGTTTGAGAATTCCATGGCCTGCATACATGGCTCATGGCTACATTGCTTAACGGCTAGGAGCGAAATCCAACCCCCAAAAAATCAGCCAAAATCAATAGCGTAGGCGGGCAATCCACGATCGAGACCACTAGAGTAAGAGTTCACCCGAAATCGAAGAAGCAGAATACGAGCACAACGGAGAAATATTCGAGCTTCTTTTCTGTTGGGACGGAGAGCCGCTTATGGAGCCGGTTGATATGCGGAGCCGGAGCAAAGGAAGAAAGAAGCCAGAAGAAATAAAAAGGAAATGCGGTTGAGATTAGTGGTACGGTCCGTACCTTGAGATTGCTTTGCTCTGTGCTGTGCCTGGGAGAAGGAAGATGTGATCGAGGAAAAAGATTCCAACACGAGATTAACCCACAATTGTTGCAAGGACGAGGGGAAGGGGAAGGAGACGATCACACACACTGCACCGAACGGCTCCCCTCGCCGGGCCAGGAGAGGCGGTTCATTTCTTGATCCTACTAGTGCAGTAGATATATGGATGCCCAAGGGAGGGGGAGTGAATTGCTGGTGGGTAAAAATGCAATGGCGTTTACTGCTCTCCGGTTCCGCTGCGTTAATTTCCAGTTTGTTTGCTTCATTGCTTGCGTGTGTCAGTGTCCCTGGGGAGAGCGAGTGGTGTACAGCTAGCAGCAAGCAAGCAGTAGAGGAGGAGGAGGAGGCCTGGCCCACCCACAAGTCTGGCCCAGTGCTTGACCAGGCCGATTCTATAGGCCTTGTTGATGGTCCCTCTCCACATCTTCGGAGGCGCGAGCTCTGGTTCGTCTGCGAGTTCTGCTTCTCCCGGTGGCGTAGGGCTAGGGCTGCTGCTGGGAGACTTACCTACCAACTCGCTGAGAATTCAGGTTGCGATCTCAGTCCCACCTTCCATGGTGGTTTTGTTCCCCCTCGGGGTTCGTCGTCGTCCGGTGGTCTGGGGGCTCTGATTCCTGTGGCGTCAGATCCCTCGGTATCCGACGATGTTTTTTGCCGGGTCGTTCGTCGTTTACAAAGCGAGTCGGATTCGACGTGTTGCACAAGACGGCGACAAAAATCTATGTTGCTTCGCCGGAGAGGAGGTCGGCTTCAGCCAGTGTGTTCCGGCCGCCGGTGGCGAGGAAGACCGGGAGCTTACAAGGACCGCACTGTAATTGCTTTTCTGTTCAAGGGTGTTTTTGTATCTTTTGGGTTGTAACCACCAAAATCTTTATATGAAATACAAACCCGGTTTCTCCAAAAAAAAATGTGTGTGGACCGGTCTCGCTCGAAGCGTCTCGTTCCCCTGCTACAGACCGGCGACTTCGAGGCGATTCTCGTTCCCACCGCCGGATTCGCTGGCTCTCCTCGCCGCCGGTGGCCCCCGTGGCCCCAGTGAGCTTGGAGAGTCGGGGATCCGGTGGATGGTGTACATATCCTCTCTTAATAGAGTACATGGTGTACATCTAGCTAGGTTAGGATTGGCTTTCCCAAGTTTCTCCGGCATCGGTCATGTCGGTGGTGTGCGGGTTCCAGTGGTGGTCCATGGGCAGGAGGAGCACAGCGACAGTATCATCTGCAGGAGGTTTGGCATCGGTGATTTTTCCTTCGTTTTTGTCTTCTGCGTTGATGCTCGAATCTTCTGTGTGCTTCTGTGGGTTGTCTGCGGCCTTCTCGTCAATGGCATCGCTGAATCCGTGTCCTACAACATGGCTGCTGTTCGAAGGAGACCCGGTGATTTTACCGGTGGAGTGTTTACCGGTTTTTTGTCCCTCCTAGGAGTTTTCCCTTGGAGGTTATGGCTCCACTTGCTCTTGTATGCGAGTAGGTGTTTATCGGTACCCTGCAACTGGGGTACCCACTCCTACTGTGCCAAGACTCGCGTAGTTATCCGTAACTACGCCCTAAGGAGCTGAGTAGCCGGACCCCTAGGGTACGACTCCATCTCACCGAACCAACGGTCTCGGACCCGCTTCCCGCTCGGGGACGGGTCCGGTGTCACCACGTGTCCCAGAGATGGAAATGCTCAGCACATGTGGCCGCGGATCCGGACCCCCGCAGGTGGGTCTGGGACCTCCACGTGCCTATCCGGATCCCGTGAGCTCTCGGCTCAGCTAGCTGCTCGGGAGGGGTCCGGAGCCGCCACGTGTCACGCAGACGCGGGCGCGGGCGCAAGCCTTCCGCCGGAAGCTCCCTCACCCACCCACATTAAGTGCGAGTGGTTGAGGCGTGCTCTGCTGCCGCTGGGCACGGGGCAGCTTTTGTCAGTCCACACTGTGGATCGCCAGTTACCGTGGCGGCTCGTCAGTTACCAAGGCAAGCATTAAAGACTTAGCGCCGCGCGGATGGGGCAACGAGTCATGATGGCCAGCTACTAACTGGAGCAACAGTGCACGCTGCTATAGCGGACTAAGTCAGTAGTTCGGCGCTTCATCATGACCTCGACGCGCGGCTCCAGAGGCTATACTCTACTCTGACAGCTCAAGACCATCCCTGGTCAGAAGCTACGCATGGAAGCCGACGACAAGATCTCCGGATCTGAGGCATTGAAGGCCAAAGTGTAGTTTATAATACATCACCGTGTCCACATGTCGGGGCCCGCTCAGTGTACGTGCTCCCCTTGGACATATAAAAGGGAGAGCACGCCCGCTAGAACGGACACAGATCCTCAGACTCTCTCGAAGCTCACCCAGACTCAAGCAATGCAGCACACAGTGGACGTAGGGTATTACGCTCCGGCGGCCCGAACCACTCTAAACCAGCTGTGTTCATCGTGTTCTTCCTCTGAGATTGGACTAATACTAGCTAACTCCCGAGTACTCACCCTTTGGGCTTAGGCGGGTGCATTACGCCACCCCGGCTGTGGGTTTGCACACCACGACAGTGTTCTTGGATCCTCTATGTGGGATTGCTGTTTGTTGGCCGGAGCTTGCCGGTGTTGCGACTGGCGTCTGTTTCCGGCGAAAGTGGGATTTGCCCGGGGCGTTCAATGGTTGAACAGCACTGTGTGCTGCTGATGGGCTTCAAATTTGACTCTTTGTCGAATCGGGAATCGGCTGGAAGCTTCATTCTGGATCTTCTTCATTGTGGGAGATGGAGGAGGACCAGGCTGCGGCAGCGAAGGACGACGACGGCGAAGGGCACTGGATGCTCCTATAATGCACTTATGTGTAATTTTATTTTTATTCAGGGGTACCCGGTCAGGGGCTTGGTTGTAAGAAAACTATATCAATAAAAATCCAACCCTTTCTCAAAAAAAATGTGTGTGGACCGTGGACGTTTAAGTTTTAACCGAGCCAATCATACATGTAAAAATATAGCATCTGTTTATTTGTTGCAAGAAGAAAGAAATTACAAATGCCATTCGGCTTCAGCCACATCTCAACAAATTTCAACAACGTTTAAATTGGTTTGCAATCTAGGGATCAGCCGTGGTAGGCTCTCAACAAATTTCAGCAATGTTTAAATTGGTTTGCCAACTAGGCATCAGCCGTGATTGGCTTACTTGTCATCAACTAACGCCAGTCCAAAGTAAGAGTGGTTCACAATTAACAGATGATAATGCACATAGTCATCGTGACATATCATCTGCCTAGTTCTAAGGCTTTAGGCTTTACTTTCTACCAATATATGCAACCAAATGTAGTAGTATCTTTGCGAATATTCCAACATCAATCATGTGATATATTGCCTATTAAGAGCTGGGTACGTCCTGTTTCTCTAGAGTTGACTCACATTCTCCTTTGCCTGTGGCTCTGTTAAACAAACACAAGAGCAAGCTCCAAGTTAGTTCAGAGTCCTCCGTATGAAATGCTATGCTAGAATATGACATTTTCACAATTATCTACATCACACAATCTCGGTGGATTGAATTATGGCAAGCAACATTTGTAACGGCAACACAGTTGATATAGCCATTGGCAAATAAAACTGACAACTAAACTGGTAAAAGGGGGAAAATCTGACACTTCTATCTTGCAAAACAGAGTGTAACCTACTTTTCACAGTGTATGATGCCTGTCTCAACAAAAATATACAGCTTTCATTGGAATACAGGTTGCTAGATTGTTGGTTACATCCCTTCTTTTAACTTAAATGTTGTGGAGTCAAATAACATTTAGCAGATGATTTGTAACAAGCAGCTAATTAGATATGCATCTTTGAATTGATAGTTTTACAATTCCTTTTCTCTTCACAGAGGTGACACACGAGGTCATTAAAAAAATCATCATGAAATTAATGTGCCATGGACAAGCTGATGAAGTCTGCAGCCCTCAAATACAACCAACATATGCCACCCATATTGCAACAGAAAACTGAAATAGAACCAAATGACAGGCCTAAGGGTGGGAGCTAAATTTACCTCTAAGAAATATGGGCTCTGGAGCAATTTGTTCAGTTTCTTTATTGAATGCCACATAACTTGATGGTGCATTAATTGGGAAACCTGTGATGAATATAAGCATATGTAAGCAACATGAACAACAAAACCATGAATTATGTATATAGTTGTCTGACCCCTTATAAGCTTTACAAAAAAAAAACAAAACAAAACAAAACATCTCGGAATTTCCTAAAAGATCATCAACTAAACAAAGAATTTGTAACAAGGATAACTAATCTCGCTAATCAGATGCATCTTGAATTGAATTAACTATACACGTTTGGATTCTGTTCTGTTCACAAAGGTGCACACAAGACAAGATCATGGTACAATCTCCTCATATTGATTTTTTACGGCCTTCATTATCATTACAAAGGCTACCATGAATCTTATCAAAGGTTCTGCATGAATTTGTATTTCTTGTTTCAGGAAGTGCTCGCTCTGTTTTTATTTTATCACAGACCATTTTAGGCACTAAGCAATAAAATAGAAATAGTTAAATACACTTGAACGTAGAACAAAGCACCTCAATTGAGAATATGGGAAGTGCATGGACTATTTGTGGTGTGAACGGTTTGCCTACATGGTAAGAGTCATTCAAGGTCACCTACAGGTATGAAAGATACCACAGCTGCTAGTGAATAAGTGATGCTTAATTGACAGAAAAGCTCCCATTATGCATATAGAGAAATTCAAGTGCCATTGATACAACAGTAGCATACTGATGAAAACTGGAGCCCTCAAATGCAACCACAGTTCTTTGGCTTTACACCACATTGTACAGGGAACACAAATAGATCCAGATGACAAGGCACAATGTGGGATAGTAGATAGCCAAATTTACCTCCGTGAATGATGGGCTTTGGAGTAATTGGTTCGTTTTTCATATTTGACTCCACATAACTCGGTGATGCATTGCTAGGAACTCCAGTGATGAAAATAGACACATGCAAATCACATGAGCATAGAAATCATGAAGCATATATGTAGATATCGTGAATGTTTACAGAGAAGCTAATTCCCACAGTGGGCGTGCTAGAAGCATCAAAATGGCTACCTGAATAAGCATTCGTCTCCTGAACCGAATGTAACCTGCAAGTAGCAAGGAACGCATATACATAATGTAAAACATATTTGACAGCATGAGGACACACGTTTCAATATGCGCTACTCACCTCTTCCGCCGCAGAAAGGCGCGAGAGAGAACATCTGCCGGTGTGCGGTCAGCTGCCTTGCTGATGCGACGCCTGTGTGGTCGTCGTGCTCTGCTTTGCAAGTTTGACAGATCAGAGTTAATTGCATTGGGTAAAAAAAAAATGAAATACATCAACAACTTTTGGTAAGAAAAAGAAGGTGAGGTGGGAGGGGAATGAGTTGCGATGAGAGCAAACTGACCCAATCAGAGGAGTAACCTCCCACGGCCTGTTGTGTGGCAACTCCTGCAGCTTGTCCTTTAACTCAGGACAATCTGCAACCATGTCCATGGCCATCTTCACAGCGTTAGGTGCAACCTTCTCCCAGATCACGGAGGCCCTACATTAAGCATTGAACAAATCAGATGAGATCAGGCCACTTTGCAACTTCACACTCAACATCTAACATTCCAACTAGTAGTGGCAGGCATGGCCCTTTAGTGATTTTTACTCGATCGATTCGGCGTAGAATCTACGCGGATCAATCAGGAAAAGTAACGAAGGAACATCATAGATAGATAGATAACCTGGGTTGCTGGGCGTGCATTTTGTGGAGGAGCTTCCGGAAGCGGGCGGCGCGGGGGCACGGAGCGAGGAAGTCTACGTCGAAGGTGGAGGCGAACCCTGCAGCGTCAGGGCCGCCTTCGGCGACGGCGGCGAGGGTCCAGGCGCGACGGAGGTGAAAGACGAGGGCCAGGGACCGATCGCTCATGTGGCCGGGGGCGGGGAGGAAATGCTGCAGGTAGCCGTCTGCCTTGTACCACAACCCCATGCTCATCAAGTGCTCCATGTAGCCCGCGTCGAAGAAGACGCCCGTCGCCTCCTCCAGCCTAGCGAAGCGAGTGAGGGAGGGGGAGGTCACAGCAGAGCAGGAGCGATCCATCCATCCATTAGAACAACACAATCCCTAGAACAGATCGATAGGCACAGGACGGCATGGAATTGGGTACGTACTCGCGGGCGACGGTGGTGAGGCCGTGCTGCTTGAGGAAGCAGAGCATTCACGTTGTAACAACTAGTAACTGCAGTTTCGCAGCACGTTGGCTGCAGAGTGCTTCAGACTAGACGCATGCAATGGACCATGACCGGTGAACAGTACACCAACCTAGCTATTGGAGATAGACAGATCATCAGTAGTAAGTTGCCATATCCTCGCATTGTCATCAGTTGGATGAGGTTCCGTTCCTCCTTTCCCACTCGTACGTTAGCAGAATCATGCACTCCTAGGTGTTGGCGGCGCCTGGTCCGTTTGTGGGCGGCGGCTTCTGATGGCGGGCGGTTGGGGCGCGGGAGGCGGCTGCGGACGGCAGGCGTGACCGCGGGGCAGTGGTGGTGGAGGTGCTCCACCAGCCGCTTGTCAGGGACGTTGCGGAACGCCATCGTCTCGTGGCACACCAGGCACCGGTACTGCAGGTACTTGTCATCCCCATCACCCACCGCCGCCGACAGCACGCCCCTGCTTCTCGCCATGGTGGACTCATCATCCTCATCCCTGCTGCATTGTCCCGTATGTTGCATCCAGCATCTACTTAATTAGTCGAATTAATCAACCGTGCAATAATACAACGCAGCAACAGCAACTTGCCTGCCCAGCTCCGGAAAGTACACCCTGAGGTAGTCCCGGACATCTCTGCACGTCACGTCGTGCGTCTCTCCGCAGGCAGGTCCCTGAAAATTAAAGGAGCATATATTTGCAGTGCTTTGTTCAGGCAAATTGCATTGCAATTGTAGTACAAGCCTGCAGGATTGTCCTGAATGGATTAACTGATGAAACAGAGAAATGATTCAACCAATTGAAGTTTGACTTACAGCAGCAGATCGCCACCATCAGAATCAGCTGCTGCGATGATGCTGTCGCGTAGGCCGGAGAGCAGGGCGTCCAGGTGGCGGGTGCGGTGGACCAGGCGTGTCGGCGCGAAGATGCTCTTGTCGTAGTAGTACTGCCGCGCCGCCTCCCGCTTGCCGTCACCCAGCAGCTCCAGCGCGTGCTGACGGCGGAGGAGGACGATGAGCTCAGGGTGCTCGCGCGGCATCTCGTCGGCGGGCGCTGGACCTGCAGAGTCGTCGTCGTCGTGGAGCAGCAGGGACCTGGACAGGTACTCGGCAGCGCCAAGCCAGCGGTTGCCGCGCAGCAGGGCGTCCAGGGTCGCGTGCTCATACAGGTACACATGCCCCGCCGCCAACACCAACCTGCAAATATGTAGCACATACAGGCACGGTATTATACGCACGATGCAATTAGTAAATCACCACCGACCGATGATGCATCAGATGAAGATGAGCTTGCATTGTTACAATAAACAGGGTAATGAGATTGATCAAGCAGATTGACACTTACTCATCCAGATCTGGCCCGGTGATCAGGTTTTGGTTTTGCACAGATGGCCCGGCTTACTCGGGGAACATGGACCTGCAGTGTTGCTTATCTTGTTAGCAGATTATATAATTGTTATCAAACCACAACAGTAGGGGCTTCCCCTACTGTAATTGCCCTAAAAAAATTGTTATCAAACCATTGGAACGAGCTAAGGCATCATCCAACAATTAATATTTGCAAGTTACCATAATGGCTAGCTAGTATGCAATTACAGCAGAGAAGAGATAGATAATATGCTTCAAGAGAACATACATACAGGTGAAAATAATTAAAGTAGAACGGTAGGTATATATGCATGGCTAGAGATCGAATTGAAGGCAAGGGCTGAATTAGCAACAACTGAGATCGAGGGTAGCATGCACGGCTAAAACAAAAAAAACATGCTGATCAGTAGTATCGTCAATCTCCAATCCATGAAACAGCTGTGCATGCGAATCATGCTAGTACTGATGAAGTGGCAATAATCTCACTGCACATACATACGTGTATATGCAGATATCCTGCAGGTTGCTGCTTGTACGCATCACTGATTAACCATCGATATGCAGTTTTACTAGTAGTGGTATGCTCCTGCATCTGCAGCAGCGAGATGGACTAACTAAGCTGGCCCAATCAGAGCACAATCAATTGATTTAATCCGGCCGACCCGTATAAATAAACTGAATCAAACTGTTTATTAATTTCATTTTCCAGGGGATATATGATCGAACAGAGAACACAGGAACATCAGAACACTAGCTACACTAGTTTTCATCAGTATTGACCTGGAGAAGGATGTGGTGGAACTGGATCAACATCAGAACACACATGGAATCTGCCTCTGAACTGAATGGCAGGTAGCAGAGGGCAAAGCAGAGGAGAGGAATGAAGCAGGGAGCGCCGACATCACAACGTACGTGCTAGCGGCGACGGCAAGCAATCAATTCAATCAAGCGCAGCAGCAGGAAACGAGCGGAGTGAGGGGTGGCGCACGCACCGGATCTCGTCGGCGGTGAGCACCACGTGGTTGGAGCCGGAGGAGGAGGTATCGTCGTCGGCGTCAACCATGGCGATGATCCAGAAGGGGCAGGGGCAGGGGCTGGGGCCGGCGGCGTGGTGTCGATGGGTCCTCCGATTTGGGTCGCCGAGCAGCTGGCGCGAACCAACAATGCAGGTGACGCGCAACAGCATACAGGAGATGATCAGGAGAGGGAGAGAGATGATTACCTGTGCTCTGCTTCAGCTCCCTCGATTGATGATGAACTGAACACGATTGAATTGAACTTGCGGGAGTCGAGCGTAGTTAAATAGCCGACCAGAAGAGAGCTACGGCGGCCATGCTTGTGTTGTGTTGTGCTCTCTTTATCTCTCTCTGACTGACGCGTGGTCCCACAGCGCTGTGGAGACGCCTCCAGGCGCAGAGCAGGAGGTGGAGGAGGAGGGGAAAGCGGGTCTCTCACGTCGTCAGCTGTCGACTGGACCTTGTTGCTGGCCATCCTCCTCGATGGCGTGGATGGATCCCGATCCCCCGGCTTGGATCGATGGAGCAGCTAGCGCGATCGATCGGAGGGGTACCCTTGCTTGTTTGGTTTACCTCTCTTCTCTTCTCTTCTCTTCTGCTCTGCCCCGATTTTCCTTCTTTCTCTCTGACTGACTGACGCGTGGGCCCACAGTGCTGTGGAGACTTGCTGCGATATGATTCATCAAGAGAGAAACCACCCACCATCCTCGCTAATCTCTCTCTCTCCCGTCCCCCAGACTCACGCCGTGATCACCAATTAACTTGTCTGCCAAGGAACCCTCCGATCCATGGCACTGAACTTGTCTGCCATGTTTTTGGGAGGATATTTGGCTGTTAGACACCCACTGAAAACTGCCTTTCCTAAGCTGTATAGATGTTGTGAAGACAAATTCGTTTTAGTGCGTTCATTTTCCTTTCTGATATCACTCAAGCACCACCTCTGTTTCTTGTTCGCATTATGGGGATGCAAGAAGCGTCACAAGAATAAAGCTGGCAGTATCCCAGCATATGCCCTTGCCCATTCCTGCGTGCAGAAAAAGGTATTTTATTTACTCATACAAGGATTCTTTTCTGATTTCCTTGCTCCTAGCTAGCACTTTGTGCAGTGAAACTCCTTGTTTTGTTCAGGCCTCCTCGGTTAGTCATGAGATGAAGCACCCATGCATGTAATACCGGTCAGGAGCCGGAACTTTGTTCAGTTATCTTAAAAAATGCATGTAATATTGATACATGATCAATAGTTCAACACAGAGTAGCACCACAAGTACAGAATACACCAACAGAACTAGGCATCCACCACGCACATTGGGCCTGTTCGCTTAAGCTGCTACTGCTAGCCAGACAACCGCCACAGTATCTATATATTTTTTAATCAAATTATCAATGTATTTCAACCTCTAAAGTGTGCAGTGGCTATATTAACCAGCCGCTACAGTACTTCAACATCTAAAAAAACTACCGCTACAGTATTAGCCAGCCAGTCCAGTCGACAGGCCCAAAGTACAGAACAATAACAAAAATACAAACTTGACTCAATACTCAATCATAGACCAGTTCACTCTTCACGGGATAAAAATAGAAATTTTCTGCTCGTAGACAGGATTCGTATAAATGGGCGGGAAACAGGCCGTCCATTTCCACCCCTAAGAGGCACATTTAGTATAGCATGAGCATTGAGCGTTCTTGTCACACATGCCGTAAATGTTGTCGGAGCTTTCAGATAAGCAAGTCTCATTGCAACTGTGGTCAAGACCAAGGCACGGTCCAGCATAAGAGCCGCTCAGGTGCCGGCATTCACACCAACCGTTGGCATACTGATGGCATTCACCCCGCGTGCATGTAGGCATTGAACATAGTACTAGCAGATGCAAGAAATGCAAGTGGTTAATTATATTAGCCCGAAGATTAATCAAAACAACCGTTCATACATGTGCACGTACATACCGGCGGCCACGATGACAATTAGGAGTACGGCTGCAGAGAGACTATTCTTTCCTGAAGGCGCCATTGCAGGTTTGTGGACGATCGAGTGATGAGAAGTAGTCTGACAGTATATATAGAAATCACATGCCTAGTGTGCTCCGCCGTAGAAGCATAAACACATGCATGCATGGGTATTAACGAGTATTCGAGTCCATCAACTACATTATTGTTGTCGACATGCATTTGATGACCAGGTCCTCCAATGGTTACGTTGTGGACTGAAGGACAGGTTAACAATTGCTTAATACAGACCAAAGTAAACATGCCACCAATTAAGTTGCATTGGTACTAACGTCCTACGTACCTTGTCCGCTGATACAGTCAAAGCTGGCCAAGTGTTGACAAAAGCCATTGGTCCAAAAGTGCCCAGGGTCAAGGAAAGGATGATAGACACCTTTTGTCTCCTGAACAATATTATGAAGTTTCTTCCTCTTGTCCATCTCTTCATTGTACTTCAGTTTTAAATCCTCACACTGTGCAACTGCAACAATTAAACCATACATTGTTTATTTATAACAGTTGCAAGGCTGCACAATAATGCTAATTCATATATTACCTAGGGCCTGAACTGCTGCAATCATCTTGCTCAAATCAGGAATTGCATTTGCACAATCATGTGCTTCAAGAGATAACAGTGCCTGCTCTTGTTTCATGGCCTGAGGATTAAGGAGTGAAAATTATTAAAGTTAACTTATTCCAGTTGCTGCAGTGCTAACACATGCATTAAATCATCTTTACCTTGATTTTCCTTTTCAAATTAGATATAGCAGCAGTCCACAATTTCTTGTCATTTTCATATTTCTGGGAAACATTTCTTAGCTGGCCACTCTCTCTACCAAGAGCTTGCTCTGTAGGCAATGGATAAAAATTGTGAACCTATGCAAACAATTAGGATGGGAAGATGATCACTGCAGTGGCATAATCCATACCAAGACTATCAATTTCAGCACCCTTCTGGTGAAGCTCTATTTTAAGCCTTCCAAGCTCCAGATTGGTAGAGTCTACTGAAGACCACGCCATGTAACATTCGTTGGTCTTCATAGTGCATTGGCTCGTTAGCTCCTCAATCTGTTTCTCATACTTTGAGATCAGTTTACTTGTCCTAGTCTGCATAGTCATAGATCATGCATAAGGGTCACATCAAATATGAAGATGTAACCGTTTGTGAAAGTTCTGACCTGGGTATTTGAAAAATCAATATCTGCTGAACATCTTTTGCACAAGGCATTTCCATCTGTAACTGTGAGGAATGTGGAGTACTCTATCCTGCTTGTGATGAGTGAATTGTCAACCGTGCGGTGTGATCGTGCGCTTGGTCTTTGGATTGCAGGTACACGGGCGTCAAGTGTCGATGGAGAGCTGCCGTGGAGGTGTTGTGGCCGATGGACCGTGCGATGGACGGCGGTGAAGGGAAGCCGGGACCGGAGCTCGTGCCGGGAGGGAGCTGTGGCGTCCACTACTGGATCGAGGGCGCAAGTGGCGATGGAAGGCGGGTTTCTTGGTTTGCACCACAAAACCAAGGAGGCGGACGGCGGTAGAAGACGCCAAGTCGTAGAGGCACGGGCGTCGGTGAAGCGTCCCCTCATAAGAGAAGACTTAAATGTGATACAAAACACCAGTCCCAGGAGGCTGATGCCACATTTATTACATCAGATGGTTCAAAACCGTACAAACCTTGGAGGACACTTGATACAGATAATGATAATATCTAACCAAGCTACGACATAACACCAGACTGCAAACCACATAGGGTCTACCACGGGCTCAGAGTACTGCGACAGCGGGGGCATCTCGACAGGGCCGGTTCCACAGGCAAGGTTGGGTGTAGAACGATAACCCTACTCGACGTCGTCTGGTACGAAGTCTGGGTCTTCTTCTGTAAAAGTAAGAATGGGGTGAGTACAAACGTACTCAGCAAGTTCAACCACACCCACGGAGGGGGGTATAACAGAATAATATGCATGGGTAAATCAAGGATAAGGTTACGGTTTAATTTGCAGAAAAACGATATTTTATGCAGGGGTTTATTTTAAGGAAAGCCTTTTTGAAAATCAGTTTCTGGAGTAACACGAAGTTTCAAATTTTAAACTGCTACCGGACTCCCCGTCCGTCGTAGCACACGGCACAACTGCCGGACACAATTCCAGAACAACTCACACCAGCCCAACCCAAAGAAACACTAGTTATGTGACCACACCATAACTCGCCCAATACCGTGGGCACGGACTATTCGAATAGATTCTTAACTCTGCAGAGGTGTGCAACTTTACCCACAAGTAGGATACCACAACTCGAACACCGTCGTGTCGGTGTAGATCCCAACATAGCCATTACCCACCATAGCTAAGCCTGATTAGCCATCACGGGATGCACCAAGGGGTCATTGACCGTTCACTTAGGTACAACCGGGCATAAGTCGCTCTGGGCTTATCCCTTTTCCTTAGTCACCCGTTGCTCTCAGCTCTCCTGATGGCTATCACACCAACTAGTGGGATTTATGCTACGCCGTTGGCCATACAACGGTCGAGTGGTTTGCACGATAGTGGAGTTAGGTGAGATGACACACCAACTCGGTCCTTAAACGCGACAAGATGGATAACTCCCTTCTTTGCCCTGCCACACAGGCATAAGCACACCAATCGGCAATTCACACAGAAATGCCGTCCATCCCGTCCAAACTCATCTTTCGGAAATCCACACTTTATCCCGTCCCATACGCACACATTTTTCTTTATCAAATAAATCATATTAAGGGTAAAGTCCTAAGCGTTCTAATATCGATTAACGTCCAAGCAAAATCAGACATTAATCTAGGTGGTCAAGGAATAGTCATCACAAATCAAGGGGTGGCTATCCAACCGTGTTTTCATGCAAGTAAACATATGCAGTTTTATAAAACAGGCCATTGGGTTGTGTTTATAAAACTAGGACAGAAACATGCATCAAAGGATGGGATTGAACTTGCCGTCTTCAAAGCCTTCGGGGAAGTCCTGTCCTTCGGGCTCGGGGTCGCGGAACGGGTCCTCGTTCACCTGCTCACAGCACTGCTCGTCAACGGGTTCTCCTTCGCTCACTCCGTGGTCTACAGCGCACACAAACAAGCACACAATCAAAACAAGGATTTGTCGTCGAGCTCGAAACGGGAACACATGAAATATAGAGCATAGATTGTTATTTTTGAATGGTTTCTGAATGGTATGGCCAGAACTGAGTTAGGAGAGGCGGGGTAAAATTTTAGGTTAAGCCGGGGTCATTAAGCACATAAAATGATAGGTCAGGGAAGCGTTTAGGCCCTAAACAGGGGTCCAGGGACCTAATTGTAATTAAGATTAAGTAGGCAGGGGCTTGGTTTATATTTTAGAAGTTTCTTGGGTTAATCTGAAAGAGTCAGGGGTTTAGTTGTAATTAACTTTATATGGTGGGGGTTTATTTTGGAAATATAACAAAAGAAGGGGTTTTAATTGAAAAAGGCTTTAAAGGGGTGGGGTTTCTTAACCAAATAAGAGGGAAAGGAGGGGGCTTGGGGCAAATTTGCCCTTTCTTCCTCCTCCCCTCGACACAGAACAGGGGAGGGGTAGGGAGCGCCGGCGGCGGCCGATTCGGCCGCCCTGGCCTCGACGGCGGCCCGGGGTAGAGGGAAAAGGAGGTGGGGGCCCTGCGGGGTTGATTCCCGGCCTCACCTTGAGTCGGGGCGGCGCTCAGAGGCGGGGCGACGCGGGCCGGCGGCGGCGGTGCTACTGAAGCGGGGCGGCGGCGCTAGCGGAGCAAGGGGTAGCTCGGGCGGCGGCTGCGGCTCTTGGTGGTGGATGGGGCACTCGGGGACGCTCCGCGGCACCTTTTATAGGCGGTTAAGGCGGTGGAGCGGGGAGCAGGGCAGCGACGGCGTCAACGGCGGTGCTGTAGAAGGGTCACCGGCGTCGTGCGCGCACAGGGCGGCGGCGTGCGCTGCGAGGCGGGACGTGACGCGTCGAGGAGGCGGCGACCGCGCGCAGGCGACGCTGTTCGGGCGTCAACGGCGGGCAGCAGCGGCGTGGGCACAGGGGGGCAGGGCGTGGCGTGTGCGGGCGCTCTGGTCGCGGCGCGGCCGCGTGCGTGGTGTGGGCGCGCGCACGGGCTGAGCAGGCGGGCGCACGGTCGGCGTGGTACGGCTGCGCGGCTGGCGTGGCGTGGCGTGTTCGTGCGCGCGTGCGCGCGCTCGGGCAGGCGGGGTGAGCGGGCACGCGTGGCGAGCGGCGCTCGGGGCCGGGCGTGCGGAGCAGGGCGCGCGCGTGAGGAGGATGGGTGGTGCTGGAGCGGCGTGCGGGCGGGGTCGGGCTGAGCGCAGCGGCGGCCGAGAGCGGGGTCCAAGGGTGGCGTGCCCCGGTGGAGGGCGCGGCCGGGTGGAGCAGGGGGCAGGAGGAGAGGGCGCGGCCAGGCGCGCATGGCAGAGAAGAAAGGAAGGGGGGAGAGAAGAGGGAAGGAGAGAGAAGAAAAAGAAAAGAAAAAGAAAATGGGAAAAAAAAGAAAAGAAAGAGGAGGGGAGAGAAATAAAGGGAGAGAGGGGGGGCGAGCGCGTCGGCGCTGATCGCGGCCGCGGTCGGCCACGCGTGGTGTCGGCCGCGTGCGACGCGCAGGCCGAGGGCCAAACAGGGGTGGGACAACGGAAAATTTGGGTGTCGGCTCGGTTCCTCGGGGCATCGGGAAGTCAGGCGGGAGATGAACCAAGAAAGGGATCGAGCTCAACGACGAAACAAAAATTTAGCGCACGATTTATTTTAGGAAATTTTCAGGATGTTACAAACCTACCCCACTTAAAATGAATCTCGTCCTCGAGATTCGACTGGTTCCTAAACAGGTGGGGAAATTTCCTCTTCAGAGCATCTTCGCGTTCCCACGTAGCTTCTTTTACTCCGTGTCTGCTCCACTGAACCCTGCAAATTCGTACTTCGGAGTTTCTGGTCCTCCTGGTGACGGTGTCTAGAATCTTGACCGGTATTTCCTGATATCGCAGGTCTGGCTGCAGATCTATCGTTTCAACCGGCACATGCTCTACTTCGGGTATCCTCAAACACCTTCTCAACTGCGAGACGTGGAATACTGGGTGTATATCCGACATTTCTTCTGGTAGCTCCAACCGGTATGCTACTGCTCCAACTTTCTTCAGAACTCGGTATGGTCCAATATACCGAGGGGCCAATTTTCCTTGTACCTGAAATCTTCGGGTTCCTCGAATAGGCGATACCTTGAGATACACGAACTCTCCTGGGTTGAAACTTATTTCCCGTCTTTTCTTGTCGGCGTAGCTCTTCTGTCGGGACTGGGCCGCTTTTATCTTTTCTCGAATCTCGGCGACTCTTTCTTCGGCTTCTTTTATGAGTGCGGGGCCGACTAGGGCACGTTCTCCAACTTCTGACCACATCAGAGGGGTTCTGCATTTTCTTCCGTAGAGAGCTTCAAACGGTGACATGCCCAAGCTTGCTTGGTACCCGTTGTTGTATGAGAATTCGGCATAGGGTAAGCTTTGTTCCCAATCCTTGCCATAAGTGAGGACACGTGCTCTCAACATATCCTCCATGATCTGATTCACCCTTTCTGTTTGACCATCTGTCTGTGGGTGATAAGCGGAGCTAAAGTCTAGCTTGGTGCCCATAGCTTTATGCAAACTTTTCTAAAATCTAGAGGTGAACTGGGTTCCTCTATCTGAAACGATTCGGCTGGGCACACCATGCAATTTCACTATGTTTTCTATATAGAGCTTAGCTAGCTTCTCCCCGTCATAGTTGGTTCGTACGGGTATAAAGTGAGCTGATTTAGTAAGGCGATCCACTATTACCCATATGGAGTCATGTCCTTTCTGGGTTCTGGGCAAACCTACTACAAAATCCATTCCTACTTCATCCCATTTCCAAACCGGAATGGGTAGGGGTTGCAATAATCCTGCCGGCTTCTGGTGTTCAGCTTTGATTCTTTGGCAAGTATCACAACGGGCGACAAATCGTGCAATATCTGCCTTCATCCCATTCCACCAATACTTCTGTTTTAAGTCCATGTACATTTTGGTGGATCCTGGGTGAATTGAGTAGGCCGAGTTATGGGCTTCATCCATGATCATCTGCCTGAAATCTCCTTTCTGGGGCACACAAATTCTGTCTTTATACCACAACGTTCCCTTATTATCAACTCGAAAGTCTGGGGCCTTATTTTCTCCGGTTTGCCTCCGGATTTCCATCAGTCCTTTGTTCGATCTTTGGGCTTTCCTGATTCTTTCTTCCAGAGTGGATTGAACGTTCAGCACTTGGCTGGAACCTCGAGGGACAATGTGCACATTTAATCGTGCCATTTCCTCTCGTAAATAGTCATTCTTGGGCCCGTAGGATTTCCGACTTAGAGCATCAGCTACTACATTTGCTTTTCCTGGGTGATAATGAATTTCCAAATTATCATCTTTGACTAATTCTAGCCATCTTCTTTGCCTCAAGTTCAAGTCCGGCTGGGTGAAGATATACTTCAGACTTTTATGGTCGGTGAAGATTTCACACTTATTTCCTATTAAATAATGCCTCCAGATCTTAAGTGCGTGCACTACGGCTGCAAGTTCTAGGTCATGGGTCGGGTAATTTTGCTCATGAGTCCTGAGCTGACGGGAAGCATATGCAACGACTTTCCCATCTTGCATCAGTACACATCCCAATCCTTGTCGGGACGCATCACAATAGATGACAAAATCCCGATGAATATCCGGCAGGGTTAGCACTGGGGCTGTCGTCAATCTTTGCTTCAACTCCTGGAAGCTCCTCTCACACGACTCCGTCCAGGTGAACTTCTTTTCTTTCTTGAGCAGTTCTGTCATGGGGCGGGCTATCTTAGAAAATCCCTCAATAAATCTCCGATAATACCCTGCCAATCCGAGGAAACTCCTGATCTCACTGACATTGGTTGGTTGCTGCCAGTTGGAGACTGCTTCGACCTTCTCGGGATCCACTGCTACTCCTTCCGCAGTCAGAATGTGACCAAGGAAAGCTACTTTCTCCAGCCAAAATTCACACTTGCTGAATTTGGCGTATAGCCTATGCACTCTTAGTTTTTCCAGAACTACCCTCAGGTGCTGCTCGTGCTCCTGGATGCTCCTCGAGTAAATAAGTATGTCGTCAATGAAGACTACGACAAACTTATCTAGCTCGTCCATAAACACTTTGTTCATGAGGTTCATGAAATAGGCCGGTGCATTTGTCAATCCAAAAGACATCACTGTGAACTCAAATTGTCCGTATCGGGTGACAAAGGCTGTCTTCGGGATGTCGCTTTCCCTAATCTTGAGCTGAAAATATCCGGACCTTAGGTCGATCTTGGAAAAATACTTGGCTCCTTTTAACTGGTCAAAAAGGTCGTCGATCCTGGGGAGAGGATACTTGTTCTTGATAGTGACTTCGTTTAGTGCTCGATAATCAACACACAACCTCATACTTCCATCCTTCTTCTTGACAAATAGAACCGGGGCTCCCCAAGGAGACGAACTTGGCCTGATGAAGCCAATTCGTTGTAGTTCCTCTAATTGTTTCTTTAATTCTGCCAACTCGGTGGCTGCCATCCTATAAGGTCTCTTGGCTATAGGGGCAGTCCCAGGGACAAGGTCAATGACAAATTCTATGTCCCTATCTGGTGGCATACCGGGAAGTTCTTCGGGAAAGACATCGGGATATTCATTCACTACTGGGACTTCTTCCAAGGACTTGGCTTCCATGCTGAATACCATCGGGTTTGCTCCACATTCCCGGGTATGACAGGTCACTTGGACTCCCTCAGGGTTTGTTAGATGTACTACTTTGTCCGTACAACCTATGAGGCCGTTGTGTTTGCTTAGCCAGTCCATTCCAAGGATCACATCTATCCCTTCTGACTTAAGTACTACTAGATCTGCTAAAAATTCTACCCCACTTAAATTGATCCTTACCCCTAGACAACCCAGTTGACACCTGATGTCTCCGCCGGGCGTCCGGGTTAATAGGGGTGTTTTTAGTAGTACCGTAGGTATTTTATGCTTCTCCACAAAACTTGAGGATATAAACGAATGTGATGCTCCAGAATCAAACAGTACCGTTGCAAGAGTTGAGCTGACTAGGTACTCACCGAGTACTACGCCCTGAGCTCCTTGGGCTTCCTGTGCGTCGATGTGGTTGACGCGGGCTCGTCCAAAAGACTGCTGGGGTTGCCTCTGCTGGTTGTTGTTGTTGCTGCTGTTGCCGCGGAGGGGCACTCGGTTGGCACCGGTCAAAACTGGCTTAGGTCCGTTCACTGTGTTGGAGAAAGCTGATGTAGCCGGCTTGTTCTTGGCATAAGGACAGTCGGCGATGAAATGTCCCGTCTCTCGACAGTTGAAGCAGGCCTTCACATTGTTGTTGTTGTTGGTGACCTGGCTTGCATTACTCTGAGGGGCCCTCATGGTGTTCTGGCTTCTGAGCTGGGTGTTAGGGGCACGTGGTCCTGTCACTTGAGATTGAGTTTTGTACTGTATTGGAGCTTGGGACTTTGGTGCGTTGTAGCTGAAGTTTCTGGGCTTCTGGAAACGATCCTGCTGGCGTGCCTTGCTTTCCAGAAACTTGCGCTTGTTATCCTTTCTTTCCTCGATCTTGGCCCTCTCTGTGAGGATTGCCTTGTTCATCAGGGTGTTGAAATCAGGGTAGATCTGAGGAGTGAGCAAGGTCCTGAGTTCTGGGTTTAGTCCTTTCTTGAACATATCTTGTTTCTTTTCGTCGTCGTTTACTTCTTCGGGTGCATAGCGAGCCAGCTCCATAAACTGATGTGTATATTCTTCCACCGTCATATTCCCCTGCTGAAGTGCGCGGAATTCATCTGCCTTGCGCTTCATGGTGGCCGAGGGGATGTGATAACGGCGGAATTCCCTCATGAATTCATTCCAGGTGATGGTGGAGGCATCTCTGGTAGCAGCGCAGTAATTCTCCCACCAGGCTAAGGCAGTCCCGGTGAGTTGATGCGCTGCCAGGAGAACTTTATCTCGATCCTGGCACCCAAATGGCTCGAGCTTCCTTTGGATCACGCGGAGCCAGTCATCTGCATCCAAGGGGTTGCTGGATCCGGCAAAAGTAGGTGGCTTGGCCCTCAGGAAAGCTGTCAGCTTGTCATTAAAGGTCTGCTCTCGCGGCTGCCTGTTCACTACAGCATTGGCTAGTGTCTCCAATATGAGAGTCTGATTATGGATTATTTGTGCCAGGTCCACGAAGGGTGGTGGTGGTGGTGGTTGCAGCTGTGCACCAAGGTTTTCTCCTCTGCCCTGACTCACTTCTTGCTCTTCCTGAGGATGGTTTTGCCCGTCAGGGTGTACTCCTGCATCAGCGGCTGCAGGGTCCCTGACGCGGGAGGCCCTTGTGATGCTCCGGGAAACCATCTGCAGATCGAGTGGGGTTTTTGTGAGATTGGGATTAGGTGATGTTTATGTTGTTTAATTCGCATTTTCGAAAAGGCAGAATTAACCTTCTGCCGAAGGGCACACACACAATCAAGCACACAACAAGGCAACAAGCAACCTTCACTAAAGCGAGGCAGGGTACAACACAGGGACACGACTAGAACGCGCACTACACGTCCGGGTACATAGCTTCAAAGGAAAAAGGGGCACAACACTTCTTCGGACCACACGGCTTCATTCCTTGTCGATTGCTCGTGCTTCAGGCGGACTCATTGGCTTGAGCGGGTTCCTCCCTCGGAAAGGAACTCACGTCCTCCGGGGAAATGAGGGGTCCTGGCTCGCCGTCCTCTAGATCTCTATTTTTCTGGGGTTGTGCCGTGACTTCTCTTGCGGCGGCGGCCGTAGACCTCCCAGGATTCTCGGGTGGGGCTGGTGGGTTTCCAATGAGCGGTCCCCATCCAAAAACGGGCGTTCCGAGCAGAACATGGTCTTCTCCTATTGCCGGGACTGGGGTTCCACTGTTAGTCCATTCTTGTATACGCTGGTCCCTGGCTTGCCTGAGGCTCTCCTGAGCAACTGCTTCACTGCTGGCCGTGGCTGCGGCCCTTGCCTCGGCTTGGACTGCTCGGATCTACTGCAGTCTTAGCGCGAGCTCTGCTTGCTCGGCTCGATGGGTCTGCTCCCTCAGCATGTTGGCTTGCTCGTCAAAGAGCTGATCCAAGGAGGCTAGGTAGGTAGCTACTTGGTATAGGAGGACTTCTTCATGGCGGCGCCGTTCCAGGCTTCTCATTCGAGCTTCCCAAACAGGAGTTCTGATGGCAGGTGGGAAGAACCTCATTGGTGTGGGGGTGAGGTGTCCTTCAAATATCCGGCACAGGTAACGAAGTGCTTTCCTGACGGCTAGGGGATAGGTGTCCTGGTGCCTAAACCCAGTAGCGGTCACTCGCCATGACAGGATGTCGGGGTGGCGGTCACTTCTGGCAACGACTAGGATCACCCTGCAGCGGAGAGTGCCATAATGCTCGTACTCTCTGCTGTAGTACCTTGGGCGTTCCGTGACTCCAAGGTTTTCCAGGGCGTTGATCAAGAGGCTGGGGAAACCAGGTGCAGCTTGGCAGTCGCCCTGGGTCCATCCTTCCTCAGCCATCTGAAAACAAAGATAGGGTGAAAACTTGCACAAATATTTGAGGTACACAAAGGGGTAGATGATTTTTATTTATGGCAACATGGAGGAGTACAACTTCATGAGTACATGATTATTATTAGAGCAAAGGTTCTAGCTTGAAGACAACTCTTATCATGGGGATTCTTCCTCAATCCTAAGGGAGCGCTTCTTCAGCGGAAGGTACCGATCCATCGAGTCATCCTCGGTCTGAGTACCTTTGTCCCAATGGGTTTCCTCGGGTTCTTCTTCTTCAGTTTGAGTTCCAACGTCCCAATGGGTTTCCATGGGCTCTTCCTCTTCGGTCTGGGTGTTTACATCCCATTGAGCCTCTTCGGGTTCTTCCTCAGCGTCTTCCTCTATCCATCCTCCTATTCCCCAGCGAGCCTCATACCTCCGCATTCGAGCTTGGAGAGCGGCTAGCGAGTCCTCGGTGCGTGCGGCTCTTGCTCGCTGTTCTTCCAGTTCTTCTTCTTTTTCATCCATTTGGACTTGGAGGGCGGCTAGGGAATACTCGGCATGGAAAGTCCTCGACCGTTGTTCCTCCATTTCCTGGGTTGCTTTTTCTGCTCTGTGGACCTGCTGTTTCAGTTGTGCTGCTTGCTCGCGATAGAGCTCATCCAGGCCGGTGATATAGATGGATAGGTGAGAGACCGTGTCTTCCAGGTCTTCTTCTTCTCTCCCAAGTCCTCTTATCCTGGCAATCCATGTGCGTCCTCTTCCTTCAGTCGGCGGGAAAAATACCATAGGAGTACGCTGGAGGTGATGCTTGTAGATCACACGCAGACGCCGCAGGGCTTTGCGGGCGGCTTTCCGATAGGTATCCGGGAAACGGAATCCAGTGGTGGAGATGAACCAGGGGTCCACATCAGGGTAGCGGGTGCTCCTTGCTACGAAGATCATCAGGTCACACCGAAGAGTGCCCTTGGAGTCGTACTCCCGGTAAAGAAACTCCGGCGGATCCACAACTCCAATGCGTTCCAGGCTGAGTATCAACAACTTAGGAAGGCCGGGCTCTGCGAAACAGATTCCGCCGATCCATCCATCGTCAGCCATCTGGAACAGGGCAAGAACCCAAGGTAAGTATTTGTGTGAGGAAAGGATTAAGGATAGAAAAATTCTAAGGTGAAAGGTCCTGAAAACGGGTTTCGCTCCTAGGGTCACGTCCTACGGCCAACCTCCGGCTCTGATACCACCTGAAGCGTCCCCTCATAAGAGAAGACTTAAATGTGATACAAAACACCAGTCCCAGGAGGCTGATGCCACATTTATTACATCAGATGGTTCAAAACCGTACAAACCTTGGAGGACACTCGATACAGATAATGATAATAACTAACCAAGCTACGACATAACACCAGACTGCAAACCACATAGGGTCTACCACGGGCTCAGAGTACTGCGACAGCGGGGGCATCTCGACAGGGCCGGTTCCACAGGCAAGGTTGGGTGTAGAACGATAACCCTACTCGACGTCGTCTGGTACGAAGTCTGGGTCTTCTTCTGTAAAAGTAAGAATGGGGTGAGTACAAACGTACTCAGCAAGTTCAACCACACCCACGGAGGGGGGTATAATAGAATAATATGCATGGGTAAATCAAGGATAAGGTTACGGTTTAATTTGCAGAAAAACGATATTTTATGCAGGGGTTTATTTTAAGGAAAGCCTTTTTGAAAATCAGTTTCTGGAGTAACACGGAGTTTCAAATTTTAAACTGCTACCGGACTCCCCGTCCGTCGTAGCACACGGCACAACTGCCGGACACAATTCCAGAACAACTCACACCAGCCCAACCCAAAGAAACACTAGTTATGTGACCACACCATAACTCGCCTAATACCGTGGGCACGGACTATTCGAATAGATTCTTAACTCTGCAGAGGTGTGCAACTTTACCCACAAGTAGGATACCACAACTCGAACACCGTCGTGTTGGTGTAGATCCCAACATAGCCATTACCCACTATAGCTAAGCCTGATTAGCCATCACGGGATGCACCAAGGGGTCATTGACCGTTCACTTAGGTACAACCGGGCATAAGTCGCTCTGGGCTTATCCCTTTTCCTTAGTCACCCGTTGCTCTCAGCTCTCCTGATGGCTATCACACCAACTAGTGGGGTTTATGCTACGCCGTTGCCCATACAACGGTCGAGTGGTTTGCACGATAGTGGAGTTAGGTGAGATGACACACCAACTCGGTCCTTAAACGCGACAAGATGGATAACTCCCTTCTTTGCCCTGCCACACAGGCATAAGCACACCAATCGGCAATTCACACAGAAATGCCGTCCATCCCGTCCAAACTCATCTTTCGGAAATCCACACTTTATCCCGTCCCATACGCACACATTTTTCTTTATCAAATAAATCATATTAAGGGTAAAGTCCTAAGCGTTCTAATATCGATTAACGTCCAAGCAAAATCAGACATTAATCTAGGTGGTCAAGGAATAGTTATCACAAATCAAGGGGTGGCTATCCAACCGTGTTTTCATGCAAGTAAACATATGCAGTTTTATAAAACAGGCCATTGGGTTGTGTTTATAAAACTAGGACAGAAACATGCATCAAAGGATGGGATTGAACTTGCCGTCTTCAAAGCCTTCGGGGAAGTCCTGTCCTTCGGGCTCGGGGTCGCGGAACGGGTCCTCGTTCACCTGCTCACAGCACTGCTCATCAACGGGTTCTCCTTCGCTCACTCCGTGGTCTACAGCGCACACAAACAAGCACACAATCAAAACAAGGATTTGTCGTCGAGCTCGAAACGGGAACACATGAAATATAGAGCATAGATTGTTATTTTTGAATGGTTTCTGAATGGTATGGCCAGAACTGAGTTAGGAGAGGCGGGGTAAAATTTTAGGTTAAGCCGGGGTCATTAAGCACATAAAATGATAGGTCAGGGAAGCGTTTAGGCCCTAAACAGGGGTCCAGGGACCTAATTGTAATTAAGATTAAGTAGGCAGGGGCTTGGTTTATATTTTAGAAGTTTCTTGGGTTAATCTGAAAGAGTCAGGGGTTTAGTTGTAATTAACTTTATATGGTGGGGGTTTATTTTGGAAATATAACAAAAGAAGGGGTTTTAATTGAAAAAGGCTTTAAAGGGGTGGGGTTTCTTAACCAAATAAGAGGGAAAGGAGGGGGCTTGGGGCAAATTTGCCCTTTCTTCCTCCTCCCCTCGACACAGAACAGGGGAGGGGTAGGGAGCGCCGGCGGCGGCCGATTCGGCCGCCCTGGCCTCGACGGCGGCCCGGGGTAGAGGGAAAAGGAGGTGGGGGCCCTGCGGGGTTGATTCCCGGCCTCACCTTGAGCCGGGGCGGCGCTCAGAGGCGGGGCGACGCGGGCCGGCGGCGGCGGCGCTACTGAAGCGGGGCGGCGGCGCTAGCGGAGCAAGGGGTAGCTCGGGCGGCGGCTGCGGCTCTTGGTGGTGGATGGGGCACTCGGGGACGCTCCGCGGCCCCTTTTATAGGCGGTTAAGGCGGTGGAGCGGGGAGCAGGGCAGCGGCGGCGTCAACGGCGGCGCTGTAGAAGGGTCGCCGGCGTCGTGCGCGCACAGGGCGGCGGCGTGCGCTGCGAGGCGGGACGTGACGCGTCGAGGAGGCGGCGACCGCGCGCAGGCGACGCTGTTCGGGCGTCAACGGCGGGCAGCAGCGGCGTGGGCACAGGAGGGCAGGGCGTGGCGTGTGCGGGCGCTCTGGTCGCGGCGCGGCCGCGTGCGTGGTGTGGGCGCGCGCACGGCTGAGCAGGCGGGCGCACGGTCGGCGTGGTACGGCTGCGCGGCTGGCGTGGCGTGGCGTGTTCGTGCGCGCGTGCGCGCGCTCGGGCAGGCGGGGTGAGCGGGCACGCGTGGCAAGCGGCGCTCGGGGCCGGGCGTGCGGAGCAGGGCGCGCGCGTGAGGAGGATGGGCAGTGCTGGAGCGGCGTGCGGGCAGGCTCGGGCTGAGCGCAGCGGCGGCCGAGAGCGGGGTCCAAGGGTGGCGTGCCCCGGTGGAGGGCGCGGCCGGGTGGAGCAGGGGGCAGGAGGAGAGGGCGCGGCCAGGCGCGCGCGGCAGAGAAGAAAGGAAGGGGGAGAGAAGAGGGAAGGAGAGAGAAGAAAAAGAAAAGAAAAAGAAAATGGGAAAAAAAAGAAAAGAAAGAGGAGGGGAGAGAAATAAAGGGAGAGGGGGGGGGGGGGGGGCGAGCGCGTCGGCGCTGATCGCGGCCGCGGTCGGCCACGCGTGGTGTCGGCCGCGTGCGACGCGCAGGCCGAGGGCCAAACAGGGGTGGGACAACGGAAAATTTGGGTGTCGGCTCGGTTCCTCGGGGCATCGGGAAGTCAGGCGGGAGATGAACCAAGAAAGGGATCGAGCTCAACGACGAAACAAAAATTTAGCGCATGATTTATTTTAGGAAATTTTCAGGATGTTACAGTCGGTCTCGGGACTGACGGAGGCGACGGGCGTCGACGGCGTCTAGGGCCTCGCTGCGGGCGAGGAGGTGACGGGCGTCGGGCGGCGTCTAGGGCCGTCAGGAGGCCGAGGCGGGAATGGCGTCCAGGGCCACGGCGTGGAGGCGGGAATCTTCCCGCGCATGGAGTTTTGGCGGGTTTTTCAAAATCGGCCACCTACCTGGGTTTCGCGGACCCTCCAAAACCGTGAACCGGATCTTCATCGACATGGCGGCATCACGGAGAAGACTTCGATTCGAAGAAAGAACCTCGGCCGCGGATGAGTCCATGTATCTTTTCCGGTTTTGCCCCTACGGGCCTTCTAGTTTATTTTCAGCTCTAGGGGTAGTTTAGTCTTTTGGGTTGAGAGTTGTTGGGGTTAAATACCCCCTCTCCCTCTTTCTCTCTCTTTTGCCCGGGCAGCCAGACGAGCGCCCCCTCCTGGCGCCCTCCTCCTCCTTCTCCTCTCTTTCCTTCCTCCCTCTCCTCTCTAGGGATTAGAGGTATGGATTCTTGAGGATTTTGTACTGAGATTGATCGGGAAAGGAGGCCCTTCCCTCCTTGTGCCCTCCGTGGTTTTGGAATTCATCTCGTTCTTGTTCATCTTGTACTTCGTTTGATTGAATTTCGATTTTCTCTTGTCGATTCATGAGCACGAGTTAATGACTTGATTCTTGATGATTTCGTGACTCTTTGTAGTGATTCTAAACCATCTAGCCTAGTACTATACCCTCCGGAATCACGAGTCCCCTTGAATCGAAGTTGTTGCGTTCTTGAGAAAACCCCAATCTTGCTCGGAATTTCTTCGATTCCTCCCAAACCATGCAGTGATTCGTCGATTCCTTCCGTGGTCATGTTCACAAGTCCTTTGTGATCGTGCCTACGAATTTTGGTGAGATTTGGACTTGATTTGATCCTTCGACCATCGAGTTTTTGGGCGAGGCGCGGACTGGAAAATCGTTTCTGGACTCGAACAGAGTTTTTCCTATCACCGGATGAACCGACGTTTTGAAACTACCCATGTCGGATCAACCGGTGAGTAGGATTCTCATGTGTTAGGGTTTTGTTGTTGAGCCGTTGCACCAACGAGTTCCTTTTGTCGCTCATCGGTTTAACCGGTGAGTGGTTTTGTGTTTTGTGCTACTCTGCGCGTCGGTTAAACCGACGATGTGCTCTCTATGCACGTCGGTTTAACCGGTGACCACTAAGTCATTTTGCAGTCCCTCTGGACAACTGCACTGGCGATTGGATTTGATTTTGCCGGATCATCCGGTGTGTGCTAACACCGGTTGAACCGGCGCTGTGTCAATCTTCACATCGGATCAACCGGTGCTCGCTTCTCTCTGCTGCTGGCTCTGCTCATCGGTTGAACCGACGCTGTTCAAATCTGTGCGTCGGATCAACCGGTGAGTTATACCGAGCTGTGTCTTGCGCTGTTTCTTCGCGTATGCTTTCGCACTTGTTCACGCTTTGTTCCCAGGGGTGTTTAGTGTTGGTGTAACTCCTCTATAGCTATTCCACACGTCACCTAGGACTCGAGGGTTTGGGTGTACACTTGGGACTCGACCAATTCGCTTCCGGTGGTGAAATTTTTATTTGGCTCCCATTCACCCCCCTCAGGTCGCCTCTTCGGTCCCTCAATTGGTATCAGAGCTTAGTTGAGGTTTTCAGTACCTTAACCGGTTCGAAAACCACTTGGCGACCATGGCGAGTCTTGGTAAGATCCTAGTGTTTTCCGGCGAGGACTATGCTTATTAGAAGGTTCGCATGCGTGCCTTCTTGCAAAGCATGGGAGCCGAGGTCTAGGATATCACCAAGAACCAGGCGTACGAGGTGCTTGCCGTTCGGACCTCTCCTCTTTAGGCGTCCGAGCACGAGGCGAACGCCAAGGCTGTCAATGCCTTGTTCGCTAGCGTTTCTCGTGCGGAGTTCTCATGCGTCCAGGGTTTTCAGGAAGCCCACAAAGTCTGGACGTGCCTTGAGAACTACCACGAGGGCACACCTCAGGTGAAGGCTAGACTGTTCGAGACTCACCACCGTGAATATGAGAACTTCACACAGGGGCTGGGTGAGAGCATTGGCGACATGTTCAGTCGGTTTCAATCGATTGTGAACAAAGTCAGTGCGAACAGATCTGCTGATGCCCTTGAGTACACAGAGCATGAGAAGGCCCTCAAGTTGCTCTACGCACTTGACCGCTCTGTGTGGGATCTCAAGGTGAACACAATCATCGAGTCTGCAGGCTATGAGACTCTGACCGTGAATGAGCTTTTCAGCAAGCTCAAGGCCACGGAGGTGGATAACCAGACACGAGCCAAGCTCAATGGTGCCCCTCCTTCCAAGAGCATCGCTCTTGTGACTTGCCCAGGTGGATCGAGCTCTAACGCTAACTCTGCTCTTGGCTTTTCTCTTGCCTCTCTGCCCTCTGTTACAGATGAGCAGTTAGAGACGTTGGGCGACGACGACTTGTGACTCCTCATCAGCAAGTTCCAGCGTGTCTACCACAACAGGCAGAGGAAGAAGAACCCCGGGTGCTACCACTGCGGCGATCTAAACCACTTCATCGCCGACTGCCCCAAGAAGTCCGGCGGTGGCCAGAACAACAACTTCGACTACTACCGCCACCGCGACCGCGACGAGGGAGGCTCCAACAAGGAGCGTCGGCGCCACAAGCACCGCAGTCGTGACCGGGGAGGATGCTTCGACAAGGAGTCGCTCAAGAAGCGCTTCCAGTACAAGGCCAAGAAGCGGGAGAAGGCTTTCCTGGCGTAGCTCAGCGACCTCCGACGACGATGACAAGAAGAAGAAGAAGCGGGACAAGGAAGCCACCGGCTTCATCGGTCTTTGCTTGGCGGCCGGCGGCGCAAGGGTTTCTGCACCATGGCGGCTGAGGCCAATGGTGCTCGTGCGTCTCCAGGTGGACATGCTACACCGACGCACGACGGCTCTTCTCCTGGATCCGAGAGTGATTCAGAGGTAAACTCCACTATTGACCTTCTTGATACTGAGGTTATGGAGTTGTACGCCGCTCTCGACAATCAGAAGAGGCTGCTTAAGGAAGCAGCTAGAGAGCGTATAAAGCTTAGGGCTGAACTGCCTTGTGCTAGAGAGAAATCTGGTGAGGATGAGTGCGCTGGCTACATATCTCGCATGAATGATCTTGTTGCTCTCCGTGCGAAGCATGATGAGAACGTCACGAACTTAGATGTTGCTAAGACTTCGCTTGCTGACGTGTCTCACGAGCTAGCCAAAGCCAAGCATGAGCTTGAACTGGTCAAGGACGCTCCCATAGTTAGTGATGTGCTAGAATGTGATGAGTGTCCCATTTTTAAGTCTGATCTAGCTTCTTTGCAGTCTAAGTTTGCCACTATTGTTTGTGAGATAGAGGAGCTTAGATGTAGTCCTATTCTGCTTGGTGCTTGTAAGCTTTGTCCCACGCTTAGGTCGGAGCTAGATGAGAAGAACGCCTTGATTAAGTCTTTAGGGAAGACTAAGGTCGGGGAGTCTAGCCCACCTATTGATTGTCATGTTTGCCCTGGTTTGATTTCTGATTTGGATAATCTTGTGGTAGAGAAAGCCAACTTGGAGAATGAGAATACCTATCTTAGAGCGATTCTGAGCTGGGTTTCTAGCAGTGAGCCGCAGTTGGGCATGATGATCAAGCAGTTTAAGCGTGGTGATGGCTTTGGGGTCGGTTACACATACACGAAGTCAGACTTTGACAAGCTGTATGGTAAGATCGGCAAGGCTGCTGGAGCTCCAAGTGCTCTAAACACTGCTAGCACGAGCACGCAGCCTTCGCTTGTTGACCCCGTGGATGGTGTGCTTAAAGAACCATTGAAAGCACCTCCACAGAAGCAGGTTTGGGTTCCAAAGTCCAATGAGCTGAGGAATCCTCTTGATATGCTCCCTGATGCCATAGCCTAGGTTGCCCAGAAGAAGGGGGCTGCTCCTCCTCGTCCGCAGGCGAGGCCTCCACCTCCCAAGAGAGAGGTGAGGTACCACTGCGAGTACTGTGATAGAGAAGGTCACCTGGAGGAGTTTTGCTTCAGGAGGAAGCGGGCTGTGAGGCGTGAGCAGGAGAGACGTAACTCGGACATCTACTCTGCTCGGGTGCATGGTCCTTCTCGGCGTGGTGGTAGGCAAGATGCTGGGGCGCGCCGTGTAGGTGGAGGACAGGGAGACGGTGGAGGTTACCGTGCTCCAGCGGGTGGTCGCTTTGCCAGTCGTGCTCCTGGTCGTCCTCAGTACGGCTACGGACCACGGGACCGAGGCTTTGGAGGAAGTTACGATGCACCATGCTTTCCTCGTGGTGGTGGTCGTCAGCCTCGCGGTAGACGGGATGAGGGATACGTTTTTCTTGATTTTGCTAACCCTTCTGTAGAGCAAATGGCTTGACACTTGTTTGCTTCACACTTTTCTAACCCCAGTGTTGAGACATTTGATCACTCTTTGTCTCACTACTGATGTGCAGGTTGGAGGCTTGGAGAACAGGTGGATCAAGGACTCCGGTTGTTCGCGTCATATGACCGGGAATGACAAATGGTTCTCCAGCCTCACCCCAACGCGCCACAAAGAATACATCATATTTGGGGATAATGGTAAGGGCAAGGTATGTGGTGTTGGCGCTGTTAGAGTTTCTGATCGCTTCACCCTGAGAGAGGTTGCTTTGGTTTTGAATCTTGGCCTTAATTTGCTCTCTGTTTCGCAACTTCTTGATGAGGGGTTTGAAGTTCTCTTCAAGGAGGGTTGTTCTCGAGTTTTTGATTCCGGAGGAGACCTGATTTGCAGAATCGTTCCTCGTGATCGAGTTTTCTTGGTCGATTTCTCTGGAACTCCTTTTGGCCCTTCTCGTTACTTGTTGGCCGGTCCTTCTTCCGATCTATGGAAGTGGCATAAGAGACTTGGACATTTGAGCTTCGAATTGTTGTCTAGACTTAGCTCACTTGGCCTAATCCGAGGATTGCCCAAATTGAAGTTTGAAAGGGACCTTGTTTGCCATCCGTGTCGCCACGAGAAGATGATTGCTACTTCTCATCTGCCTGTTAATCAGGTGATGACCACTCACACTGGAGAGTTGCTACACATGGACACAGTTGGTCCTTCTAGGGTGATATCAGTTGGTGGGAAGTGGTACGTTCTTGTGATCGTGGACGATTTTTCTCGCTATTCTTGGGTCTTTTTCATGATAACCAAGGATGAGGCTTTCGAGTTTGTTCGAGACTTGATCTTGAGGTTGAAAAACGAGCTACCCCAGGTCATGAGAGCAATTCGCAGTGATAATGGCACAGAATTCAAAAATGCTTGTTTTGACACCTTTTGCAGTGATCAAGGTCTTGAACACCAGTACTCTTCTCCCTACACTCCACAGCAGAATGGAGTTGTAGAACGGAAGAATCGGACGCTGGTTGAGATGGCGAGGACGATGCTCGATGAGCATAGGACTCCTTGAAAGTACTGGGCTGAGGCGGTTAATACCGCTTGTTATGTGTCCAATCGTATTTTCTTGCGTGCTTTCATGCACAAGACTTCTTATGAGTTGCGAGTTGGACGCCAGCCCCTTGTTGATCATCTCAGAGTTTTCGGTTGTCGGTGTTTTGTGCTGAAAGAAGGAAATCTTGATAAGTTTGAGTCTCGCTCGTCTGACGGCATTTTTATCGGTTATGCATCTCATTCCAAAGCATACCGTGTGTTGCTTATTGATTCTAACATCGTTAGAGAGACTTGTGAAGTCACTTTCGACGAGACTGCACCGTGCAATGCTTCTGTCTTTGAAGTTGCAGGAGAGCATGAGCTCTGTACCTCCATCTTTGAAGATGAGGAGGAAGAAGCTGCGGAGGGTGATGCTGAGGCAACCACGCGTGCTGTGGACCCAGTCGCCTCCGCCACAAGCTCGGACGATGACAACGGCCCCGATCCGACTACATCCACTTCCCGGGGGCCGATCGAGCAGGTGACTCAGCCTTCCCCAGCTGCACATGAGGAGACACCAGCTTTGATTGAGAAGGAGGCGACTTCGACAAGGGAAGCACCACGACACATTCAGCATCGTCACTCACCTCAACAGATGTTAGGTGACCTCAACGAGAGAGTCACACGGTCCAAGATGTCCAGGGAGTTCGAGATGAGTATGATGGGTGAGCTGCAGTTCTTCCTCGGGCTGCAGATCATGCAAATTCCTCAGGGCACGTTCGTCCATCAAGCCAAGTACACCAGGGACTTGCTGCGGAAGTTCGACATGAGTGACTTGTCACCTCAGCAGACTCCGATCAGCACTTCGACGGCGCTTGATGAGGACTTGGACGGTGAGGCGGTGGACCAGAAGGAATACAGGAGCATGATCGGCTCCCTCCTGTACCTGACGGCGACGCGGCCGGACATTCAGTTCGGCGTCGGCCTCTGTGCGAGGTATCAGGCTTCTCCGCGCACCTCCCACAGGCAGGTGGTGAAACGCATCTTCATGTATCTGAAATTCACCCCTGAATTTGGTCTTTGATACTCGGCGGATTCTTCTCTGGTTTTGGTGGGCTTTTCTGATGCCGATTTCGGTGGGTGTCGGTTGGATCGCAAGTCGACATCCGGCATCTGTCAATTTCTCGGTACATCTTTGGTGTCTTGGTCCTCTCGCAAGCAGGCTAGCGTAGCGCTTTATTCCACAGAAGCTGAGTATGTTGCCGCTGCTTGCTGTTGCTCCCAGATCCTTTGGATGAAACAAACCTTGCAGGATTATGGACTGAGTTATGACAGGGTTCCCATCTTTGTAGACAACTTGTCCGCTATTAGCATTGCAAAGAACCATGTCCTACACTCCAGAACCAAACACATAGATATCCGGTTCCACTTCCTGCGAGATAACCATGAGAGAGGACACATAGACTTGATACATGTCCCTTCAGAGACGCAAACCGCAGATATCCTAACCAAACCACTTGAGCAAGACATCTTTGCTCGCTTGCGAGGGGAGCTTGGGGTTTCTTACCCCTTTTGATCGCTGACTTTTCCTTGGTTAGCTTTGTATGTCTTGTTTGTTTTTCTCTTCGTTTTCTAGGTTTGGTAGTTGCATTGTGCATATGCATTGTACATTTATGTATTTTGCATTGCTTTACTTGCACTAACATTCTTGTATACATTGCTATGATCTCCTAGTGCTTGCTAGTGTGAGTTTATAAATGTGATCATGTATAGCTTGCTCCACTATATATATGACTTCATCTGAGTTAAGCCATTTTGATTTAAAAATTTGAAAACATGGTCACCCTGTCTTGGCTACTAGCATGTTAGGGCGTGTTGATATGCTTTGCTATCTCATTCATGCTAGTGTAGCCTTTCATTCAGCAATTCATACTTGACATGATCTAAAATTGATAAAATTGCTTGAACTGTGCTTGAAATGGAATGGAAAGATCCAGGTGGGATTGCTTGTCGCACTGATCGAGCTTTCGGAACGGCTCACTTTGCACTTGTGAGAACCCGGGCAAGGCTGTGCATGACTGAAACGAGTGCCTTAAGCTTCTGATTGCCTTTGGCATAGGCTTGGTCTCATTGCTAAGTAAAGCATGACAACCTTTCAACCCATGGCATTAAATTGCTTGATATAATGAGATTGCAAAATCAATGTTTACAACATGCTTTGGATGTTTTTGGCTCACCTGTATGAGTTTGATTAGCACTGTCTTTCATTCCCTACTTGCTAGTGCTAGATCAAGGGTGATGCTTTTATTTCTCCTAAACTGGAACTTGCCTAGCTCTAGACTGATTTGATATACCCTGTTGAGCTAGATGCAGGTCTTGTTTATGGATGCACACGTGCTTGTGACTAGTTGTTGCTCATATCATTGTATCCCTGAATGCTTTCACTTACACCTCCTGCATTGCATTCATTGCATAGCATATGTTCAGCGGGAGTCTCAGTTTCAGGAGGAGCTTTAGGTCTGTTTAGCCTTGATGTGTGCATGTGCCAACAAGGGGGAGAAGTTTAGTAATCGAACAAGGGGGAAAATTGTTTGATTTTTTAGAGAACCAAAAACTTGTTGAGCATAGGGCCTTGAGGGTACATACATTTGGTGAGAGTTGCACTGGTAAGGGGGAAATGCATTCAGTGGGAGTTTCTGCTTTGTTTAGCTCCTGGTTTTCCCTCCGCTTCTGGCATGACTGTGTCGAGCCCTGCCTCTGACTTTGAGGAGTCATGCTTGTGTTTGATCGATTGCGTCGAGCCGTTGCCCTTGTCTAAGGGAATCGATCTTTGCTTGGTCAAGTGACTTGTTCTTGCTTCTTTCGAGCTTTTGTCACTTGTTCAAGTTCTCTCTTGCTTCCTGGTTCTTCTCTGTTTTTGTTTCTCTCTTGGTTCGATGGTGGTGTGTTGACAATGCATTCATCAAGGGGGAGATTGAGGAATGTGGAGTACTTTATCCTGCTTGTGATGAGTGAATTGACAATCGTGCGGTGTGATTGTGCGCTTGGTCATTGGATTGCAGGTACACGGGCGTCAAGTGTCGACAGAGAGCTGCCGTGGAGGTGCTGTGGCCGATGGACCGTGCGGTGGACAACGGTGAACGGCAGCCGGGAACGGAGCACGTGCCGGGCGGTAGCTGTGGCGTCCACTCCTGTATCGAGAGCGCAAACGGCGGCGTAAGACGGGTTTCTTGGTTTGCGCCACAAAACAAAGGAGGCGGACGACGGTTGAAGACGCCAAGTCGTGGAGGCACGGGCGTCGGTCTCGAGACTGACGGAGGCGACGGGCGTCGACGGCGTCTAGGGCCTCGCTGCGGGCGAGGATGTGACGGGCGTCGGGCGGCGTCTAGGGCTGTCAGGAGGCCGAGGCGGGAACGGCGTCCAGGGCCATGGCGTGGAGGCGGGAATCTTCCCGCGCGTGGAGTTTTGGCGGTTTTCTCAAAACCGGCCACCTACCTGGGTTTCGCGGACCCTCCAAAACCGTGAACCGGATCTTCATCGACATGGCGGCATCGCGGAGGAGACTTCGATTCGAAGAAAGAACCTCGGCCGTCGGATGAGTCCATGTATCTTTTCCGATTTTGCCCCTACGAGCCTTCTAGTTTATTTTCAGCTCTACGGGTAGTTTAGTCTTTTGGGTTGAGAGTTGTTGGGGTTAAATACCCCCTCTCCCTCTTTCTCTCTCTTTTGCCCGGGCAGCCAGACGAGCGCCCCCTCCTGGCGCCCTCCTCCTCCTTCTCCTCTCTTTCCTTCCTCCCTCTCCTCTCTAGGGATTAGAGGTATGGATTCTTGAGGATTTTGTACTGAGATTGATTGGGAAAGGAGGCCCTTCCCTCCTTGTGCCCTCCGGGGTTTTGGAATTCATCTCGTTCTTGTTCATCTTGTGCTTCGTTTGATTGAATTTCGATTTTCTCTTGTCGATTCATGAGGACGAGTTAATGGCTTGATTCTTGATGATTTCGTGACTCTTTGTAGTGACTCTAAATCATCTAGCCTAGTGCTATACCCTCCGGAATCACGAGTCCCCCCGAATCGAAGTTGTTGCGTTCTTGAGAAAACCCCAATCTTGCTCGGAATTTATTCGATTCCTCCCAAACCATGGAGTGATTCGTTGATTCCTTCCGTGGTCATGTTCACAACCTTTGTGTTCGTGCCTACGAATTTTGGTGAGATTTGGACTTGATTTTATCCTTCGATCATCGAGTTTTTGGGCAAGGCGCGGACTGGAAAATTGTTTCTGGACTCGAACAGAGTTTTTCCTATCACTGGATGAACCGACGTTTTGAAAGTACCCACGTCGGATCAACCGGTGAGTTGGATTCTCATGCGTTAGGGTTTTGTTGTTGAGCCGTTGCACCGACGAGTTCCTTTTGTCGCTCATCGGTTTAACCGGTGAGTGGTTCTGTGTTTTGTGCTACTCTGCGCGTCGGTTAAACCGACGATGTGATCTCTATGCACGTCGGTTTAATCGGTGACCACTAAGTCATTTTGCAGTCCCTCTGGACAACTGCACCGGCGATTGGATTTGATTTTGTCGGATCATCCGGTGTGTGCTAACACCGGTTGAACCGACACCGTGTCAATCTTCACGTCGGATCAACCGGTGCTCGCTTCTCTCTGCTGCCGGCTCTTCTCATCGGTTGAACCGACGCTATTCAAATCTGTGCGTCGGATCAACCGGTGAGTTATACCGAGCTGTGTCTTGCGCTGTTTCTTCGCGTATGCTTCCGCACTTGTTCACGCTTTGTTCCTAGGGGTGTTTAGTGTTGGTGTAACTCCTCCATAGCTACTCCACACGTCACCTATGACTCGAGGGTTTGGTTGTACACTTGGGACTCGACCAAATCGCTTCTGGTGGTGAAATTTTTATTTGGCTCCCATTCACCCCCTATGGTCGTCTCCTCGGTCCCTCAAACTGAGTTTGCCGCCACAAGCATTAGACAACAAATATTCTCTCTGAAAATAAGTAAACCGCATCGAATCAGCTCCTTACCTGTTAAACGTGGTGCTTTTCGGATGCATATCCCACAAACCATGGGACTTCCTCTTACTCCTTTGAAATTGACCATAATAACACCATTCATCTCAACAGTAACCCTAATATCACGCACTTGAAGGGGCCTGTTTCCGCCAACCACAGCATAAACATCGAGTTGAGACAATACCTGTGGATTGAAAAGTGAAAAGTGATGTTCTTAGCTGAATCCGAACAGAAACCAAGAGACACAATTACCAGTGTTTAACAAGTTAGTATATTTGCCTTTTCATCTTGCACGAGGACATCAAATGTACTGAGTCCTTTTGGCCCACAAGTGTAGAGTATCTCCGCAAAATGCAGATCTAGAAAATAGTCTCCAGGGGCAAGACCATTGAACTTGTAGCTGAAACTGCCATAGCGTGCTGAGTGGTAAATAGAAGGACAATCACCACCTTCAATTATGCTTTCATTCGTTTCTATCACATCCCCTCCTTCAAAGAATGAATCAGCGGTAACCTTTACGTTGGAATCACAGCCTTCAATTGCACCGCCACCCGCATTAATGAAGAGAACAGAGTCGTCTGCTTCATGACAGGCAACAGAGGAGAGTAAGAGGGGCTCCCTAGAGCTACCAAAACATAATAAAGTGAAAGTTCCTTGAATACTTCTATTCTAACATTGATAATTTGATATCAGGAACAATCTCTTATAATCTTGGTATGTATGATAGATTATTCAGAAACAACTATGAAAAGAATCATAATTCCGTGCGGCTGTTACACCCAGTTAGGACGCGGGAACCAAATAATATTGTAAAAACATTTCATAATTGCAATCTTATGAGATCATATATTCTGAACAGAAAAGGACATGTAAATACTTTATACGGAATAAAAAAAGTAGCAATCCTCTAAAGTGTAAATGGATATATACAGGAATAGTTCTTTGGTAACATGCCTACTTTTACTTATCAAAGCTATATTTTCCTTGTTCAATAGTCGAATCCAGTCAACTCCAAGCCATAACAATATCCTAGTTTCAGTTACAATGTGAATCGCATAACTGCTTTTTATTCAGTTTGCAGGAACAGGTAAGCACATCGATCCATTGAGAGTTGCTATGTTTTTTGGAAGATATTATAGCAAACCACAAAATAATTTATTGATGCAAAGGTACTGTTCACTAGTTTCTTATCAAGGAAACGGTCTAATCTAAAATCTGAGCATAAGAATATTAAGTGCATGAAAATCGACCACAATGTCGTTGGGGTGGGGGGGGGGGGGGCGTGCATCCGCATCATTGAGGCGGTAAAAGGAAACTACACCGTGAATCCGTGATGGGCCCGACTAACTGAGATTAGGTGAAGAACTGTCTGAAATCAACCGGAAGGACAGCTCAGAAGGGTCGTCCGTAAATTAGCGAGTCCCAGTTTGTTTGACTCAAGTTCACAGCAACACAGGGCAAGTCATTGGCCGAAGATGATGTGGTGGTGGTGCGCCATGGGAACTTGACAAAGGATGGGCATGACCCAGAAGAGGAGTAACTCGGGACCCAAAGCCCAGGCACTAAAAAGCCCAGCAGAACTTTTTGGAAGCATCAGCATGGACTTTGGCCCAAACTTTTTGTTGTTTCTTGGTTGATGAGAGAGAACCAACACAAGTTACTGAAAATGGAAAGTTTTTTTTTAGTTGGCCGGGTCTCTTTGTTATTTCTTTCTCGTAAAAAATACCGAGAAAAAGTTACCCAAAAAAGGAAATGCTCCTGGTCGGAGCGATAGAAAAATGGTACAGAAGACTTCAGGATGGCAGCGCTGATACGGAACAAACATCCTATCCTCTCATCAGCATAGCATCTCTCATTTTTCTCATGGAGTTGCGTGCATTACTGTCATCAACCAATCTTAAAATTTAAAAAATACTCTTGTTCTTGAGTCTGGCATCAAATTCAAATTTCGATTACACAATTATGTTTCTTTCAACAACACCTCCAAGATAAGAGCCTACTAGTATATATTTTAACTATATTTTTCAAAAAGACATAATTTGCTTATGTAGAATAGAAAAATGCTAAACCAAACTAATTAAAATGCTCAATTGGTTTGCCAAAATAACCAGTACGTCAAATATGCACGAAACATCCACCTACCATAACGTAATTGTTACCCTCTTTTCTGATCATACCATCCAATTTATCTTCACAATATCATCATAAATACTTGTTTAATTCAACAAAGTTAATTAAAGCAATGTTTTTGTAAAACCAAAATCAACATTTACGAAAGTGGTGAGCAATAAATTGTATGTACTCCCTCTGTCCTGAAATGTAAGCCATTCTGGCATTTTACCAGATTCATTGAACATTCTCTGAATCTAGACAAACTGTATGCCTAGATTCATTGAACATTCTATGAATCTGGACACAGTAAAACACTCCCAGGATGACTTACATTTCAGGACGGAGGGAGTAGTACACTGGAAAGTATATATTTTCTCACACTAGAAAAATATCACTGAAATATATATTGATGTGATCTTGTTTTAAGCCTCTTGCTGAAAGAAGCAGGATGGTGTAACCAGAATTTGATTTAGATGTGCTTCTTTTTTTTAATTATCCTCTTCGCAAGCATGTATACCACCGGCAGCGGTGTCTAGTTTGGATTCATGTGGGAAAAAGAGTTGAGATCACACCCCATAGCAAGTTAATTATTTTAAAAATGATATGGCGGTACAGATAGCTAGTGTTACGGCCAGAGGGCTATATATGCATGGATATGATGAGAAGTCGAAATTTTTTGAAAGACATGAGAAGTCGAAATTGCTTCTCTGGCAGGCCCAGGCTTTATTAGTTAGGAGTCTTAAAAGAGTCGAAAATAATGTGAATGGTATGGGCTGTGCGAGCCGTTTCCGCTGCTGTGCCTGGGGAGCTGTGGGCTGAGCTTTAAACATCGCAGGCCTGGGTTTCCCAGGACGAGCTTTGTGTCTGACAGCGACAGTAACAGCCACCAAGTCAAATGTTACGGTTGACATGTACATCGTGGACTGACCTACTAACTCTTGTTTTAAAATAAAACTAGTATTATAGTAGTTATATATATAACAAGCTAAGGGGCAGATCCAAGTCTAGTAGTTCCTGCGAAACGAATGAAATGGAACCGTACAAGCACGTACTACGTCGTACGTCCAGGAGCAAGTAACTGCTCCGGCCGTGACAGTCACGGATTACTGATCATGAATTGAGCGCCCGCAAGATTAATTACGAGCGGGTACCGATATATCTAGAAATTAAAGAAGAAGGAATTGAATCATGTATATATTTTGGACGTTTTGTCGTCTTCATCAGTAATGTTGTAATAATTTCGTCGCCTGATGTACTCATGCAGGCGATGGACTATATATATATATATATATATATATATATATATATATATATATATATATATATATATATATATATATATATATATATATATATATATATATATATATATCTTGGACAGGAGGTATGGAAGACTATATATATATCCAGGGGCTTGATAATTACCACCGTATAGCTAGTGCGTGTAGTATATGATGATGACGAGCGAACTTGGCAGCGCAGCGTTAAGGCGATCGCTATCGATCCGTCGTCGGAGTTCCGTTCCGCGCGAGCGCGAGCGCGAGCGCGAGGCGGTGGCGGGCGTTAACGCCGGCCGCTCCGTTGACGCCGGCCGTTGCAGCAGGTAGAGTAGGTAGGTAAGTGATCAGGCGGCGCCGGCCATCCGATCCGATCCATCGCTGGAGCCTGGTGTTGAGGATCGGAGGACCACGCGTGCAGTGCAGCTAGCGGCAGACGTCGTACGGCTCTCGTACTTGCTTGGTCTGGTGAGCACGTCGTCCATCGGTCGTCCCTGCACTGCAGCAACCTTGATCTCTGCATGCTGCCGTGTGATACACGGCCGGGGCGGTGTGTGTACCGGCCAGACGACAGACAAAACGTTAAGTTGTTACTGGATGCATGCATGCCTCTTCGACCCGGCCGTGATGTAATGGTATTTTTTTTGATGGGGCCTTTTTATTCTTTTTTTTTCCTACCGCCCGCGCGCATGCATTCCATGCTGAACATACTGTTCACAACCAAATTTGGTACCCGCCGAGGTCGACCGGTCAGACCGGTCGGGTCTGTACAGTCCGAGTAGAATTAGGTTTTGTTTAAAGAGTCCTCATGGAATCCTACTCATGAAGGGGTACGTCTTCCCCGGCCTATAAATATAAAGACTAAGGCCGATTGAGGTTATTCCCAATCGAATCAATACAAAAATCGCATTACTTTTTTTATCTCTCAAACCCTAGCCTTTTCCAACCCTAGATTGCTTTCTTCCTTCGTCTCGACGGCGTTTGAAAACGTTCTGAGTGGCCTGCCGACCTCATAACAACCCTACGTTCACGAGCTCCGACGGGGTCCCTCCCGAGCTCACTGTTCTAGGCTTCCGGCGACACCCTGCTTGCACCGGTCAGACCGGTCGGCAGCACCGGTCAGACCGGCCTGCCCAGGGTTTCGCGGGTGTTGATCGTTTAAACGATCGTCCGCGTGTTCTAGCGCATCTGAGTGTGTTGGCGCAATTCTGCATCAACATACTTTTTGGCATGAGTCAATGTTCAATCCATAGTCCATAGTCCATAGTACGTGCCGCCGTCTCGGATCCATATATATCCTCGTTACATTGCACATATATATGGATCATCATCAATCAAACCCAGTTGATAAAACAGGATTATATCGGATCGGAGGACCATGCAGTGTGGTAGCTAGCTAGCTGAGCTGGTGATGAGTTCAAGTTTCAGTTCATCGCATATATCACACCATGCATGGCTACTAATAATAAATGAATCATCAGCAGGTACGGTACGGTGATCCGATCTGTAGCTAGCTATAGCTAGCGCGTACGTGGATGATGAATCAAAGATAACCGGCCTCAAGTGCTGGTGTATCAGTAGCGCCAGTCGTGCGGTCGTCGTTGTACTTTGCAGACCAAATTTGCATGAGCCATGAACAAGAACAAATGGCATTTGCTAGCAGCAGCATATATATATAGCATACACCAATCAAACAGGACTAGTAGATAGATATAACATAATGTACGTAGTAGTGCCTAATTCCTTCGTTTTGTGAGGCGAGGCGTGGCGTTCCGGTGCACACAACTTTAATCGATCTGTTTTATAGAGGCAGGCTCAGCATGCTCCTAGCTAGCAGCTTAGATAGTGCGTGTGCTTTGTTGTGAGGCCGGCCCGGGCTGGTGTTACATCCCTCTCAACCTTGCTAGCACCACACACCAATCATTATCGCACCATCGAGAACATGGACGAAGCTGATTGGATCGATGCTGCCACCTGGGAATCACATATATATATATATATATATATATATATATATATATATATATATATATATATATATATATATATATATACCAACCTATACTAACCTATCAATATGTGCTCCCGGGCTAAGTAGAATTAATATAAAAATAAGATTTATACCTAATAATTATAATTATATATCTCACGCTATTCTAACACATACTCTAAAATACATATTTATCATTGTCTACATTCTATTTTGTATCGCACCTCCAACTGTGTTTGATATATTGTTATCGCCATAAATTAACATGATTAATTTATGGGCCGAAAGCAAGATGAGCTTAAAGCAGAAGATCAAGAAGACTTGTAAATCGGCTCCTGCGTGAGCATCTGGGCCACTCGTACTGAAGCGTTTTTGATGGCGAGTAATGCTAATTATCTTGATATTCGTAGCTTGACTTTTAGCAGATCTATTGTGCTTTATTGTTTATCATCTACGAATATCATGTTGTCTCTATGCAGTCACGTTTCAATCTCATGCTAGTTCTTATCGCATAGAATTAGTTGCATAGAGGCAACACCCTGCTTCTTTTAAGTTTAATAGATCTGATCTGTTATGGTTTGCTCTTTTCTTAAGAGTTTGCGTAATATCTGCTAGGTTAGGCCTTGCAAACGGATTGGATGATCCGGTGGTGTAGTAGATGTTTTATCGTGGTCTTAATAGGGATTGTTCCGGGAATCGACTCTTGCTAGTTCTTAGGCCTCTGTTTTGGGTTACGGTTCAGTTGTCTGTTACATTCATTAGGCCTAGTCACGTGTAGGATATTCCGATCTAGCAGTGAAGCTGTTGCCATCGTGGATTAGATTAATTAGATTTAATTGAAGCAGTTTCATGGTTATTTGTTTTATTCATCAATATCTGGATAGATATAGATCCACTCTGACACCGAGATTCGATCGGCTCTTTAAAGCCGATGCAAGAGTCGTCCCGGGGAGCCAACCACGGCTCGAACTTATGTTTACACATGTCTTTGTATGCAGGAAACTGTTTGGAGCACGTTCGCACCCTCCTGATCGGGTATAGGTCAGGTGGCACGCCCGGCTTTCTACACATTCTCCGGGCGCGTGGCGGAATTGCGGGCCGTCGACGAGGGAGCAGTGCCTGCCAGCGCCCCAGCAACCTCCCGGCTCTTCGTGTTGCCCGTCGCTGCTCGCCGGTGGGTTTCGACCGACAACACATTCTGGCACGCCCGATGGAACCCTTCTCGCCAACAACGTCCACTGCAACAATGACTGGAGCCCAAGATCAAGAACCCGCTCCCAAGCCCGTCACGTATGAATAGCTCTCTTCTGAACACAAGAAGAAGTATGATGAGATCAAAGCTCTGCTGGAAGCCGATCTCATCGGCTCTTTTGAGAGGACCCGCAACCATGGCATCAGGTGGAAGGGGTTCTCGCCTGAAGGCGCTCTCGACAACGTGGATTTGTCTATACCATCAGAAGAGCGCACCAGGGCCCTGCGTCAGGAGATGAACTACATGGTGTCCCATTCGCTTCATCGGCACTCTCAGAGCCTGATGAACGAGCTTGAGCGCATGGCGCACTGCGTCATCCAGGAGATAATCAAGAATCAGTACTCTCCATCGGGACCAACTCTGGGGAGTCACACAGAGGAAGCCACACTGCATTCTAGGCCGCAATTGTCGTTCTCGTTTGCGGCCCCAAGACCACAAAATTCGCCGATCTACGTCATCCACAAGATCGGCGGTGATCCTGGAGAAGGCCAATTCCTCACTGAGCCACCCAAGAAGATCCCGCACGGCTACACGTGCACCTGCATCCCTGACAGCATCAATCCAACACACTCGGTGCAGATGGTAAACCCAGGAGCTTCTGGAGCAGACGCGGAGAAACAAATGTGGCTGGCAAAGTACGCTACTGGGCCGAGTGCTGAGCCATCGGCCCCAGGAGTTCTTAGTGTGGAGCAGGTCAGTGCAATACTAAGAGACCAGTTCGGCATCCTGCCCAAGAGGAAAGCGATCGGCTATTCCAAGTCGTATCCAAGCGACTATGACTTGATCCCACTGCCACCCAAGTATCGGCTTACTGAGTTCACCAAGTTCAACGGGTCAGAAGGAGCCAGCTCCATCGAGCATGTGAGCCGATACTTAACGCAGCTTGGGATGATCTCAGTGTCGGATCCGTTGAGGGTCCGGTTCTTCAGCCAATCCCTTACGGGCCCAGCTTTTGGATGGTATGCATCACTGGCTCCGGATTCGATTCGGACTTGGAGGCAGCTTGAAGATCAATTCCATACCCAGTACCACTCGGAGTCTGCTGAAGCTGGAATTGCCGACCTCGCCCAAGTCAGGCAAAAGCGAGGAGAGACTATATCGGAATACATACAGCGCTTCAGGGAGGTCAAGAACCGATGCTACTCGGCGCGCATCACTGAGAAGGAGGCAGTCGATCTGGCTGTCCTGGGACTCGCTAAGCCGATCAAGGACGCGGCTTTTCAGTTGGAGTTCACATCTATGGCGCACCTGGTACAGAAGCTTACGACATATGAGCATTACCATCCTGAGCTCTACCAGGACAAGTTCAAGCGCCATGTAAACATGGCCCAGACGGAAGAATCTGATGACTCTGGCGAAGAGCAAGAGGTGGCCGTAGCAGAGTGGACTCGGGGGCAAACCCCGTCCCGTGCAAGTGGATCAAACAGTAGGGTCTTGTGAAGGGCTTTGACTTCGATGTGACCAAAGCAGAGCAGATATTCGATCTGCTCCTTAAAGAAAAACAGCTAAAGCTCCCAGAGAATCACAAGCTACCGACGGCACAAGAGCTGCAGGGGAGGCTGTACTGCAAATGGCACCACTCGTTCACCCATGCCACGGGTGAATGCAAGGAGCTACGTCGTCAGATCCAATCGGCTATCGAGCAAGGCCGATTGATCCTGGCTCAGCACACGATGAAGGTTGACACAAAGCCCTTTCCACAAGCTAACATGGTGGAGCTGTCAGATTTCGGATCCAAGGGCCAGGATTTGGCATTCCAGATCAACATGGTGGGACCCGTGCGCCGCCATGACAAGCACAGGAGAGAGGCCGCTTCTGGCAAACGGCCGCAGGATGAACGCAAGTTGGAACAGCAACATGTGACTGAAGAGCAGGTGCGTCATATCCGCAATCAGCTTTCAGCTTCTAATCGGCTTCTAGAAAAGTACCAGTACCAGTACAAGTTGCGCCGCCGGTACGAATCGGAGGAAGATGAGTATGAGCACCGCACAGGGAGGACACTGGGGAGACACCAGGCTATACGCGACCACTGGCACTGCCCGTTCTTCAGGTACTGTTGGAATTCCGGCATGAGCCGATTGCCTACTATAGATGATTGCTTGGCGTGCAGGCCTCGAGGACACCAGCAGGATGAGACATCGGTGTTCCGGTGCTTAGGTCCCAGAACACGTCAAGATAACCATGTGAGGTGCCCATCCAGGAGTGATTCCGAGCCAGAAGAAGAAGACAGGTACCATCGCCCACAGTGGTGTCCTGACGGGCTTAATCGCTCGCAGAAGCGCAGAGTGCAGCGCTTGCGCAATCTAGAAGAAGCGGAAGCAAAGTACCTCGACGTGCTGAGGAAGGCGCGTCCGGATCTCGCGGAACAAGTCAGGCGACCGCGAAGGGAGGAGAGGCGCCCTCCAAGAAAGGAGTGGCACCCCAAGCAGACAAAAGCCGATGAGAAGCCATCGGCTGATGTGAACATGGTGTTCGTGCTCCCGTCGGAGTTTCGGGCACCCCAACCCGAGGAATTGGCCATTGCGCAGCTGGATCTCGGCCCGCGGCCAATCATCTTCGAGAAGCCCATGGAGAAAAGCTACAAGCACTTGAAGGGATTGTATCTCAAGGGCTTCATCAACGGCAAGCCTGTGAATAGGATGTTGGTCGACACTGGCGCCGCGGTCAACCTGATGCCATACTCTGTGCTGCGCCGATTGGGTCGTTCTTCTGCGGATCTGATCAAGACCAATGTGATGCTTAATGATTTCAATGGACAGCCATCAGAAGCGATGGGGTTTTTTTAATGTGGAGCTGACAGTTGGCCGCAAGACGATCCCGACTTCGTTCTTCATCGTCAACAGCAAGAGTACATACACGGTATTGCTTGGGAGGGATTGGATCCACGCCAACTGTTGTATCCCTTCCACAATGCATCAGTATCTTGTCCAATGGGACGGCGATGAAGTAGAAGTGGTCCCTGCAGACGATTCCAGTGAAGTCTCGCTCGCAGAAATGAATGCCTGGGACGCGGAAGGACAAGAGCCGATCTCAGGGATTGCCCTGGAAGATTGTGATCGGATCGAGGCGACAAAAAACGGACTGAGGCTGGTCTTATCCACTGGCCTCACAGAGTAGACGCATCCTGGCATGCTACGGGATGTAATAGAAATAGAGAGGCCGGTCCCAGCGATCGGCCCAAAAAAATAGAAAAATCCTGTGTGGGTTCGGAATTGTTACATCATGTAAACACGATGGCCTGCTCTGGCAGTTGGCCACTCATCGATTATTTGATTTCAAATGATAATGGAATTATAGAGGTGGCCAGCCCGTGCGGTTGGCCAAGTAATTTTTCCTGTCATCTCCCTGTGTTTGCCGCTGATCTTGTGGATAACGAATACTCGCTTGCGTTCGCAGCTGATTTTTCAGACGACGGCAAACTCGGATACGGGTTCACGTCAGTTTGGAAGAGGTTGACATCGGTCCTGGGGATAAGCCACGGCTGACATTTATCAGCAAGAAGTTGGATCCGGCCTTGCGAGAGGAGATGATTGCACTGCTGAGAGAATACCGAGATTGTTTTGCATGGGACTACACCGAGATGCCCGGTCTGGATAGAAGCATCGTCGAGCATCGGCTCCCGCTTAAGAAAGGGTTTCGACCATTTCAGCAACGAGCACGTCAGATGAAGGCCGAAGTCCTAGAAGAAGTCAAGAAAGAGGTGGAGAAGATGTTGGATGCTGGGTTCATCAGGCCATACCGGTATGCAGAATGGATCTCCAGTGTGGTACCGGTGCAAAAGAAGGATGGACGATGGCGTGTCTGCGTTGATTTTAGAGATCTCAACAGAGCGACGCCAAAGGATGAGTACCCGATGCCTGTTGCGGAGACATTGATCAACGCAGCTGCCGGCCGTAAGATGATGAGTTTTATGGACGGTAATGCCGGCTACAACCAGATCTTCATGGCCCCAGAAGATGTGAACAAGACCGCGTTCAGAGTACCAAGCGCGATCGGCTTGTTCGAATATTTGGTTATGACCTTTGGACTGAAAAATGCCGGTGCAACGTACCAACGTGCCATGAATTATATTTTTCATGATCTCATCGGCAAACAGATAGAGATTTATATTGATGATGTTGTGGTCAAGTCCAAATCAGCTGGGGGCATCTAGAAGATCTGCGTCAAGTTTTGGAGCGGACTCGAAGGTTTGGGCTCAAAATGAACCCAAAGAAGTGCGCTTTCGGTGTATCGGCCGGTCAATTTCTGGGATTCTTGGTCCATGAACGGGGAATCGAGATCGGCCTAAGGAGTCAAGAAGCTGTGAAAACAATGAAGCCACCTACTACAAAGAGAGAGTTGCAGAAGCTCATCGGTAAAATTAAATTTGTCAGACGATTTATTTCTAATCTGTCTGGACACATCGAGCCGTTCATGGGTTTAGTGAAGATCAAATCTGATGATGAGTTTCGCTGGGGGGCAGAACAGCAACAAGCTTTTAATGAAATTAAAGAATATTTGTCCAAGCCTCCAGTGTTGGTTCCTCCTCAGCAAGATAGGCCGTTTTACGTGTACCTATCCGTGGGTGACACTTCCATCGCTTCAGTATTGGTTCAGAAGCACGACGGCCAAGAGAGGGTGGTCTTCTACCTCAGTAGACGCATGTTAGACGCCGAGACCAGGTATCCTGAAATCGAGAAGCTTTGCCTTTGCTTATACTTTACATGTACAAAGCTTCGTCATATTTTGCTCTCGGTGGAAACAATTTTCATATGCAAATTGGATGTCATAAAGCACATGCTATCGGCTCCTGTCCTGAAAGGTCGACTTGGAAAATGTATGTTTGCATTGTCAGAGTTCGATATCCGATACCAGCCTGCAAAAGCGGTCAAAGGACAAGCGCTGGCGGATCTTGTCGCAGACAGGATCAGCACTGATATTGCTGCATTATTTATTCGTGCTTGGGCTATGTTTTTCGACGGATCGGCTTGTGATGATGGGTGCGGTGTGGGAATTCTGTTGGTCTCGCCTCGTGGGGCGACTTATTCCTTTTCCATCAGAATGACTGCCCCATGCACCAATAATTTGGTGGAATATGAAGCCGTTCGCAAAGGGATGGAACTGCTCCTCGAAGCTGGTGCAGAAGCGGTGGAAATTTTTGGAGATTCAAAGTTGGTGATTTCTCAGCTCACGGAAGAATATAGATGTGAGAGCGATGCTCTATTTCCGATATGGATGCAGTGCCGTGAGTTGATATCACAATTCAGGTACATCAATTTTCTACTGGATACGCATGACTCTGAACAATGAAGCCAATGATTTGGCACAGATGGCTTCTGGCTACAGGGAGACAGCCGATGGAGTCGACGTGGAGGTTCAGTTTCTAGAACCCGGAGACTGGAGAGCCGATATCTTCAATTACTTGAAGGATTCGGCTCGGGGCAGTGGCGGACCTAGGATTTCTAAGTAGGGTATTCCTAAAAAAATGTGACCAGCTGCAATAACCTAAATGAAGTATTTTGGTTCAAGCATACTGAGTATACATACCAAATTATCTATACATATATACATATATTTCACTTGTTTTTCTGCCAGCAGGGTATTCCTAGGAATACGGGGGCATCAATACTAGGTCCGCCCCTGGCTCGGGGGGCACCCAAAAGGATAAGACTCAAGGCCATGAAGTATGTTCTGATAGGGGATGACATGTTCTACAGGACCTTGGAAGGACTACTACTTAAATGTCTGGGACCTTCAAAGTCAAATCGGCTCTTGCATGATGTTCATGAAGGAGCCTGCGGTACTCATCAATCGGCTCATAAGATGAAGTGGCTGATTAGGCGATCGGGTTATTACTGGCCCACTATGCTTGAAGATTGTTTTAAATTTTACAAGGGATGTCAAGCATGTCAGAGGTTTGGCAAAATTCAGATAGTGCCACCATCAGTAATGAATCATATCATCAAACCATGGCCATTCAGAGGTTGGGGCATGGATATGATTGGACAGATCAACCCGTCGTCTAGCAAGGGTCACCAATGGGTCTTAGCTGCTACAGATTATTTCACAAAGTGGGTAGAGGCAGTGCCTATGAGATCAGTAGCGTCAAGAGATGTGATCAGCTTTGTCAAAGAGCACATCATCCACAGGTTTGGGATCCCTCAGACTATTACGACCGATGGAGGATCGGTCTTTATATCGGAGGAGTTCAGAAAGTTTGCCGATGACATGGGGATTAAGCTGATCAGATCAACTCCGTATTATGTCCAAGCTAATGGACAAGCTGAAGCATCCAACCAGAGCCTTATCAAGCTCATAAAGAGAAAGATCGATGAATATCCTAGGCGCTGGCATGAGGTGTTGTCAGAAGCTTTGTGGGCGTATCGTATTTCATGTCACGGGACCACCCAGACATCGCCGTACCATTTAGTTTACGGCCAAGATGCCATGCTACCATGGGAGATCATGGCTGGATCAAGGCGTGTCGAGTTCCAGAATGATTTGACAACTGAAAAGTATGCAGCCTTGATGAACGATAATGTGGAGGACCTGACAGAGCTAAGGCTTTGGTCGCTGGAGAAGATCAAAGAAAATAAGGCTAAAGTTGCTCGAGCGTACAACAAGAAAGTCAAGCCAAAGAATTTTCAGGTTGGAGACTTGGTTTGGGAGGAAGTATTGCCATTAGAAACTAAAGATAAAAAGTATGGCAAGTGGTCTACAACTTGGCATGGGCCGTACAAGGTTGATCAGGTCTTGCCTGGGAATGCATACATGCTCAAGGAATTGGACGGCGTCAAGTTTCCTGTTGCTATCAATGGTCAACATCTCAAGAAGTATTTCCCGAGCATGTGGGAAGGCGAATGACGAAAGCCGATGAGATGCATCTGGCTGCAGTGTAATAGGCCAACACGTTGAGTTGGCCGCGCAAAAAAAATCATGATAGGCCAACACGTTGAGTTGGCCAGTAAAAAAATAATGAATGATGGGCTAACACGTTGAGTTGGCCGGTAAAAAAAAAGAAAAAAATGCATATGAGAAGTAAGATAGCCGATGTGTAACCATCGACTTAAGATGTTTTTAAACAAGTACAAGTTTCAGGTTAACAGGCAGTACTAATTGTCTCTTGAGCCTATCTACTGGTTCAGGAATTCTTCTATGGCGTGGATGGCTTCTGTGCGGACGGTGTCTGCTCGTGCTATGATTGCTTCGTCATCCTTGTCATCGCCTGTAACTATCTGCCGACTCAAGGTGCTGATCTCTGCAAACTCTGCTTGTATCTGCTCGGCTACTGGGTTTCTTGTTTGGAGTTTGCAACGGAAGCTTCCTCGGCCTGGATGCGTTCCTTGGTGGTGCGGACCTTTTCTTCGAGTTCCGCCAGTTCTTTCTTAAGGAGGTCGAGTCTCATGTTGGCAGACACGTCAGCTTTGATATCTAGAGTTGCCTTCTTTTGGTTGAGGGCCTTGCACTTTTGGGTAATGTCAGCTTTCAGAGAAGCTTGAGAGCGACGTGCTTCCATCCTTTGTTGTGCTTTACTCACTTCTATCCGAAAGAATGGAAGGTTGCTGGCTAGCCAGAGATTGATTTGCAATGGCTCCGGGAGTTGGGATTCTATTTGCTCGAAGATGTTCTTTGTCTTGCTGGAATCCTCAACTAGAGTAGTGATCGGAGCAGATAGAAGATTCTTGATGAGTTGAAGCTGATGTGCCAAATTAGCCGATTGTTGCGAAGGTGGTGTTTCTGCTCCAGGGATAATCAGACCCATCGATGCCAGGTCAAAGGAAAGTAAACCTGAAATGTCAAAGTCCTATGGACGTATCTGGAGTTAGAGCAAGATGCATTTATGGAGCTATCGGCTGACTCGGAATTGGTTTTGTAATGTTACCTGTTCTGAAGAAGTGTTGGGCGGTTCAGGAGCAATCGTCCTGATAGAGCTTGTGTTGACATCGAGGACATCGACTGTATCGGTTTGTTCCTCGTTTGCATCCATCAGTGCATCAGGAGTTGCAGCCGTCTCGTGTTGTTCCAGGCTTTCTACATTTGGGATGTTTTCGGCTGCGTCCTGGGAATAAAATTACAGTCAACCAAGGTACATATGTATGAAATAAAGAAAAGTTTTGTATGATGAGTTACCTGGTTGGTGTTGGACTCTGATGAACTTGGGGAAGCTGGTGCTAGTTTCTTGATCACTCGGCTCGTGATCATCTTCCTTTTCTTGGTCAAGACTAGGGGGGCAACACTTGTAGAAGTTTGTCTTCGCTTGGAAGCCGACTAGAGTAAGTCTGGCTGAACAGTCATTATCACTTTCTTCATTGGTGGTGACCCTTTGCAGAAGAGTACATCAGGAGCAGTTGGAAGAAAGTGGAATGGCTCTCCAGTGCTGGTCATAGGTTCTGGACCATCTTGTTGCTGCTAACAAGGAGAGCAGGATTAGCCAAGAGAAAGGAATAGAGGGTTTGGAAGGAATAAAGTGCATAAATTCAGTACCTCTTTCTCAGGGATTACATATTCAAGATCGATTTGCTGCAGTCGAGGACCTAGAGCTTTTCTGAAGACATGAGTTTTCCAGATATTCCACCAAGTATCAAAGCCGATTGATGAAGAGGTGAAGGACAGATCGGCTGGTATTGGAATGTGGAGATTATCAAACATGCTGTAGCATCTCGAGCTGGTGAGACCATCAGGCAGATCGGCTCTGCTCTCCACCAAGTAGTGAATATGGAAGTGGGGAGGGACCTGTCCTAGGCCAAATTGCCGAGCTGCTATGACTGGCTGGTAAGATTCATAACCTGGCTTGATAATTCTATTAGAGGTGCTGATGCCAACGGGGAGGAAGCCATGTCGAATCATCAAAGAATACAGATGCCGAGTGCTGTCGTCATCGGCAAAGTTATCTAATCTGAAGGCAGTTGGGTTTTCAAAGGATTCAGATTCAGTAAATGGGAAATAAAGGGGATTATCTAGTCTTTTGTAGAAGATTCTGAACCAATTTGCTGCATCTGTTGAGTTCAATTTACTGCCAGGAAGATTGAATAAAGCTTGGCCATAGCTAGTACATCTAATTGGTTTACCACTCTCATCAGGGAAAGAGTTCTTGGTTAGGCCTTGGAAGTTGGGGATATGGTGCTGAAAGTACAGTTGTGCCCACAACTGAATAAACAACCAAGGGCCTCCAGTTCTCAGTTTCTTTTTATTGAGCAAGTTAGATGTCATCAAATGGAGATATCTGTAGGTTTCTCCAAGGAAGAGTTTGCCTAGGCCGGTGTGATTACCATGGGCCAGGTGATAGGTGTAAGGATCACCGGGGTGTCCGACCCTAGAGGGGGAGGGGGTGAATAGGGTCGCTAATCGCTTTTCTATCCTAGGGCTCAATCTAATTGCATAAGATAAACCTAACACGTCCTACACATGCTAGTTATGACTAAGGTTTATCTATGCTACCCTCTACTTACCCCAAAAGACTTGCAACCTATAGCCAATCCTAATCAAACTAACTAGGAAAGTAAAGGTAAGCAAGAAAGAGTAAATGCGGAAACGTAATGCGGTAAGTAAAGCGGTAAGGGAGAGGATATGCAAACTCCCGTGAAGACACCAAGACACACGATTTAACGTGGTTCGGTTAGGACACCAAAGTCCCTCCCTACGTCCACGGCCACTTGCTCACAAAGAACAAGTGGGATGCCGAGTCTCTTCGCTTGATCACCGTCTTGCCACGCCTCCAAGGCTCCCGACAAGCAAAGGCTAAGTGACACCAAGTCACAAAGACGAGGTCACCGCCACCGTCTATCTCGAAGCGTCACCACGGCACCGTCTTCACTATCTTGGAGCTTTAACACCAAGTAGGGGCCTCCTTCCCCGCACAAAGTGTCGTTGCCACTCCACACCAAGTCGGAGGGTCACACGACGAGTACAAGTGTTTGCTTGCCGCAGCAAGACTTCTCTCAAGGGAGCTCTCGCAAGAACTAATCCCTAATTAAGCACTAAGCACTCTAACAAGTGTGCTTAAGCCTATATGATGTACAATGAAGCTCTATGGTGGTTGGAGATGATCTTTAGCTCTTGTATACTTCCTTGAACTCCAGCACACTCAAATGGTGCGGCCTTGGGGGTATATATAGGCAGCACAAGCAAATATAGCCGTTGGAGAAAAGCTGCCAGAAATGTGCTTAACACCGGTTAATCCGATGCTCCCCAAATCGCCATCGTCGGTTTAACCGGTGATACTAAACTGCCCACTGAAAACTAGCCGTTACGTGTACGGGCAATCAACCGACGCAATCGACCGGTGTATGTAATGTTAGCGTCGGTTTAACCGGTGAGTGCAACTGTCCTCTGATCCTTGAAAAACAAACTCTCTGGACAACTGCACCGACGCCATTAACCGGTGCATCATCGGTTCATCCGATGTATGCATTTTCCTTGGTCTGCTTCTGCCATTGCACCGACGTATTCAAACTTCCTATCGTCGGTTCATCCGGTGCCAAACCCTAGCCCGCAGGCCATCTCTGTCATTGCACTGATGAGTACATTTTGCCTTACGTCGGTTCATCCGGTGATACTAAAACTCCCAGACGTGCTCAAGTCAATGCACCGACGTGTGTAATTTGCTTGGCGTCGGTTCAACCCCCGTAGGGGCGGCCCTTCGGGCCTAGCTTCGCCTCTCTTCTCTTTGTCATCACTTGAACCTAAAAGCCTGAGTATATCATCTAAGCAAACACATTAGTTCAAGTGTTGCGTGTGTCATCAATCGCCAAAACATTATATTGAAATATGGCATGAGAGGCCATTTTCGCTACAATAGGCCAAGGGGAGATAGTTCTTAGTTGGAGCTAAAGAAGGACCACAGAAGATGAAGTGCTCTAGCCAAAAATTTAAGAAGGTTGTGTGTTCCTTCTCAGTCACTGGACCTTTTTTTTCATGTGCTGACTCATGTGAGTACCCCAGTTTGTGCAGTTAACCTTGGAAGAAAGTTTGAAGGGGACTTCTGCCATTTTGTGAGCAGCAGGATTAGGAGAGCTAATGTCTAGTCCAGTGATAATGGTGACATCCAGCAGAGTAGGGGTCATGGGTCCATGACCAAAGAGGAAACAATTCAGAGCATCAGACCAGAAATAGCCGATGGTTTTTAGAAGATTTTCATCTTTGTCAAGGGGTGACAGTGATAAGCTAAGTGCATCGGCTATGTTCAAATCCTGCCATAAGGGCATGTGAGCTTTTGCTACTCTGTTGTACCATGTAATCCAGCTCTCAGGAGGGTTAGGCCAGGCTCTTAAGTAGTCGGCCCAGAGGTTTAGATCGATGTTTTGACTCACAAAAGGAATCCAATTTTCTTCACAAGAGATGAAATCTATGGGATTTTCATGGGTTCGTGGGCCAAGACAGAAATATTTTGGGTTAGAAGGATGCGGCAGAAGGATGTCTGACACCTGAAGTTCAGAAATTCAGAAGTATGCGTATGGTGTCATGTTTCAGAGTTTTAGTTTCAGAAGCTTGGTGAGCTGAAGAAAACTAAAGGATCAGGTTGAATGTTACCTTCAGGCCGCAGATTACCGCATCATCGATCGCGGAGCTTGTCGTCTGAGCTGCAGAATCTGCCATGGTTCAGATCTGTCGGCTTAGGGTTTGATTGTTGTAGGCTCCTATTCGAGTTCCGGCTGCTTGGAGAGTTCTTGCTCAGATTTGTAGAGCTTGGTTCTCAAGTTATGCTCGAATTTGAGAGTTTGTTGAGTTCGGTTCAAGCTGGGAGCGATATTCTACTCTTGTGCGGGTTGCTTCTAGTTTGAATTTTGTCGGCTCTTGGATATTTATAAAAGCCTGATGCGTTGCCATCAGCTTTTTAGAAGGTAATCGGGCACACAAAATTAAAGGAAATTGATTTCATTGATATGAAGTTCATTACAAGGAAAGCCGATTTTTTACAAAGGAATCAATCCTTCGGCTTTATGATCCTACCCCTACGATGCTACCTACTACTACTGTTCGTGGGTACCTAGTACCTACGGCGCTTGGGGCTTCGGGCCGGCACATCCCCGCTGCTGTCGTCACTGCTGTCGTCGTCGTCGTCGTCGCTGCTGAAGGCACTGCTACCGCCTTCGGACCCGAGGTCGCTCCAGCCGTCGCCGCCGCCGGTCTTCTCTTCCTCGCTGTCCTCCTCGGAGGACCCGAGGAACCGAAAGGGCTTGCCGCCCATCGGCTCGTCGTCATCGGAGGGGGAGTCGATCTCCTCTTCCGAGGAGGAGTCGACTCCGTCCGAAGAGGGGTCTTCTTCCTCGCCGCTCTCCGACTCTTGGAACAGGAGCCGGAGGTCTTCTCCTTCAGTCATGGGCTCGTCCTCCTCGGAGACGACCCCGAAGTCGAACTCCTCTGCATCCTAGTGCAGAGGAGCCAGCGCTTCATACGCTGCAGTTGGGTCCCACTCTGGCGTCGGCTCCCGACTCTCCGGAATGGAGTCGATGGAAGAAGCAGGGAGAGGGGAAGAAGAAGGAGAAGAGGAGGAGGAAGAGTCTCCAAAGGAGTTGGAGTCGGAGGAGGAAGAGATGGCCATGTCTGGTGGAGGATTGGGATTTTCTGTGCTACTGGCTTTGGGAAGAAGAAGGAGTTTTGCCGTGAAGAAGAGCCGATTCGGGGTGAGTTTAAATAGTGAAAAGATGGAAGATGGATCGGCAGTTTCACATTCTACGAGGAGCCAATTGCAGAGACGTTGCATCTTTCTTGTTGGTTGCAGTGTGTTTAATGAGCATTAACGGGAAGATGAAGCGACGGATTGGTTTTGGAACTATCATTGCCAAAACCAGGGGGGCATGTGTTGTCGCCATAAATTAACAGGATTAATTTATGGGCCGAAAGCAAGATGAGCTTAAAGCAGAAGATCAAGAAGACTTGTAAATCGGCTCCTGCGTGAGCATCTGGGCCACATGGGCTATGTATCCTTAGATTTAGTTTAAGATTAGAGATAGAGTCTAATCAGGACAAGATTAGTTTAGATTGTTTCCCAAGTCTCTGGACTATAAATATGTACCCTTTGTTATTCGTAAGGAAGAGCGACATCACGTCTCGCAAACAACAACTCTCGGCGTATCGCCACCCCTAATCCTAGGGTTTCATCCAAGTAAGCGCCATGCTGCCCTGATCGCTTCTCGCGATCAAGGCAGCGTTGTCCTTGCTTTTACCTTGATATTACTCGTACTGAAGCATTTTTGATGGCGAGTAATGCTAATTATCTTGATATTCGTAGCTTGGCTTTTAGCAGATCTATTGTGCTTTATTGTTTATCATCTACGAATATCATGTTGTCTCTATGCAGTCACGTTTCAATCTCATGCTAGTTCTTATTGCATAGAATTAGTTGCATAGAGGCAACACCTGCTTCTTTTTAAGTTTAATAGATCTGATTTGTTATGATTTGCTCTTTTCTTAAGAGTTTGCGTAATATCAGCTAGGTTAGGCCTTGCAAACGGATTGGATGATCCGGTGGTATAGTAGATGCTTTATCGTGGTCTTAATAGGGGTTGTTCCAGGAATCGGCTCTTGCTAGTTCTTAGGCCTCTGTTTTGGGTTACGGTTCAGTTGTCTGTTACATTCATTAGGCCTAGTCACGTGTAGGATGTTCCGATCTAGCAGTGAAGCTGTTGCCATCGTGGATTAGATTAATTAGATTTAATTGAAGCAGTTTCATGGTTATTTGCTTTATTCATCAATATCTGGATAGATATAGATCCACTCTGACACCGGGACTCGATCGGCTCTTTAAAGCCGATGCAAGAGTCGTCCCGGGGAGCCGACCACGGCTCGGACTTATGTTTACACGTGTCTTTGTATGCAGGAAACTGTTTGGAGCACGTTCGCACCCTCCTGATCGGGTATAGGTCAGGTGGCACGCCCGGCTTTCTACACATTCTCCGGGCGCGTGACGGAATTGCGGGCCGTCGACGAGGGAGCAGTGCCTGCCAGCGCCCCAACAACCTCCAGGATCTTCGTGTTGCCCGTCGCTGCTCGCCGGTGGGTTTCGACCGACAACATATATATATTTAATTGAACCATCTATTTGTGAATTGATATTCTTATCTTTTCCGTCAGACATGCATACATCATGGTGACACATATCATGGATTTTATTTTTATATAAATAATATATTAATAATGGTAAAAATAATAATTTAGAATTTTATATTGGTGTACTTTAATATTTTGTCCTGGTTATATAATTTTGATTCAGATTTAGAGATTACTTTAACTTTTATTAATAATATAATAGGATAATTCATATGAAAATTTAGAGGGTTGTTTGCATTATTTTTATATGGCAGGGGTGGATAATTTACACGAAGATTAGGGGGTTACTTTAGATTTTTTTTGTAATGGTAGAGGTGGGTAATTTAGATACATGTTTAGGGGTTATACTTTAGTCTATTTTTATAATGGCAGAGATGGGCAATTTAATAGGAAAGTTTTCATATCCCATAACTATTATGATTAGAGTTGTCGGATTGTTGGCTGGATGTTTCTGATTTTTGTGAGAATTTCTCTATTTTTTAAACTGTCCACCTAGCTAGGATCCTAAGTGGGTTCACGTGGAGACTTCAAAAGAAACATCTAATTAGTAGTAGTAAGATAGCTTATATATGTAGATGCTCTCTTCTATCTTCAATTAATCAATTTCTTCATTTGGTGCCCAGTTATTCTACCACCCATCCATTCATAATAATACACAGCAACTTGCCAGCTAGTTAGTATATATAAATTTATACCACCACCAGCATATCATTCAGTGATGATCTATAAATCCTTTTTGTTTTATTCATGGCATGCATGCAGCATGCATGTTAAGCTAGGAGTGTTCACTTGTTTGAGATATACACAATGCACCTATACAGTACCAGATTATTACTAGCTAGTTACACATATTGAGATTATTATGCATGTACGTGTACCGGTGTACAACCACCAGTTAAAAACCGTACCGCACGAGGTCTGGCCGTTATGTTAATAAACAGCTTCAACTCAAACGCCCCCTCCCTATATGATCGAGTTTACTGCTATTTTTTTTAACAAAAAACCATGTGCATGCATACAGCCTAACAAAAAAGTTAATCAGTGATGATCAGGAGAGAACATGCATCGTCTAGCTAGCTAGTTGTCCTGGTAAAAAGTAGAGGGGTTTTTATTCCCGGGCACGCGCCTATGTGTGGATCGGACAAGCACATGTGCATCTTATTTCGTTGCCGTAACCTTTACTGCACTATTTGCTCAAGGTAGTGACATATGATGGTTCAATGCATCTTCTTTTCCTTGATACAATTAGTTTGGCCCTCCAGGGGCATATGTATGCATGTCAACAACTTGGGCTAAGAGTCATATCTTTGTATGCTTGCTATGGGAACAAAAACTTTTAATTAATTGCTTAGGCCATCTTAATTATTACTATATCATATCCATTAAGGGAAGCTATATAGCCGAAAATTAATTAGTTGGGAGTTGCATTGCCAACCACACTGATGATTCCGACTGTTAGGCGGCACACACACATATAGTTCTATGATCCAAATAAATATCCATATATATGTTGGCCTACACGCCACTCGTTTATACTATATATGTCGGCTAATGTCTTAATGACACGTACAGTCGTATCACTGACTCGGTGCAAATTTTATACAATGCGAATAGTGGATTTCTTTTCACATAATAATAATAATAATATAGAAAGAAAAATCATTTACTTCGGAAAATCGACTCACCCACCCACCAAATGACAATGCTGCCTAACTTTGCCATGCGTCCATGCGTGCTGTATGTGTGCAGAAGCAGAGGCGAATGGGCGTGTGGATTTGCTGGGTGGGGTTAGCGGGGCATGGACCCGGGGGCATGCACGTTGCGCGCCACCTTCTTCTCGCTACCCTGCGGGGCCCAGCGCACAGCTGTTATAGTGTGGCCTTGTCTGGGCTTCTCTGTCTCTCTCTCTCATCGTCCTCCAATCCAATCCAACCCCTTCGTCTCTCTCTCTCCCTGCCTTTGTTTCCTCAATCTACCACGTACAGATACTACTGTACATTCTTGGCTTGTGAATTTACAGTGAAGGAATGAATAAGGCCCTGTTTAGATCCAAAACGATAAATGCAAATTTTTTATAAATCATTTGCATAGTGTACTAAATGTGGTCGAAAAATAAATCGTATTACACAAATGGATTGTAAATCGCGAGACGAATCTAATGAGCCTAACTAGGACGTGATTAGACACTAAATTGCTACAGTAATGCTACAGTAAATATGATCTACTGATGTTTTACTTAGGATCATTAGATTCGTCTCGTAGTTTACAGACGAGATATGTAATTAGTTTTATAATTAGTCTACATTTAATACTTCAAATGTTAAATATTCCCTTCTAAAAATATAAAAATATAAAATGTAAAATGATCTAAACAAAACCTAACATGCATGTATATCTTGTGTAAAACATTTTCGTCAGGTAGCTGGGGCTACCTGCCTGCCTGCCATGCTCTGCTCTGCTAGCAGGAATGCAGGATCGATCGATTCGATCGTCAGGGCTGCCAGCGACAAAACGTTTCAAAATTCATCTATTACATCAAATCTCTTACCTCATGTCTAGAGCATTAAATGTAGGTAAATAAAAAAACTAATTGTATAGTTTTGATGTATACGACGAGACGAATCTTTTGAGCCTAGTTAGTTCATGGTAGGACAACAATTATCACAAACAAACGAAAAATACTACAGTGTGCTATAGTATCCGATGTGACCTTTTTTACCACTATTTTACGGATCTTAGTTGTGTTTAGTTCCAAAATTTCTCTCTCCAAACTTCACTATTCACCTATCACATCAAATTTTTTGCCTCATGCATGGAGCATTAAATGTAGATAAATAAAAAAATTAATTGCATAGTTTTGATGTACACGACGAGACGAATTTTTTTGAGCCTAATTAGATTATGGTCGGACAACAATTATCACAAACAAAAAGTGCTTACCACTATTTTACGAATCTAAACACAGCCATTTCCCCCTTGGCCTCTCCATGCCTTAAGCTCTCTTTTTCAGCACAATGTAGTCGCTCGCGGTAACTATTTTTCACCGAATTGCCAAGAGGAACATGATAATTACTTTATACGACCATCTCGCACCATGCATCAGCAGCCGCCAATCATATATAGCATTGGGATTAGAGGTAAAAAAATCATAGCATGCATGGGGGGTGGTTAATTTGAGGTAGAACTAGAAAGCAGCTAGTTTTCTTCTAGGTCGTCTTTGAATAGATAATTTTACCGCACGTGGTAGGAGTTTATATTGTGTGGATAGGTAGAGCAGCTAGAGGTAACCTGATGGATGTACCCCCTCCCCTGACAGCGCAGCAATCTCGTTTGTTCTATCACCGCGCGCCGCTCTCCTCACTCTCTTTCTCACATCATCATCTTCATCCATCACCTCCTCATCTCTCTCTCCCTCCCCCGGCGCGTGATGACCTCAACCTCAACTTGGATAGATAGATCGATCACCACCGCCGCTGATGATCTGGGCTGGGGATGCCCATGCTCACCGGTCCTCCTCCTCCTCCTCCTCCTCCTCTATTATATTTAGAGCTGCTAGCCCTACTGCTACCACTACAGTACTAGTACTAGTACACCCCCTCTCTCTCCCTCCCCTCTCGGCTCGTGGTTGTGGGCAGCAGCGAGCATCTACCTTCTCTCTCTCTTGCCAGCCAGCCCAGCCCAGCCCAGGCTTGTACTGCTCTAGCTCCCTTGTTCTTCTCCATCCATCCTCACCACCTCCTCCCTTTTCTTTCCCCTTTTCCTCACACCCCCTCTTTCCAGTTTGTGCTGTCTGCTGTGCCTCCGGCGTAGCTACCTTTAATTTCTCGCACCACTCGCTCGCCTTAGCTTCATGCGCGCTGATGGCCGCAGCCTCATCCGTCTCGCCCACCTCAATTCTGCTGTAGCACAACAAGCCTACTACTAGTACTAGCGCCAATAATTAAGCCGGCCGGCATGCAGCAGCCGGGCATGCCGCCATTCTCCGGGACGCCGCCGGTGGGGGTGGGCCAGAACGCCGCCACGCCTACCAGCACCCGGCCGCCGGAGGGACAGCAGGCTGTGGGCGGCACGGCCTCTGCAGCAGGAGGCGCCGACCACGAAGCAGCCGCAGGGATGTCCGCGGGCGGCGACGAGGGCGGGCCGTCGGGCAACCGGTGGCCGCGGCAGGAGACGCTGGCGCTGCTCAAGATCCGGTCGGAGATGGACGCCGCGTTCCGGGAGGCCGCCCTCAAGGGACCCCTCTGGGACCAAGTCTCCAGGTGCGTGCCTACTGCTCCATCGTTGGATCCCTCCCTGCAGGCTGCATGAGCGAAATCTCTTGCAGCTCAATTCCGATGTGTTGCTCTTCCATCATTCCATGCATCTTGCGGCCGGCCGGTGCACATGCATGTTGCCCACATCAACGACGACGACGATCCAACACAGTGAATTTATTTATTTCCCAATTTAAAATCATACACACATCGCTCTCCTCCTCTACTTTCCACTTCTTTTTTTCCTTTTTCCTTTCATCCCCCCCCCTACTACTGTACTAATCCTTAGTTTGTGTCACTTCGTCATCCGTAGGAGTAGCAAAAGCTACTGATTTCCTATGACTAGTTCAGATCTGATGCCCCCCGCCCCGGAGATGGCATCGTCCATCCATCCCAATTCCCAAATCCTCATCAACCAATTTTCTGCCTGCGTTACTTCCAAATTGAGCAGTATATAGTAACTTTTTAAGAAAAATCTCCTGTTCCCAAACGGAGCGGTAAAAAGATGGGAATAATCATACCGAGCTCGAGCTACCTACAAGTAGATAGATGCCTCTTTTTCTTTGAGAGCTACATGTGCTGCGTACATGGTGATGGATGCAATAATCCTGATGGCAACCTGCATGCATGAGCAGCTTGACGAGGTTAATTAGCTTTAATTTGTATGTGGTGGCTATGCTCTGCAGGAGGCTGGAGGCCATGGGCTACAAGCGCAGCGCCAAGAAGTGCCGCGAGAAGTTCGAGAACGTCGACAAGTACTACAAGCGCACCAAGGACGGCCGCGCCGGCCGCGGCGACGGCAAGGCCTACCGCTTCTTCTCCGAGCTCGAGGCCCTCCACGGCGCTTCCTCCTCGCCGGCGCCGACACCTGTGGCTATGGCGCCACCGGCCATGCAGCATGCCGACCCGCTGCCTCGTGTCGCCGCCGTGCCGCAGCCGGCGCCGCTGATGATGAGTGGCGCCACCGCTCCTGCAGCGGCCGCCGCCGGCGACGCGGCATGCATGTTCACGCCCGGTGACGTGAGCTTCTCCTCGGGCTCTGATGGGGAGGACACGGAGGACACAGGCGACGGCGGGAAGCGGAAGAGGGATGGCGGGGACGACGTCGGCAGCAGCAAGATGATGCGCTTCTTCGAGGGCCTGATGCGTCAGGTGATGGAGCGGCAGGAGGAGATGCAGCAGCGCTTCATCGAGGCCATCGAGAAGAGGGAGCAGGACCGGATGATCCGCGAGGAGGCGTGGCGGCGCCAGGAGGTGGCGCGCCTCGCCCGCGAGCAGGACGCGCTCGCCCAGGAGCGCGCCATGGCCGCGTCCCGCGACGCCGCCGTCGTCTCCTTCATACAGCGGGTCACCGGCCAGACCATCCCGATGCCCTCCGTCTCCGTCGCGCCGCCGGCATTCATCGGCGCGCTGGCACATCCGCCCTTGCAGCCCACGCCGGTGGCTTCCGCTGCCCCGCCGCCGGCGCCGCACCAGCAACCGCCGTCAGTTCAGCTGTCGCCGAAGACGCACACGATGCTCAAGCCTGCACAGCCCCAATCACAGCATCAGACGCCGCCGCCGGCGCAGCCACAGAGCAAGGAGATCATCGTCCGTGCGCCGCCGGCGGAGTCGCAAGACACGGCGGGGTCCGGCGGCGGCGCGCCGTCGCCGTCTAGGTGGCCCAAGGCGGAGGTGCACGCGCTGATCCAGCTGCGCACGGAGCTGGAGGCGCGGTACCAGGACTCGGGGCCCAAGGGCCCGCTGTGGGAGGACATCTCGGCGGGGATGCGGCGGCTGGGGTACAACCGGAGCTCCAAGCGCTGCAAGGAGAAGTGGGAGAACATCAACAAGTACTTCAAGAAGGTGAAGGAGAGCAACAAGAAACGCCCCGAGGACTCCAAGACCTGCCCCTACTACCACCAGCTCGAAGCGCTCTACCGCAGCAAGGCGCTCGCCTCCTCGTCCGGCGCCGGCGGCGTTGCCGCAGCGGCTCCGCGCCAGCCTCAGGCAGCAGGTGTCACCGTGCTGGCCGCGGTGCCACTCTCCCAGACGGCGCCCCACGGGGGCAAGCAGGAATGTACCAACGGGAACGGGAACGGGAACGGGTGCGCGGGCAGGGGCGGTTCGGACAACGGCGGCAGCTCCGGGGGCATGCAAACGCAGGCGACCAACGGCAGGTTCTCCGTCGAAGGCGCCGGCGGCAATGGCGTCGCGTCGAACAAGATGGTAAGAAATCAGTCAGTCAATCAATCAATCAATCCTGTAGCTGTAGCATTGCGCCTTGCATCACACTTATGGCGACCCGTTGCTGATTGCCTCTATATATACCGTACGTGTGCTTGCATTGGTCACTGCAGCAAGAAGAAGGCATCACGATCACGAAGGAGACGGCGGCGACGGAGCCGAGGCCGCAGCCGGTGTCGACGAACGACAGCTACGTGAACGACACCATGGACAGCGACAGCAGCATGGACGACGACGACGACGAGGAGGAGGACGAGTTCGACGACGACGACGAGCGCAACGTTGACGGCGGCAACAGCAAGATGCAGTACGAGATGCAGTTCCAGCGGCAGCAGCAGGGCCAGAGCGCGAGCGGCGGCGGCGGGTCATCTGGGCCCCGCGGGCCGGCAGCAGCGTCATTCCTGACCATGGTCCATCACTAGGACTACTAGCTGCATACACACATACCAAAGCCGCGTACACAGGTACGGTACGGTAAAAGTGGGCATCAACATCTACCGTCAAGTTAAAAGTTTTACTCCTTCCAACCGATCGATCGACACAACAACAAGCTCCAAAGTAATTCCGGCCAGCTAGCTGTTCATCATCATCGTTTTTCACTTGGATCTCTCTGCACATACACATGGACGTATACGCCATGGAAAGACACGTGAGACTCACCGTACATATACAGATGGTATTGGGGTGTACACTGTCGAGTAGATACCGCGTGTTTTACTCTGCTATATATATATATTGTTACTTGTATGGTACAAAAGCACAAGGACGTTGTCTAGAGCTGAGGGAGAAATTAATGTGCTCTTGCGGGAATTTCTTCATTTTTTTTGGGTATACTTTTGGGCCTTTCTTTTTTTCTTTCCCCTTTTAATTAAGAAGAGTTACCGAACTGTCCATTATGTAATTTATAAATTCGTTATTACATATACTGTGGTTATATTAATGGCTGTTAAACTATATATATGTACACTTATTAGTTGGTAAATGTAAATTTCTTGAGGTTCTACATGCATGCATGCATGCTGTAACAGCTAGCTGCTGAATTAGTTATTTGTATCACACCCTGCGGTTAGACTCTCTTTTGATCTTTCAATAACTTACTAGTTGCATTAAAATACAATCTGAGCTGTGGTTATTCTCTTGGGATCCCAAGTGAGGTTATTCTCTTGGAATCCAAAGTGACCATCAGTTTAGTTTATTGTCAACTATACTACCTCTAATTTCCCCCCTATAGATCCCAATTCGTAACAGCTCTTGATTAATATAAACTATACTCTAACCATTGCTTGGAACATGACCTGACATATATGCGTGTCAACGTCAGTTTACAATAACGTAGTAAATGTAGAAGCTACTATGTGAACATGCCTTGTGGTATGCGTAGGTCCGCGCGCATATAGCCATGCATATGATGAGATCGATGAGATGCATGGCAACTGTATCTTTTAATTTATTATTCTGGAGTTTTAATAGGATCGGTGCTTTAGCACTGAGAATCAACAAGAGAATAGCTATCTTTCTAGCTAAATTTGGAGTTTTACCAACCCTGTAAAAAATAGAGAGCTTTCAAAATGTTAGAAAAACCAACATATTAGATAAATCTTGGGTATGTATATTTCAAATGAGATCCACATGGACCTGGATCCACTCTTTTCCGTGCAGTGGCAGCTCTGTGCAGAGCGCCGCAGCGGCGCTTGACTAGAGGTCTCGTCGGAGCTGGCTTTTCCCCACTCTTATCGCCCCCACTTCTAAAGGTTACGTCGATTGACTCCACCGCCACCGCCTGACCATCCATGGGGCCCGCCGGTAGGAGCCCTGCACTCGTGCTCCTCGGTCTCCTCCATCTCACCATCTCCGCCACATGTGGCTCGTCGAACGGCGGGAACGTCCTCCGCCTCCCCTCCACCGCGTCGCGGCACCTGGCTCGATGCTTCCTCCGCTCAGCCGCCGTCGACCTGATCCATGCCCTCAACCTCCACCCTGTCGACGCCTCCACGCGATCCGCCCCCGCCGACAGTGCCCCCGCCCAGCGGGGACCCTCGTCGAGAGGCCCATCCGCCTTGCATCCCTCGCGGCCGAGCACACGTAGGTGAAGGATCTCGGCCACCACGCCGGGGTACTACTGCCTCCCCAACACCCATGATGCCAGGTGTGCTTCCCCCGTCTCTTTAATCCCTCGCTCATGGTGGCGCGGCGAAGGGGACGGAGGGGATGCCAGATTGGAGGGGCCAACAGAGGGGACAGGGCCACAGAGGATGTGCGGAGGTTACGGAGGACTCGCGGGAGGAGACTAATATCGAGGCGAGAGTCTCGCCAAAGAAAGCTTGCGAAGGAGGCTTGATTGCTAGCGAGATACCGAGCCAAGAAGTTTGGAGAGACCGTTGGATCTGAATTTGAGCCTAGTTTTTCTATTTTTACAGGACCGTGGAGATGCTCTTACTATCACATCCAATTTGGAGTACGTATTTATTAGTTATGAGAATTTTAAAATTCCTTACATCTGGTCTATATACAAAGTTGTTTTAATCAACATTTTCTGCGAGTCTTTTTAGTCCGCAATTTTGTAATGTGCTGCAAGTATAGCTACAAAATTGTACCCGAAATTTGAGTAATAAAGATAAAATGTCCATCCAAAATGGAATGCTGGGGGACCTCGATGTTAGTGCCAGATTGGCAGCCTTACAAAATTAGTTCCGGGTCAGTGCCGGATCCGTATAAACGGTTGCAGGCCAAGCGAGGTGTCATAATAAAAAGTGGGTTTTTAATGGGAAGGGTAGCTGTGGGATCGGTGCTCGCTAACCGTCGTCAGCGCATGCGAGCATTCCCATCTATCAGTAGCTTCTGAATCCGATGCCATTTTTTGTTTCAGCATATAGCGTGGCATGGCACCAGGTAGCGCCTAGGCAAGCGTCGTCGTGCGTGGTGATCTACCTGGCCTGACCGGATGTGAGCAGCGTCCTCTGACATGCATGCTCCACTCGCTGATCGACGAATTCCCAAAAATTCTTCACTTCCCACTAGAGGACTGGCTGTATATACTGATCATGGAGTTCCGTTACGTTTTTCTTCTCTCCATGCATGGAACTAACAAGGATTTCTTCCCGAGAATATAATCGATCGCTCGATGGACGGATGGAAATTTCGATTCCTGATGCATGGAACTCCAGCTAGCAGCAGACTCCGATAGATGAAGTGCCCGCACGGAATTCAAGGCCACCACCCTTCGCTCGCTCACACCGTACCGTCACACGTGCTGGTGTCGTCACTCGTGTGTCATGTTCAAAGCGCCTCGTTTATATGCCACCACTCACCATTATAGCCATGTCACACGCTGGCTTTACTGCATGCCCTTCTCTGCTCAGAAAGCTACAGGCGGACAACCGTTTCACTCACACTTAAATCAAAGGGCTTAATTAATACGCCCAGTTATTACTGAAACATAGTATAAATTTCTCCACGTAAATTCATTTTGCAAATACTATATGTATATATATCAAAGTAGAAGAACTTTGTTTTAAAATCAAAAGAAAGATGGAGGCTTCAGTGAGTGTGTATCCTATCCTAGGTCGCTGGTGGTGCTGATAGATGGTATCGTCTCGGCATTTTAATGCCGTGCGGTTAAGTGAAAACATGCATACTACGCTCTTTCACCCTGTTCGGCAGGCTGGAGCTGGAGTTGTGTGAGAGAAAAACACTGCTGCCTGGCTGGTGGCTGGAGGCTGGAGCTGGAGTTGTGTGAAAGGAAAATACTGTAGAGACTGGAGGCTGTCCACCAGCCGAACGGGGTGTTTGATTGCAACGGCAGGATTTGGCAAAAATCAAAGTGTCCCATCTGCCAGGATGTTTCCTTCAATTAATTGCCACAAATAGTTGTTCCTATATACCAATTAATTGTTCCTCCAACGTCGCCCAAATTAATATAAGTATACTTACTACTAAGGCAGTTGAACAACAAAGTTAAAATTCATATTTCATATAAAAAAGAAAACAATGTTAAAATTTGCTGGAAAACGGGAAATGGGGAAAAAAGAGCAGTAACAGTAACAGATTTACCTCTGCTGTGTGAAGAAAGCTAGCATCCAGCAAAGGCATAGACAGAAAGGCATCTCGCATGGCTAAGGCGACAAACTGGTAAACGAAAAGGCCATCGTCGATCGAGAGGAAAATTGTACCAACCTGGGGAGGGAGCTAGCTGCTAGCTAGTGGGTCTGTCTGGGTTAACACGTACGCCGCCCGAGTTGCGACGACACCATGATGCATGCATGAGCTGCTTCATTTCATTTCCGTTTTCATCTCCTCCACACTGGGATCGGATCGGAGTGCGGCCGGTCATCACCTCTAGCTACTTCCACAGCAGCGCCGCCAACAAGCGTTGAAACACCTGCAAGTTGTGCACGCTGTTGCGTGACTTGCAAGGCTGCACCTGCACATACGGCTGAATGATATGTGTATGCCTCTTCCCCAAAAGTACAGAAGCAGATGATTTCATTATTAACCACTATCAGTCTGTTACCAAGAGATACAGAAAAACACTCTAGTACAAGGTAGCATATATAGTGAATGATAGATAATTATGTTATACAAAAAAGACGGTAGATTATGATTGAAAGGTTCTGTAGAATTGACACACACACACACACACACACACACACACACACACACACACACACACACACACATATATATATATATATATATATGCAATGAAGATCGATAATGCATTTTTATAATGGAGCACAAAGAGAGGGAAACTGTACCAAGCAGAATGAATGCAAGGGGCGCCCATGCTGTAGATAAGCCGTGGCGATCATTCACTTCAGAATAAAACGCCTCAAGGGGGTCCATTTCGGTGCTCGTCGACACAGTACAGCCTAACAAGTGAACCATTATTATTATGGTCCCATGATGCTGGATGGAGTGCTGAATTATACGCGCCCATCTGGACATATCTTTCTTTTCTTGTCCTCTTTCAGTGAGGAAGTAAACATGCAGAGTCTTGCAAGGAAAGCTTTGTCCATCATGGACCACTAGAGCAGAGATTACTACACCAGTAAATCTCTCTGATCTGACCAAAAGGAATCAACAGATGGAACCACAAAGTAGAAAGACTGATAAAGGGGAAAATCTAAAGGAAAATGATCTTTCAATTTGCAATTCCATTTGAAGCCTGCCTAACAGAAGCTTTAACGACAACCATTAGCATCAGAGTAGATCTCCTTTTCACCTTTACCAAGTGTTAGGTGCACACTATTAACGGCATGACTTGCTGTGCTTATTAAGTGATGTTAGGAGTTAGGACCAATTGTTCGTTGTTGACAGGGATACTTAAGCAATAGCTATGAATGTTGCTGGCCAATGTATTTGCCATCATATTTGATAAACCTAATGATGTAAATGTAAAACAAGCATTACTGTCATGCAAGCATTCTTGAATGATGCTCTATATCTTCCCGACTTCCCCTTTACTCTACCTATTCTCTTTTCTATGGATTTATAGGAATCAGCATGCAGTTCAAGTAATAGTAGTGTTTTCAATATAAGTGGATCTTACAAACACTGAGGTCCTGAAAATCTAATCCAGTCCAAGTACATCTTACTAGTTACTATACTATGTTCCATACAGAATATGCCAGATCCCACCCATTTATATGGGCCTCAGTTAAGAGATACAAGCAAGTTTCTTATGAAAATATGTGCACACCTATCATTTTCCTCGACATGTAGAACTTGAAATGGTTCACTTGTATCCATTGCTCTCTAACATTATTGAAATGGACAGGTTCACTCTACATCTGAAATAAATCAATGATAAATGCTGTTCAGTATTTGTTAAGAGCACAGCTGAAAAGAAACGTTCTGCAGGAAGCCAACACCATCTTAGGAGCACAGCTTAGTGGTCTAAACTGAAATAGGTAAAGTTGCTGATGGACAGGTTCACTTAACAACTGCAACAAATCAATGATAACTGTTGTTCAGTTTCTGTTGAGATTACAATTGAAAAGAAACATTCTGCAAGAAGCCAGCACCATCTTAGGAGCACAGCTTAGTGGTCTAAACTTAAATAGGTAAAGTTGCAGAGTACACTGAAGCAAATTAAGTATGCTACTAGCTCACCAAACGAGTAATATAATACCACATCTTAAAAAAGAAATGCCCAGCCTTGCACCCTCCCAATATTCTATGAAGATACCTAAGATGCATGAAACTTGATCTCTCAAGTCTACCAATAGGCTGGTGCTCAGAGTAATTCACAACATTTAGAGGCTTCCAAAATGATAAGAGTTGTCCTCGTCCAGGCCACAATAACAGTCTAATCATGCTGTGACCACTTATTCCCTGTTTCTCCTAAGGCCAAAGTGCAAAGGATTTCTCCAATACACCCAGATGCTCTTATAAAAATGTAAATGAACCTCCACCCCCTACAGCCCACTTAACAGTACTATTATGATAATATAGTAGAGCTTACAAATGACCAGTCCATAACATTGCCGGATAAAAATTTACCTCACCTTAACAACTGCACCAAAATTATTACTGCAGTTGCCATGCATCCTTTGGCAGCTTTTTCAGATATTCACCCTGTTAAAAGCAGTGCAAGATACTCGCTCAATATGTATGTAATTGATGTTGCCCACACAATCATAAGCATGGAAGCCCTTAACTGTAAATCAGCTAGGTTTAATATGAAAGAGACACTCAAGCACCTGCTGTATGCCTACTGGGTAGTGTTTCTCTAAATTTCATAAATGAAAAGAAAGAAAGGCATCACTGTAGCACCACTGTTATCTTTTCCCATGGAATAACATAAAAGGATAAAGAGATAAAGTGGAAGTGGGGATATTAAGTTGGTGGTTGTTATTCCCTTGCCAGAGTAGTCCAGCCAAGATTGAAAGCTATACAGAAATACACACTAAGTAACATGGACAGACATTGCTCCCATCCCATGTTACCCCCATCCAACTGTTGTTCCCCACTTGTGTCGTTGTGCCCTTCTTTTGCACATGGCCTCACAACTAACCCCTTCTGCTTTTCACTTCTCCCATAGTTAACATTGAATCTGCAATTAAACAGATTGTTTGGAAGTGTAGCAACCACAACATAGCAAATAGTTTTATGATGTATGCACTAACTATTTGAGTAGTTTCTCTATGAACTGAAACTAGCTACATGATAGAAAACAATTCCAAGAAGATCAACTTCAGTGTAAACTTCAGGGAATCCGCAAGAAACAGCATATCTCACATCTTAACTCAGAACAACATGTTAGCTGAAGGGTGATGGCAATGCAAGATGTTATATACTTGTGGGTGTTCCCATTTGTATGAAAGTGACAGGATTTATCACTTCACTTTGATGCCCATCTGTACCATCCTTCGTTTTCAGGCAAACTTTGAGAAGTTGTCATCATGTTACCCATAAGATGTGACAAAAGTGTGTTGGGCAAGTGGGCCAGGTGTTCAATTAGATAACTACAAAAGTACATTATAAGACCAAAAACGGGTCACATGCCACGGTTATAGCAGAGAAAAGAATCCGAGGGTGATAAAAATATGGTAACACTACAGTCCACAGTAAGAGGATGTGAGAACATTGATTCTGTGAAATTGCTGGCCACATGAGTGGAATAGCGTTTGATATGTCATTTCTTATACGCAAACTCACCTTTATTGTAGCTTTGATGGAGAAAATGCAAATCATGTTATATAGAAGTAGTACCGGATCAAATGTATTGGCCCAGAACTGACAGATTTCACTAAATTTTGTCTGATGGATGATGGACTGATATGTCCATGTTTCCTATGTAAGCCCAAGTAGCTTTTCAATCAGCAGATGCCCATCTAAGAATCTTCACCCGAAACAAACTTTGGGAAAACAAAAATCAAATTATCTAAATATGAACTTGGTTCTGAAAATGCAAGGAGGAAAAGGTAAAAACATGATAGGTATGTATCCATCGATCTTGATAAGACTCGGTGCATGCTGAGCCTGGAATGCTTTCAAAAGTGTGTCACCTTTGTTTCACACTCCAAACAAAAGTTGGCAATCCTCAAAAGAAACACTGACTTGACATTCCAAGCAATTAGAGAATTTGAGGTCTGAGTATCAAAATTTATATGGAAAAATCAGATGCAATTGTGCACCCATTCCGCATTTTTCGGAGCCCAGTTAACAAGCATTTCAAGGAGGCGCGTACCACAAGAAAGGGCTCAGTCAGTAAAGATTCTAAGGTTACCCAATAAGAAAGTATTATAAGGTTGTGACTATGTGCCAGCTTCAAGAGAGAGGCATTAAGATCCTCATAAAATTTGGGTAAAATACAATAGCAGCGATTCTTATGTATTGACCAGGAAAAGGAGATAGTGGCAAGAAGCAAACTCTAGATACATAAAAGTTCAACAGGTTTAATAATCTACTGACAATAGTAATCTACTGTGTTGCCAGTATATGATTGGGATTGGACTTGCGTGTTTTTCATTTCTTATCAGAAATAAACTTGAAGAAATTATTTGGAAAAAATGAAAAATGTGCTCTCTTAAGTTCGAACATGTTCTATGAAATTTAACCACTGCCATTATCCTATACTATAGGATCTCAAATTTTGAGCTTGATGGAAATTTCATAAAACATCCGTAAGAAATTATCTTCAGAGAGCTTGCTCGCTTTCAAGTTCAGATTCATCTCCAAGATTGCAAACAAACAAAATCATGAATTAGCAATAATATGCATCTGAATAACAAGTGAATCAGCGCCAAAGTTTCAAGCAAAGATTCACCCAATATATGATGCTAGAGCTACATGTTTTTGACTCAATATATGATGCTAGAGCTGCATGTATTCACTTAACTGAAGGGCACATCTAAACTTGTGGATGTCAATCAGTACAGCTAAAATTTACAGAGCTCAATTTTGAGGAGAACCCCCAAAAGACAACTGGACTTAATTTTCGCGAGGCATCAAACTGCGTGATGACTTCACCGCCTACAGCAATTTGCAGGTCCGGCTAGTACCAAGAAGGGTTATGGAGGTTGCAATGAAGGCAATTGGCATCGTCATGATAGAATCTTAGCAATGACACACAGAAGTCATTGAAACTGTCAAGAGGGGCCAAATAAAGGCTGAATTAGCTGAATGACTATGTAATGTAAGTGGCACTGTAATGAAGGTTTATCAGAAATAAGGATGTCATCCTAAATATAAAATGTTTTCAATCGAAATCAGTAAGTAAATTTTCCATTCAGCAGCTCAAGCGTGACTCATCCATTCAATTTAGCAGAATAAGCACTGAGTGAAAATAAATCAAAACAGTGAACATTGTACAGGCCAGCGAGGACAATGTTTGTAGCATAGCGGCATTAATCAACACATAGAGTGGAAATGAGAGTACTGATGTCAATGAATACATGAAACTTCATTACTATGGGGAGGTCGCATTGAACCTACCCACCATGCTGTTGCAAGACCGAAAATAAATTGCTAGTGCAGGTGGAAGCATAGTGAACGATTTGGAGCCAGCAATAAGAATGCAGATACTTGCAGCATAATGCGGCAATACATCAACATTTTAAACGATCCCAATTCACAATCAAAACTTTGGTAATGTAAACATGCAATCGGGAGAATATACCAAAAATACAGATCCGCGCAAAATAGGAACCTCGTACTGAATTCCCGGGGGTATAAAAAAAAAAAGTAACTCCAGATATGCTCGTCAGAAGCATCGGAGCAGGGATGACCTCGTGCCTTCATCGACGGCGGTGGTCTGTTGTTCACCTCCGTGCCCCTTCCAACCGGATGAGAAGGGGATCGCCGCCTTGCATATTGGCGCGGCCCGCTGCGGAGCGCCTAAAGCCTAACCTCGCCGTCTCCATTGGAGATGAATCACCTCTTGGCTCCCGCCCCCTGCTGTCTCTGTCTCCCAAAACTCTCGCTCTCGTTTCCAACAGCCAGTGGCCCATGGCCCATGGCTGCTGCTCTGCCCGTGACGTGGGCTGGTGAGGGGATATGTGTCATGGTGATTCGGGCTGGGCCTTTCTCTCTGTTGGGCCAATTTCCCTTGTAAAAAAAAAAGCTAAAAAAGAAGATGCCACTATGCTTGCTAACTAGCCTTTTCGGAGCCCAAAAATACCTGAATGAAGGTGGTTCCCTGCACCTAACAAAGGCAAAGCTCTGCAAAACGCCAACGCTCTAGCAGCATCGAGCCGCTACCAATTCAGGTCAGGTTAGGTCAGGTCACCGCATCTGATGACTCCGCGGCACGAACGGATCCAAGGAATCATCAGATGCACGATTGGTGGATGCAGGCCCGATCGAAACGAGACAGCATCGATGATAAGGCAGGCGACTGTTTAATTTGGACGCAGCTGCTACCTCTCTGCTGCTCACCAGTCTAAGTCACCACAGGTCATGGTCATAGTCTCGCAAGCTGCTTCCTTGTTGCGCGAACAAGGCTAGGTGCTCGGCGTGAGGCAGCCACCAACCAGCATCAGAGTGGAAGCCATCGCGCCGAACACTTGTTCCAAATAGTAGTAAACTCAAGTGTCCTCTTTTCAGTTTTCAGACTGTGCGGCTGCTTTTGTGCAACACTCCAATAATATATACCTACCATTTACCAATGCAAATATGCAATGCGAGAAACTGGGGCTTGCACCTGCATGCCCACTGTTATTTATTTCCCTTGAGAACATGCAATGGAGAAATAAATCAGCTAATGAGCATGGCCCTGCTAGCGTTAGGTAGGAGCACTTAAACTCTTGAGTCTTCTCTGTCACCATTCACATTCACTCTGTTCTCTGTACTGGTGCTAGTGGCTGGTGCTGGAGTGGTGTGAGAGAAAAATACTATTGCCTGACTGGTGGCTGGAGGCTGGTGCTGGAGCTATGTGAGAGAAAAATATTGTTGGCTGGCTGGAGGAACCAAACAGCGAACATAATGATTCTCTGCTCGGTTGATGCAAAGCGTTAGGTAATAAAGTAAAAAGTACATACACACATATTCCTTCCTTGTGGTACAATTGTTGAAGTGCTATTTACTGTCATACTAGTCTTTATCTAATTTTCCCTTCGCTATCATAGTATTCAATCTGTAAACAAAGCATCTCATATGTACTTCTTCCATCCCAAATTACTAGTCGTTTTGACTTTTCTAGATATATAGATTTTGTTATATATATATATATAATATTTAGATGTATAAAAAATACATATCTAAAAAAATTCAAAATGACTAATAATTAATTGGAACAGAGGGAGTATAAATGTAGCTGATGGAGATGTGCTAAAACAACCAAACCATGTCCACTCGTACTACTTACTGCTAAAGTGCTAATCAATCGACAGCGTGCCGGAGGTCTACACTGTTTTTTTTTTAAAAAATAAAGATATCCAAAGAACAGACTAAAAATCGCCTTTTTACACTGGCCGCTGCCGCTCATGGGGTTTCTACTTCTTCCATGGTTTCACCGTCACCCATTTCACGTCGCGTTAGAGCAACTCCAGCCGAGTGACTATTCAGGTTTCTATCCGACCTTTTAGTCGCTCTGGGCCAAAAATCACCCTCCAACGGGGCGACTATCCAGGGCTCCATGCGACTAAAATTGGTAGCCCACCAAATTTTGGGGCAAAGCCCACAAATCTGGGGTCCCTCTATCCTCCCTCTATCTCCTCTCTCTCCTCTCCCTCTCTCTCTTCTCCTCGCGGTGCTGGGAGCGAGGCGGCGGCGGCGCTTCTTCTCCGGCGCCTCGCCGCCGTGTGTCCTCGCGGTGCTGTGCTCCCCCGCCGCCGTGGTGGAGGTGTCGGCGCGGAGGATTGGGGAGACGTGCGGCGGCGGAGTAGATCCGGTGAACCAGACCAGCGCGACGCGGGCCTACTCGCCGCTGAGGCGCGCGGCGAGCTCGCAGCTGCCGGCGCGGAGGCTGGCGGCGCGCGCGCGGAGCTCCTCCAGGTGCCTCCCGCAGCCGGAGTAACCATTGAAAGCTGCTAGCTGCCACGGTCGGATCTCTGAGCTTTCGCTCGCCGTCGGTGAAGGAGAAGGCGACGGGGACGGGCTCGGCCACAGCGGCGCACCACCGAGCTGGTTGCCGTAGTTGTGCAAGGTGAAGGCCGCCGCCGGGCTGTCGAGGCGTGTCTCCGCCCTCGGGCGCCGGCCGCCGCCGAGCAGGAGCCGCTTGAGCTTGGTGTTCCAGTGGTTCTTGACGTCGTTGTCCAGCAGGAGCGGGTGAACAGGATCCAGCAGGACATGAACCTCGGCGGCGGCGGCGGGCAGCAGCCTCGTGTCGTCGTCGACGGCTCCGACGCTCACCAAGCTCGAGGAGCTTAGGGCCTACCTGCACCACCTCCAATCGGAGAAGGCCAGTTCTGATCGATTCTTCACATTTAATTTGAGCTCTTATCTGAAGGAGTTCATTCCTGAATCCTGATTGATTCTTTACGATAATTATATTCTTGTTTTGAAATTTGGCAGGAGAGCCGCACCAGGAAGGTTGCGGAGCTCATGAGCTTGTTGCAGTCTTCGTCCTTGGTTCTCGGCATGGATCCCAGGGAGATCACCGCCGCCCGCCGCGGCGACGAGCATGCCGGCGACTTCAGCGACGCCGCGATCGCGAGGCTGGCATCGGAGATCGAGAGGCTGAGGGAGATCAAACGGAGCCAGATGGAGAAGCTGCAGGACCTGGTGGCGAGCATGCTGGAGCTGTGGAACCTGATGGACACGCCGGCGGAGGAGCAGCGGCGGTTCCAGGGCGTCGCCTGCAACATCGCCGCGTAGGAGGACGAGATCCCCGACGGTCTCCGCGACGGCGTCGGAGGAGAGGCGGCGGCGCGCTGGGGAGGAGGGCCGGCGGCGCGCTGGCGTCTGGCGGGCGGCGTGGGGGCGTCGGCGAGCGAGCGGGAGAGAGATGGGAGCGCGTCGGGAGAGAAGACAGGAGAGAGACGGGGCCCACTGGTCAGATGGATAGAGGCCCTATTTAGTCAGTTGGGCTGGAGCACACCTCTCATTTGGCCCTCTAAAATTTTAAAACTGGCCCTCAAAATGAAATATAGAGTCCCATTTTTAATCAGCCCACTGGAGTTGCTCTTAGTTCCAACTTCCAAGCTGGGGGTATATATAAACAAACGGTAGCTGGACCATCATATATATGACACGCGGCTCCAAAGTCCAAACCCGCAACGCTCCAACTCGTACGACGCCGACCAGGCGGCGGCCATGGTGGCGCTGGCGGCCGCGTGCGTCGGGGAGAACCCGAGCCTCCGCCCGTCGATGGCCGACGTGGTGCGGACCCTGGAGGCCTCCATCTGATTGATCTCCACCGTACCGTCGACGGAAAGCTAGCTGAATAGGTTGTGTGATGGCAGAGACGTGGCTGCCCAATCAAATAGAACCCGCGCGAAAATAAGATATCCAAACGCTAACAGGTGAAAGTGCTAATAAGATATCCAGATGGAAATGCTAATGGGGTGTGCTAAATTTTAACTTAAGACTCAACAACTTTAGTATGTTTATTACTTTAGCTCCTCCAAACATATAGATGCTCAGGATATACAAAAGGGAATGTAGGGCATTTCTGGCCCAACTTTTCTAGCATCAGGATCTAGGACATAGTCAGAGTAGATGTAGTCATCTTCAAGATCACCCACCTTGTCTAGGGCTTTGACATATAGATCATCGTTGGTGTAGTCCCTCCCGTCTGATCCACGAAAAAGAGGTTCTCCAACCAGCACCTTCTCAAACTCTATTATGTCACGCCCATGAAAACCATGGACAGCTGGATGCACAATCCTAGTCCCTTGCTCCTCGCAGTACATGCAACGGACATGCTCTGCATACGCACATTCTGGTGATGACATTTTTCATGCCAAGACAATTTCTGCCGCATTTGCGCACTACACAAATACGAAAGGGGCAAACCATTTCAAGGTTTATTTCTTGCTTGCCAAAATAATAAATAAGCTTACCTCCTTAATTTTGCATGTTTTTCTTTAACTACAAAAACAAAGCGTCCACTTTCTTCCCCGGCATTCAGATTTTATATCTAGGGGTAATCATCATCATCATATAAAGAGCATTGCTACGCATTCAGCATTCTACAATAATTCAACTGAAATTAATGTATGTCTACACTATGATTGTTACTTACTAAAAATCTCCCTTCAAAATTTCATGGACGAACCAGAGCTGAAGGTTCCTTGAGACGAGAGTTGAACATAATCTCAGAGTAGCATATATATCTCAAATTCCTAACATAATTTATTCTGGTTATATTCAAGGTATGCCCTTTCATTTATCCTGGTTACAATGCCCATAGCATCTTCTAAGCTGAATTCTGTTCTGCACTTTTCCATGGCTAGGTACATTGGTGTCGCAGGGCTTTCACATATGGGCATACCGAAAGAGGTGCTTTGAAGTGAAAATGTTATTGGCATATTTCCTTGCATTTTACATGCTTATGAAGAGTTTAAGTGTGCCTATTACATGTTAAGACTTTCAAAAGAAACCAAAAGTTCAGAATGAAGAGCTGGGGTGGAAGAATGTCAATATAATACGTCTTTTCTTCCATAAAATCGAACTTTTGCTTTCCACAAAGTGTCAAGTCCAAGGAGAGCATTTTTCACTGGGGGTGTTTTGTTTGAAGAACGATGTGGTGCACCATGAGCCTATTCCTTAAATTCTTGTTTGGTTTGAGGAATGGAATAGGTTGGCCCATCTACTTGACCCTATACAGATCTACTCTAGCATTTCAATTAGTCAAGCTTTAGCAGTGTCACTATTATTATTTAATATCTCTATGTTACACAGCAACAGCCAACAGGAATGATTTTCAATTAGAGATAGAGATAAACTAAACAAGTCCTAACCAGCTCTTATGTAATTCCAGAACACACAAACTCTTATACGTACACTATATCACAAACACGGAAATTGTAAGGTTGATAACAGAGCATACCAGTGTCTTGATCCAGATTCACAGGTAAGCACCAAGATTCATTAGGCCTATAGTTGCCACACTCAGCAAAAAAGAGCTTTGCAGGAGCATGCACAGATTGAGGGTCTTCACAAGTTGCAAGAAAATTGATATGGCTGTGATAATATTTTGAAGGATCCCTCGGATTGTATCCTATGTCCAGGCTGTACTCCGGGCCAGATACGTGTTCATTGACACCACATATAAAATGAAGCTTATACTTGTCCACCTTAAACCATGGAAACAAAGAGTTACATTGGAAGGTTGAGCGTACGACAAGCACAGGGGGATCAATAAAAGTAAAAACTTTGTAGAGTAAAAGTAAGAGAAGAAATCAACCTTGCTGTTGTTGAATTTGGTCAGTGCTTCTTCCACCTTCCTGAGGACTAGTTCATGCTGTTTCCAGAACTGTTGGCATCGACGAGAAAACCAAAGTAAGGTTGAGCTGTCTACCTTTCGAGGCTCAGGGTGTGGTTGCTGGTACAAGTCATCAGCATAGGGAGGCATGATGAAAGTGGCAATAGTCTCAACATTCTCAGAGGAGAGTATGCGATCGTTACGCATCACCCGCGTACAGGCTAACTGAAGCATATGCACTGAGTCAGGTGATCCAAGAAGCGCTTGCTGCTCATGCGGCACGGGGTGGCTCGCAGCAGTGGCTGCTGCATTATATGCTACTTGGACACCGGGGTGTGAGCTTCTTCCCCCAACCAAACTTTTTGTCGCCCCTCTGAGCAGAGATGCAACAACCTGTCACAAATTACCAGAGAAGCTCAGTGCATTATCGTTCCTCGTAGCCGCTTGGAGCATATCACCAAAGGTGGGAACAGCAACTCGCAGGTCAGCATTGGCGTCTTTGTAGGCGCTGCAGAATCTGGTCGGCTGTACGATCCGGGTAGCGGGCACACATGAAGGACACAAGGCCATAGAAAGACCGGGCCACAATTCGCATCAGGCAGCTGATGCTGATCATTTGTATTGTAAATTGTTTGCTTGGCGGGTAGGCTTTGTCATACCAAATGGTGTTGATAATGATGTTGGAGACAGGGTCCAGCGGGCCATAGCAGTGGCCCGCCTTGAGCAGGCTGTGGTGGTACCGAGAACACAGCTCGTCCTTGGGCAGCCTGGCCAGCGCATCTAGGTAGAAACCATGGATTCTTGCCATAAGCACTCGCTTCCTGGGTGCCCGGGTAGGAGGCAGTGCTCGGGGTTTTGCTTTTGCGCGCTCAAGCCTAGATTTGGCAAGCTCCCAGGATCTTTCTAGTTGGAGAACTGAATCCGATGCTACATGATGCAGCTTGAGCAGAAGTTGGTCAAACTTGCATTGAAGCCTCGGCTGCTGGAGGTTGTTGAGGCCAGGTGAAAGTGAAAGCAGCTTCCACACTAGCACGAGCCTGTGCGGATCTGGGTGGCGGGCGGCGAGTGCTGCGCATCGGAGGGCCGCCTCGACGGCGGCCACGGTGGTGCCGGAGTCGGCCACGAAAGATCGCTCTATCCCGCGGCGATTGATGATGAGGAGGGAGGCGACGAGGGGGTCCGCCTCGGCGGCGTCGAGGTATCGCATGGCCTCGACGATGGGGAGGTAGGGGAAGAGGCGGGTCGGGAAGGCGACGAGGCCATCGAGCGACCGCTGGATGATCCTGTCCGCTGCAGCCTCATCTCCTCCTGTTGCCGTCGCAGCCACACGGGCAGCAATATCTGGAGCCATGACGGAGTTGACATAGATGTTGGAGGCGGGATCCAGGAGGCGTCACGTGCACTGCGGGTCCAAAATTTGGGGGGGGGGGGTTAACTTTATACCATTCTAACGAGTGTCACTTCTTGAGATAGTATTTTTATTTTTGACACTAGAATCAGCACAGGAGAGAAAATGTTTATATTTTTATCACTTTTGCCCTCGTGGACGCAGTCCAGGTAGGCTCCACGTCAGCTCCCGCCCGCCTGTGCCCGATCCCAGCCCTTTTGTCCAGCCCGCCAGCCCAACCCCAGCCCATTTCCACTCCGGCGTCCCTCCTCTGTGGTCCGCGACTGCCCGCCCGCTCTTCTCCTTCGCCGCCCGCTCCGGCGTCCCGCCGGCCCTTGGCTCTCTTCCCCTCTCCCGCACGGCCAATGCCCGCCCTTGCTCTGCTCGTCGGCCGGAGAAGCCCCGCCGCCGGCCCAGACCACCTACTTGCTCCGATGCCCGACATACCCGCCTTCCTGCCCGCGCACCTCCCACGCGGCGGCGCCAAGGCCTCCGCCTTGACCAGCAGACGTCGGGGAGCACGGCGGTGCCCCGCGTGACGCTCGACCTAGTTGACTTCATCAAGGGGCACGGGCAGCGCGACGAAGCGGCGTTCAGCGTGTCGGCCTCGGGGTGCAGCTCCTGGGCACGCGTCCTACTCCCCCGCCGTCGTGGGGACGCTCCTGGCTCCACCTCTACGCGGGCCTCTCCTGCCCCTCGACGCGCCTTCCCGGCCGCGTGCTTCAGGGCCCGACTGCCCCCCTGCCTCGGTCGTCATCGTCGGCGCGGGCCTCACCGCCGCGTGCAGTTGCTCTGCTTCGGCCTCTAGGTGCTCGTTCTTGAGGGCCGTGCGCGCCCGGACGGCAGCTCGGTGCGGAGCGTCTCTGCGTCCTTGAACGGGTCCAGCACGCGACGTATGCCAGCTCACCGTCAGAGAAGGGCAGCGAGGACTGCGGCCAGTGCAGCCACTTGAAGTACAGGTCGTCCAGCTTATCGTGGGATTTCTGGGGGACCCACAGCCGGGTGGCGGAACGCACCCGCCTAATTCCAGAGGGGGAGTACACGGAAAGTTACTAGGCGATTGGGCTAATCTAGCTCTGAGTTAGGCACACAAGAACACACGATCTAGAGTGGTTCGGGCCGCCGGAGCGTAATACCCTACGTCCACTATGTGTGGTATTGATCTTGGTTGTGTATGAACCTATCATCTGCCGGGTCTTGGCTATTACCCAGCCTGAGTTTTCTTCTAGCGGACGCCCCCCTTTTATAGACCAAGGGGTGCGGATACATAGGACGTTGATGCCCCGACAGGTGGGCCCAACGTAACTGTGCAGCGTACTGCGTAGAGTACTTAAATGGCTACAGTGGTTGCGAATCTTTCCTTCGATATGCTTCCATGCCCTGCTGACCCTCTGACGAAGGGAAGTCTTCTCTTGTCCCGTCACCAAGGTGCCCGTTGGGGGAACGTAGCTTGTGGCGTGACCTGTTGAGGCTATTATGTAGGCGTCATAATGGGTGAAGCCGAGCCGTCGTATCCATCTGTTATGGCAGACTGGCAGGCGCGGCGTGGGCGGCGCCAGCAGCTCCACTATGCATCTTGGTAATACGCGATCAATAGTGCCCCCTGGTCAAAGAATCGCCTCGGCTTCTGCTATATTAATGCGGACGTCCTCCTACCGCAATGAATGTAGTGGTAGGTGAGCCTTAATATGGAGACCAAGCGGCCTTATATACGTGTCTGTGCTTTGCAGACACGTGGCGGCTCCGGACCACCCCGAGTCGGGGTGTCGATTCCTTCCCTTGGTGAGGGGTCCGATTACTATACAGGGGGTCCGGGATTCCATGGGGATCCGGACCTCCATGGGAGGTCCGGAGCCTTCGGTTGTTCAGGCTGAGCGCCTGCTTCTTCCGGGAACACGCGGTGGTCCCGAAACTATCCAGGGGACGGGCCCAGGACTGCTGCTGGGCGAACAGGGCTCCGGACCGCAGGGGTCCGGCTGCTGGACGTAGTTAAGGATAACTACAAGGCTCTTGCCTAGACACAGCAAGAGGGAGTACCCCAGTCCTGGGGTACCGACAGTGGCCCCCGGGCCCACCTTGGGAGAGGCACGAACCTGCGAGTGGGGCCTACTATCGTGATGTGTTTCCACGCAAACTTGATTGCGTTGGTGTGCTCATGCAAAGAGCGGGTGCTCCGGACCCCTGAGGTCGGTACACGGGTTGCCAGGTTCAGGTCCTAGAGCGCTCTCCATAGGGCGACGAAGGTGTAGGATTAGGGTGCGGAACCAAGCTAAGCGGCTACACATACCTCGGATCGCTCAGGGAGCCAGCACCTCTTCCCGGACCCAGCTCTTGGCGACCGTAGCGAGCGGTCTCCGCCGGAGCGGGCCACCGGAGTGGACTTGAGTCGACCGTGGCGAGCGGTCCGCCGGAGCGGGCCACCGGAGTGGACTTGAGTCGACCGTGGCGAGCGGTCTCCGCCGGAGCGGGCCACCGGAGTGGACTTGAGTCGACCGTGGCGAGCGGTCTCCGCCGGAGCGGGCCACCGGAGTGAACTTGAGTTATTGCTGACGAACCAAAGAAATATGTCACCGGACCTCACAGTAAGGTGCAAGAAACCAAGCCTTACACTAGAAGGGAGCCCGAGACCTCTAAAGACAGCAGTCTCGGATACTAGAGTACTTGTAACAGGGTAGTGAAGTACGTATACTTAGGGTACATTACCAGGCTAAGCCACGCGGAGCTTCTCTACTCCAGGATACGAGTACCACTTCTCCAGAGCAGGTCCTTAGGGGTCTGGACTGCCTTCCAGCTAGAAGGGGTGTCCTCACCTGACTACAAGCCAGCAACTTAACTTGGATTGCTAGCAACAAAAGAAAGACTCTGTTTGGGGGGAAGAGACGGTTAACCAAGAAATAGCCAACCAGAACGAATGAATGTAATCAGGGTGGAGTCGAGATAAGACTGAGAAAATAAATCTCCTTTATTACTGTGGTTATCATGGTATACATCAGAGGTCGGGATTACGAGGTCGGACCTCTACCGCTCCGGACCATTTTTTGCATGTTTGTGCAGTAGTAACAGAGGTCGGGTTTACAAGGCCGGACCTTGACCGCTCTGGACCACACGTAGGCGCCACATTATTACAAAGGAGGAACTCTCTTAGTTTTATCTAGGGGTAACCTATAGCTGCCTTCTATACAACATGTTCTTCTCCGGTTGGAAGTGGTGCGGCCACTCCTGAATTCTTCATAGTCGTCGGAGGCGAAGGCGCCCTAGATGTGCCTGAACTGCATCATCTAGCATCACCTCGGGAACTCGGGAGGCCACTCCTTACCTAAGAGATGTCATATGCTTAGGTAGCATGAGACAAATTCTTTGGCTTTGAATGAAAGAGGCCCCCTGCCGCCGCTGTCCGCCCCCGGGAGCCAGCCGCCTGCCACTCGCTGCGGCAGGAGCTGGCTTTCCGCCCTGACGCAGCGGGAGAATGTGTGCTCGTATGGACGAGCACGGAGTGTGGAGAAGGGTGGTCGTTCGCCGGCTTGTCCTTGGTGCTCGCGCCAGAGGCCCCCGCGCCTAGCGGCGGGGTCCTGTCTGTAGCAGCACCAAGCACCTCGGGTGGTGCCGGAGACGATACGACGACTCGGCCAACTTCCTCCAGGATGGCCGTCGGCTCCAGGCTCCATGTTGAGAGAAAGCCTTGAGCCGACGTCATGCCGCCGCAGAGGAAGCGTGGCTGTTGCTTGAGAGAAAACCTTGAGCCGACGTAGGGGCGGCAGCGCCCAGCAGTGCCTCCGCTGTGCGTTGCCGCGCCGGCTCCGAGGTGTCGCAGTGGCGACGCACAACAAACGCCGCTGCCGTGCACCGCCGCACTATGGGCATTGGCGCCCCAGAGCCACGGCATTTGGCGTGGGTGACGCCCTGCCTTCCTTCATCTTCTCGTTCGCCGTTGCAGAGGATGAACACAGCCCCCCAGAAGCCTGAAGATCCAGCCCGCGCCTGACCTCCCCACGGACGGCACCAAATATCGTGGGATTTCTGGGGGACCCATAGCCGGGTGGCGGAACGCACCCGCCTAATCCCAGAGGTGGAGTACACGGAAAGGTACTAGGCGATTGGGCTAATCTAGCTCTGAGTTAGGCACACAAGAACACACGATCTAGAGTGGTTCGGGCCGCCGGAGCGTAATACCCTACGTCCACTGTGTGTGGTATTGATCTTGGTTGTGTATGAACCTATCCTCTGTCGGGTCTTGGCTATTACCCAGCCTGAGTTTTCTTCTAGCGGACGCCCCCCTTTTATAGACCAAGGGGTGCGGATACATAGGACGTTGATGCCCCGACAGGTGGGCCCAATGTGACTGTGCAGCGTACTGCGCAGAGTACTTAAATGGCTACAGTGGTTGCGAATCTTTCATTCGATATGCTTCCATGCCCTGCTGACCCTCTGACGAAGGGAAGTCTTCTCTTGTCCCGTCACCAAGGTGCCCGTTGGGGGAACGTAGCTTGTGGCGTGACCTATTGAGGCTATTATGTAGGCGTCATAATGGGTGAAGCCGAGCCATCGTATCCATCTGTTATGGCAGACTGGCAGGCGCGGCGTGGGCGGCGCCAGCAGCTCCACTATGCATCTTGGTAATACGCGATCAATAGTGCCCCCTGGTCAAAGAATCGCCTCGGCTTCTGCTATATTAATGCGGACGTCCTCCTACCGCAATGAATGTAGTGGTAGGTGAGCCTTAATATGGAGACCAAGCGGCCTTATATACGTGTCTGTGCTTGCAGACACGTGGCGGCTCCGGACCACCCCGAGTCGGGGTGTCGATTCCTTCCCTTGGTGAGGGGTCCGGTTACTATACAGGGGGTCCGGGACCCCATGGGGGGTCCGGGATTCCATGGGGATCCGGATCTCAATGGGAGGTCCGGAGCCTTCGGCTGTTCAGGCTGAGCGCCTGCTTCTTCCGGGAACACGCGGTGGTCCCGGAACTATCCAGGGGACGGGCCCAGGACTGCTGTCGGGCGAACAGGGCTCCGGACCGCAGGGGTCCGGTTGCTGGACGTAGTTAAGGATAACTACAAGGCTCTTGCCTAGACACAGCAAGAGGGAGTACCCCAGTCCTGGGGTACCGACACAGCTGCTCCGGCAGGCAGAGGTCGTGGTCGATCGGCACGAGGTCGGTGGCGTTCCGGTGGCGGCGAAACCGAGAGCGGATGGGGAAGGGGCCGGTGAGGAAGAGGAGTATGCGGGGGAGCTCATCGAGAGCTCGAATCGTGCGGAAGGTCATAAGGGTGGGGGCGACGGCAAGGTGGTCGACACCGGCGACGGGGCTTCTCCGGCCGGCTGGAAATCGGCCGATTCCGGCCGGGGAAGGGCTCGGCCGGGTCTGAGGAGGTGCCGCGGAGGTGCGGGGTCTCACTGTCGGAGCTGGCGGCGCTATTCGAGGGTGTGGGCCACGCGGTCACCGACGACGAGGTGCCGCGCGTGATGGAGGAGGTCAACGCGGGGCGCCATCGGCCTGCCTGAGTTCGCCGCGCTCGTGCGCTCCACCGACGTCGATGCCGTTGAGGAGGACCTGCGCTACGCCTTCATGGTGTTCGACGCTAACGGCAACAACCTCGTCACGCCTGTCGAGCTCGCGCACGTCCTGCCATGGTTGAGCGCCAGCCAGAGCAGAGGGAGAAGAGAGTGGAAATGGGCTGGGGTTGGGCGGGCGGGTTGGACAAAAGGGCCGGGGTCGGGCACGGGCAGGCAGGAGCTGACGTGGAGGCTACCTGAATCAACCTGCTGGCGTCCACGAGCACAAAAAAATAATAAAAATATAAATATTTTTTCTCTCCTACGCTAATTGTGTAGTGCCAAAAATAAAAGGGCTTGGGGCTGCACGCAGAAGCAGTCGACCCAACTCAAGAGTCAAGACCCCGCCTCGAAGCAAACGGGCCCCCAAAATTCCAAGGCAGGCAGAGCTGCCGGCGCGCCACCGCCGATGGCCACCACGCTGACGCCCACGCAGCGCTACGCGGCGGGGGCGCTGCTGGCGCTCGCGCTCCGCCAGGCGCAGATCCACCAGTCCGTGCCCCTCGGCGGCGGCTCCCCAGGCCCCGACGACGAGGAGCGCGCCAGCAGCGCCAGCGGGGGCTCCTCCGCCTCCACCGCCACCACCAGCGCCTCGGCTTCGGAGTCGGACGCCGCCGCGGACGCCGACCTCTGGACGCACGACTCCCGCGGCCTCCTCCGCCCCGTCTTCAGGTGCGCTGCTCCCCCGCGGTTCGTCCCCGCCCCTTCTACTGCTTCTGATTAGTACTCGCCATCGCTGCCTGCTATGCTAGGTTCCTGGAGATCGAACCCCAGGCGTGGGCTGGCCTGGAGGAGACCGCCGCGTCGCCCGAGGCCAAGCATCACATCGGCGCGGTACGCATTCCCTTCCCACCCGCCCCCGCCCTAATTAGTTTGGGGGTCACCAACTCACCATCGCGGGGCCGGGGCTCCCTCATTTTGGGGTTTCTGTTTTCCACTGGGGGATAACGATTATTATGCTTGTAACGCCCACCAGATCAAATTGATCATGATCATCTCTCTAAAATGCTGTTCAAATTCTGTGTGCTTAAGCAAGCAGTCCAGTGAATGTTGAACTGACTCTTTCAAGATTGCATTTCACAGTCTCGTTTCGCTTCACGTTTTGCAGTTTCTAAGGATAATCTTTGAAGAACACGGTGCGGGCTCTTCTGATAGATTGGAGCAGGAACATGCCTTGGTGAAAGCAGTTGATGTCATGGAAATGAGCTTGGGCAGTGATATTGTGCCAGATGAGAAAATCAAAGACGAGGGTAAAGACTCCGCGACTTCTAGCTCTGGAACTGCAGAATCATCAGAGGCAGGCTCACCTGAGAACTTGCTTGGAATTGACAAGTTGTCCTTGGATGATGTTCCTGCTAACCATCACCGGAAGATGGCTTTGCTGTATGCACTTCTCTCTGCGTGCGTGGCTGATAAACCTGTTTCACAAGAGCAAGAGGAGAGGAAGTCGTCTCACTTCAGGAAGGGTTATGATGCTCGGCATCGTGTTGCTCTTCGGTTGATAGCAACATGGCTTGACGTCAAGTGGATCAAAATGGTCCGTGCAAACTATTCCTTCTCAATGCAGCACAGTAATAAATCAGTTGGTGTAGAATTTCAACAAACAAAAATGCACTGAGATCATCCAAGGAGGAACTTGATCATATGCATGTATTTTCATATAGCTTGACTTCTTCTGTAACCATCAATCTTGATACTGTAGGAGGCTATAGAGGTAATGGTCGCATGCTCTGCCATGGCTGCAGCAAAGGAGCAAGAACAAGAGCAAGAAAGCGCATCACCGAAGAGCAAGTGGGAAAAATGGAAGCGTGGAGGCATTATTGGTGCAGCTGCCTTGACTGGAGGAGCATTGCTGGCTATTACAGGGGGTAGGACTAAGCTCCCAATAATATATCTATTAAAGTATAAACACATTGACAGTTCACTTGGACACACTGCTCCCAGGAGGTTGATATGCTCTCAACCTCTTCTACCCGACAGGTTTAGCTGCACCAGCTATTGCGGCAGGATTTGGTGCGCTAGCTCCAACACTTGGCACACTTGTCCCATTCATAGGAGCTAGTGGATTTGCTGCTATGGCTGCTGCAGCAGGATCTGTTGCTGGCTCTGTGGCAGTTGCTGCTTCATTTGGAGGTTGGTAGAGAAGTTCTTTTGAAACTGCTCTGATGATGTTATTTTGTGCTTCTATTTCTTCATTATATGTCCTGTGCTGTCTACCAATAAAGATTTATTTAGTTTAGTTAACAGTGGACACTTCTCTGCTGGTATAGTTGTTACTGTATTGCTTTGTGAACCTACAACACAAATAACGAATAGGCACACCTCTTTATGAGTGCTGGCACATTTTCCAATTAATTTTTTTCCTAGGTGAATTCCTTGTGGTAGTTGTAATGTATTATCCCAAAAAGAGAAATAGGAAGTAGTTTGGAATTGTGGTACTTAGTTGTTTATATTCCTTGATTGATTGTTGGCAAATTAGCTGCTGGAGCTGGCTTGACGGGAAGCAAAATGGCGAGACGAATTGGAAAAGTGAAAGAATTTGAGTTCAAACCTATTGGCGATAACCACAATCAGGGTGTGAGTTCCTTTTCTTTCTGACTTTCACATTAACTTTACGTGAATAAATGCCATTCACCCATCTTGGAACCAAACTGATTAGGTCTTTGTAAATGGTGCTAACTCTTTCAGCGCCTTGCGGTTGGCATCTTGGTCTCTGGATTTGCTTTTGATGAGGAGGACTTCTGGAAACCTTGGGAAGGATGGAAGGATAACCTAGAGAAGTATGGATACCTTTCATATCTGTTTCATGAATCATAGTTGATGTACTTTATCCATGTGTTTTACATCTGTGCTATAAGGCTGGAGCATTCTTACACTGTCGATTAATGTTTGACAGGTACATCCTTCAATGGGAGAGTAAGCATATAATTGCAGTGAGTACAGCAATACAGGATTGGCTGACATCAAGTAATGTTCAGGGTTTTGTACTCTACCTTACACTGTCTTTGAACACCTTGTAACTATCACTGTAATTGTTGATGCAGGACTTGCAATGGAATTGATGAAACAAGGTGCAATGAGAACTGTCTTAAGTGGTCTTCTTGCAGCATTTGCTTGGCCTGCTACGTTGCTTGCAGCTACTGATTTTATTGATAGTAAATGGTCTGTTGCTATTGACAGGTGCTTGCTAACTCTCGTAGTACAATGTCTCATGTGACAACTGCTTATTTTTCCAGTAGTAATATGCTATGTGGTAATTGCTAAATTCCCAGTTACAGTACTTTAGAATATCTATAGTGTATCTACAGTGCAATGGTTGAAAAATGTGTCTCTTTAAGGATCACAGCAATTTATTTAGCTAAGCTACTCTACCCTAGTACCCTCTCAGATCGGACAAGGCAGGAAAAATGCTTGCTGAAGTGCTTCTAAAGGGACTGCAAGGAAACAGGTAATTAAAGCTGAAGCACTTTTTATCCAGTGGGGTTAGTTTCCTGTACATTTTTTTCCCTGATTTCAAAATTCTCCCAGGCCTGTGACTCTCATTGGGTTCTCGCTAGGAGCACGAGTTATATTCAAGTGTTTACAAGAGCTTGCTTTGTCAAGCGACAATGGTATCTGCTCTATAATTATCTCCACCTAAAGATCATTGCGACTTTGCTCACACATTTGATGGTTCTATAATTATCTCCACAAAAGTTCATCATGTCTTTGCTCATACATTTGATGGAATGAATCAGAGGGACTTGTTGAGAGGGTTGTCCTCCTAGGTGCACCAGTTTCGGTGAAGGGTGAGCAGTGGGAGCCTGCCAGGAAGGTAGGGTGCAAAGCTGTGTAAATCTTCAGTTACAAATGGTCACTAACGCCCAATTTGGCTGCTTCGATCACTTAACATGCCTTCGCGTTTGCTTCGCTGCAGATGGTTGCAGGAAGATTTGTCAATGTGTACTCGAGAGATGACTGGATTCTCGGTGTTACCTTCCGAGCAAGGTGAACAAAATAGGATTGATTTTGGATTGGATAGCCATTGTGGGAACAGTTTTGATGTTTTTTTTTTCTGTTACTTACTAATTCTCTGATGCAGTCTGCTCACCCAAGGATTAGCTGGCATCCAGGCCATTGATGTGCCTGGTGTCGAGAATGTAAGTATGCTGATGAGTGATGACCATTCTTGTGCCTTTGATCAACTCTGTTGACCTACTGTTTGCATAACCTTTTGTACAATTTACAGGTTGACGTTACCGAGCATGTTGATGGCCATTCGTCGTACCTGTCAGCTGCCCAACAGATCCTAGAGCATCTTGAATTGAACACCTACTATCCTGTTTTTGTCCCCCTTCCGGCAGTCAGCAAATAGAAGATGTAACAGTTGCACAGTATGCATTTGGGACAAGATGTAAATATCTCCGTTAGGAAAAAAAACTTCCGAACTTACTAAAGTTTTACATATATATTTACTTAACAGATGTTAAAAGATTTCGGATTGGATATCGGCATGTTCGAAGTTTTGGACTTTTGTGATTTCTACTCGTCGTTTGACTGCTGCTATCTCCACGGTTGACGAAGCAACTGCTGACAGGCAAATGTTAAGTGCATCTGTGGTGCTGAACCAAGCGGAGCAAGCACGAAGTAATAGGAAACCGGGCAGAGACCAGCATCGAATGCCATAGCAGGTTCATACATGACAAACAGCTACTCATTTCTCACCTTCGCTACATGGCAACACATCACTTACGAGCAACACACAGGTCTACGACACACCACATCTATTTACATGGAGCAGCCGTTCTATATTCTAAATATTTTAAAAAAAATTCTAAGTGCTATTTTCGCCTTCATCTTCCTGTCTGGCGCATACAACTCCTTTCAGCAAATCATCTTCTACACTCACCAAAACAAAGAAAGAAACCATCTTCCACCAAGTTCGGTGTACAGTTACACTAAAAATCACAGAATATCATCCAGTAACACCAGATATATCAGAAGCTAAACCAATCAATCAGACATCACTGTTTCCAGTACATCAGGCGTACCAATGCGTCAAGAGATTGTGGTGGTACAATGGCTGTTCCATCGAACAGAGTGTCAAGATGATACAGACCATGCCCAAAAGCTGAATCTACTTGTTGGGAAGCACATTCGGTCATACCTCTATGCTAAACATATACTCCTTGCTACAGTTGAGTGGAGCAGATATGGTCATTTACGCTCTGTTGACTACATTGTAATTAGCCTATACAAAGGGGAAACATATGACAAAGAATTTAAAACCTATTTCTGCTGCAGAGATCAAGGATGCAGGTAGCTACAAGATGCACCCTTCCTCCTGCTCTCATCAAATTTACATTAACCCTTAGGTTGCCCTTTCGAAGTTGATCTTGATGACCCACTGCTACCAAATCTATCAGACCTACTCCTAGAGTGATTTGAACTAAGAAGCCAAGACTCGCTGATTTGAGAGTACCTGCCACGGTGATGATTCCGCTGGCTGCCCCGATTTGCAATACCAGAAGGTGGGTTCAAGCCCTTTCTGGTGTTTCCAGTGGCTTCTCCTGAACCAGAAACACTGGAATTGGTGGATTCCTGCTTCTTTGTTGCTTCCCAAGTCCTTTTACTTGAGGGCTCTGCATTTTCTTTGCTAGAAATGTTGAGATTCTGGCTAGTGCTCCATGTAGTACCCTCATTTAAGCTCTGATTGGCTGATGGCTGCCAACCTACAACTCCTGTACTCTCATCTACTGATGATATTGACATATCATGTGGTATTGACGGAACCTGAAGTAGGGAAAAACACAATGTCATATGAAGTCATATAGGAGGAAAATGCCATTCAGGCATTACATACAAAATTACCTGCTCAGGCAGGACCCAATGTGTGGGAGCACCCAAGTTCACCTGGTTCACAATGTCGTCAACTGGCACTGATCCTCTTTGAACAATTTCATTATTACCATGGGCCACACCTACCTCGTTGATATCATAAGTTTCCTTCCCCTCAGTTCCAATACCTGGTGGAGAGAAAACAGATGATTCCACAATAAAATTAATGGAGAGTTCAGGACATGCTAAGCATTGCATACTGACTAACCAGATGAAGATTGGAGCATAGGTCTTGGAGAAAGCAATGACCACATATCGTTGATTGGATCATCTTGGACACCCCATAGTGCAGAATCAATAGCATCACCTTGGTAATAACTAGGTTCACCCCAAGGAGATAATGCAATAGGGCTAGAGCATTGTGGTTCTTCCTCGGCAGAGGTGGCTAGGAAGTCCTCCAAATCAGTTGTTCCTTGCATGTACGAAGTCCCACACCTTTGTTCTTCCATTAAAGATTCCAAGACATCTGACACATCAATTGACTCAGCACCACAGGAAGGATCAATTAACATGTTCCCTCTTGTAAGAACAATAGATTCACTTTCACAGTATAGTTCTTTCTGAATATTTTGTTCACATTTAAAATCTGACTTCATGGCATCTAATTCCCCAGTTATTGGATCAGACTTGGGTGATACAAAAGCATCTGGTGAGTCCACATGCTGCTTAATTAAATTTTCAGGTGCAGCTGATGTTAACACAGAGCTGAACACAACAGTCTCCTTAATCTCAGGTCTAGGACCCCCAGTTGGTTGACCAGACTTGGGTGATACAAAAGCATCTGGTAAGTCCATATGTTGCTTAGTCAAATTTTCAGGCGTTGCTGATGTTAACACAGAGCTAACCACAACAGGTTCCTTAGTCTCAGGTCTAGGACTTGCAGTAGGAAATTCACGTTCAATATCTAGGACAACAGGAGAAGACACAAGGAAAACCTTGGATTGAGGAGTCTGAGTAACCGAACCATTTGTTGGATTTGCTTCAAGTGATCTTTTCTCGTTCAAGATCTCCTCCATCTTGCATATATCGGAAGCAGATGCAGAGGTAGAGGTTAAATTTTCAGGCACTATTGATGTTAACCCTGAGTTATCCATGAGAGGATGCTCACTCTCAGACCTTGGAGTTGGTTTAGGATATTCACACTCCATATCTTGGTTATCAGGACATAAAGCGTCAGTGCAAGAAGGCTGATTAAGTGAAGCATTTGATGCATCCGACTCATGTGTTCTTTCCTTATTTGAAATCTCCTCCACCTTGCATGTACCAGAAGCGGGCACAGAAGTTGACGGTAGATTTTCTGGCCCTACTGATGTTAACACTGAATTGTTCACAATAGGGTCCTTACTGTCAGATGTTGGAGAATGAGGAGGCTGATTAAGTGGGCCATTTGATGCATCCGTTTCAAGTGTTTTTTGCTGATTCACACACTCCTCCATTTTGCATGTATCAGAAGAAGATGCAGAAGCTGTCGTCACATTTTTAGTGGCCATTGATGTTATCACTAAGTTGTCCAGAAGAGGTTCCTTACTGTCAGATCTTGGAGGACATTCACGCCCAATTTCTTGATTATCAGGAGGAGATGCAGGGGAAATGTTAGAATGAGGAAGCTGATGAAGTGGACCATTTGATGCATCTGTTTCATGTATTTTTTGCTGATTCACACGCTCCTCCATTTTGCATGTATCAGAAGAAGATGCAGAAGCTGTCGTCACATTTTCAGTGGCCATTGATGTTATCACTAAGTTGTCCAGAAGGGGTTCCTTACTGTCAGATCTTGGAGGACATTCATGCCCAATTTCTTGATTATCAGGAGGAGATGCAGGGGAAATGTTAGAATGAGGAAGCTGATGAAGTGGACCATTTGATGCATCTGTTTCATGTATTTTTTGCTGATTCACACACTCCTCCATTTTGCATGTATCAGAAGCAGATGCAGAAGCTGTCGTTACATTTTCAGTGGCCATTGATGTTATCACTAAGTTGTCCAGAAGGGGTTCCTTACTGTCAGATCTTGGAGGACATTCACACCCAATATCATGATTGCCATGAGGAGATGCAGGGGAAATGTGAGAATGAGGAGGCTGATGAAGTGGAGCATTCGAAGCATCCGCATCAAGTGTTTTTTTCTGATTCACAAACTCCATTTTGCATGTACCAGAAGCAGGCGCAGAAGTTTCCGGTAGATTTTCAGGAGCCGCTGATGTTAAAAGTGAGTTGTCTGCATCAGGAACCTTATTCTCGGACCTTGGGGATGAACTGGGACATTCACATTCCAGATCTTTGCTATTAGAAGATTCCGGAGAAACCTTAGATTGAGAATGGTTACCCGAAGAATTTGATGCGACCACCTCAGGTAATTTTTGTTGACTCACAATCTTCACCGTGTGTGTATCCGAATCAGGTGAGTTAGTAGTAGTGACATTTTCAGGTGATGCTGGTGTTAATCCTGACTTGGCAACTGCAAGCTCCTTATTCTCAGATCTTGGAGTTGGACTAGGAACCTCACAGTCAATATCTTGGTTATCAGGAGAGGATACATGGAAAATCTTTGATTGAGGAGACTGGTTAACTGAAGCATTTGATGTGTCCGCTTCGAGTGTTCTTTGCTGATTCATGATCTCCTCCATCTTGCAAATATCGGAAGCAGATGCCAAAGGGCCTGAATCCGGACTGCAGATTGGAACTCTTTCTGAGTGACTCAGCATGCCGGATGGCGAACTAGAACCTCTATCTTCAATAGGAGTTGCTGGAGCACAGCTCATTGGCTTTGCAAAAGCAATAGAAGAATGAAGTTCATCGAGAAAGTTTGGATTGGTTGTTGAACTTAAGCAAGAGCCTTCATGTTGACTTGAAGCGGTCCTGGACTCGGAAGGACTCCAAGCAAACAGAGGACTGGAGACATCTTTCCCGACACGTTGAGTAGGTAGATTTTTCGATAGATCCCGCCTTGAATTCAGATCTTTAACAGATCCACATTGTGAACTACCTTTGGAATCATGTTGACATTGTGACCACAAAACATGTTGATTCTGATGCGATTCCACATTACCACGTCCACAACAACTCATGTGGGCCGTGACTGGACATAGGGCTCCGCTGCTGTGACGGTGGTTCGATTCACCAGAGTATCCTCCCTGCACTCCACCATGGTGCAAGTCTGTTTGCCCATATGAATTCCCAGGAGATGGAATAAGAACTGAATGCTTTGCCTGGCACTGTGCTTGGCTATTCACAGTATGAACATCCTTGGGTGGAACCGAACTAGTTGACAATGACAAGCTATCATCCGGAGAGTACACACTCTCTCTTTCTGGAGCATAATACTTATTAGACTGAACGGTTATTCCAGAAGAACCAGCCATACTATAACCAACAGGGGATAGAGCATTCGTCTGATCCACACTTGGGCTGTTCATTGTATGTCTAGTGCCAGCCAATGTTGCCTTGCTACTTGTAAGCGATGAAGCCTGAGTGAAATCTTTCTGCTGTTTTGAAAGCACTTCAGTCAACAGCAATGACCTCTCTTCACTCTCAAATGTAAGCCAAACTCTCAGATCACGTGGGAAGTAACTTATCCACTTTGATAGTTGCAAAAGAGTGAATGGGCCTTGAACATTCCCAGCAGGATCCTTGTAATGCCAGACTTTCTCTGGCTCCGTGTCACCTGACATTGTTACTCCAGACAATGAAAGTGATCCAGCTTCATACACAGCTCTGTTTGCTATGGTGGTGTTCTCGAACTTTCTTCCAGCTCCAGATCCATGTATTGTACCTTCCCAGGACAAGTTTTTTGGATGGCGGCTAGAATCAGAAACTTTTTGTGGATGGTTTTGCATAGTGTTTGTATATTTTGATTTTCTTCGTGATATGGACGTGTCTGGTCCTGTCCGATTTATTGATCTTGCAACTGCACATAATAAATAAATAATGCTCAAACACTAAAGTTAATCAACACTTAAACTAAGGAAAGTTTTGTCATGTGAACATCAATGCAAATCTTTTACGATGTCAAGTGAAATGTTACCGTAGTAATAAGAAAAGGTCGCATTGCATCTTTGCATGAAAATTACAATATAAAAACTTATACTAAAGGTTTTACGGATACGTACTACAACAGACCACATGAAATTATGCTACAAGTGCCAGATTTATTGGACACGAGGCACCTAGTATATTCTAATATTTATTACTGAACATAAAACATAGACATTTCGGGAAGATATATACCAGCTTTTTTGTCATCCATTTCTTCAGCAGATTCATAATTAGGATCCATATGGGAGTCAACATGCACTTCCAGAACTTCATTTATCCTGCGAGTTCTTTCCTCAGAATTGTTGAGAAGCTGCAGCTTTTCTACATATTCTCTGAGTGTATGATACAGTCAAGGATCACAGATTTATCCAGCAGGGGGTACAAAGTCCAGTGCAATAATAATATAAGAAAAATAAATCTGTCTTTAATCATCAAGAATATTCACAATTCCATACCAAAAAAAAATCATGGCCCTAGCATGAACAGACCTACAGCAAAACTATGATAAGAAAAGGGAGCCGCGAATTGCATAATCTACCTATTTCTAAAGCGAGTAAGGTTTCCACCTAAATTTTTAGTTTGGTCCGTCTCGTATTGTTGACAGGTGGGCCTTAGTCTATCTCGTATGCAAGTCGGACTAACCCCCTCCGTCCATGACTCGATCATGTTGATCCCTACAAATTAACGCACGGGTACCAATACGTATCCGATACTTCTACCAACTTTGTCCGTAGCAACACACGGACACAATTGCCTAGTAAATTATAAACGAAGCTAAAATTAATCTTGGAAGAAGCAAATAATAAGATCCAAAAATGATAATTCAGCCATAAAGAAGATGAGCACCACAAACATGTAAGTAATAAAGGCAGATCACATCTAGTAAAATGGTCTAGAGGATATTCTTTTCTGCGCCCTGTTTCACTTGCACGATCACGAAGATGCCCCAGCCTTTCCTTTTCATTTTCAAACCACTGTAAGAGTAATAAATAGCAGTAAGTTAAATCTGAGATCTTATGAACAAAACAAGATCATTGCATCATTGTATCTATAATTTCATGCAGCTAAGTTCTTACATCATTCACTCTTACAGATTGCAAGATTTTGGCTTTCTCTTGGATATACCCCTGCGTTAATATACAAAACAAACTTACACATATCTGAGGGGCCAGAAATAAATTAGATCACGAGTGTCAAGCCTCATGTAGCATACCACTTTTAGTCTGCTAATTAGACCACACTTCATGCTCTGCCTTAAGCGTTTGCACTCCTCCTACACAAGTACAAGTAGATGTCAGAAGAGGTGAAAACGAAATCCGATGTAGTTCAACTATGATGCACACTAGTAATCCGTTGAGTAATAACTAGGTTAGAAGTAAATCAAAGAGACAATTTCAGAACATAATTTCTAAGAAAGAACTTGGAGCATATAAAGCCTTTAATCAAATACTGGGGGAGGAAAACACCCGTATGGCCATATGCCTGAAAATCTAGGCATTTGATTATGCTCACCTTACCTTATTATTCTATAACTACCTACTCATAAGCGAATGAACATGTGCAATTATAGACACCAAGTATTCAATGATACAAACTATACATAAAGTAAAGACTTTTAAGAAATGCTAGCAGCACAAACTAAACAAGAAACAGGACACCAAGCAAAAGTATCTAACCTCTGTAAAATCCTGGTTCGATATTGTATCCATCGTGATAATCTCCTTTTTGTCTAAATTTAATATCTCAAGGGCAAAATTTGTCATCTTCTTCCCAATGCTGTACTTTTCTGGAACCTTGTGCGTTCCTGAAAAAAAAAAGGAAAATAGTTAGCTCACGGTTAGAAGAAAACTTTAATAATGCAAGTAAATATCTTACCAACAACTTTTACTAGGCGATATATATCTTGTTTCTGGCCAACACCAGAAATTTTTATCCTCACAAATGCACCATAAATTTTGTCTGAGAATGTGGCATCGTCAATTAAATCCTCCATCAGGCTGCGCCTTATGTAAATCAAATTTATATTATGCATATCAATAGCTGCATATGCCTCAAGATTAACTTGTGGTTCTCTGTCCATCTTTCTATGCATCCTTCTCCTCTTATCAGGAGACAATTTTACTGCCATGTCACTGTATCCATTGTTATCTACTTGAGCCAAATTTGGATTGATGGGTACTTGGCTATTATCACTTACTTTTGGAGTCTCATTCATAAGAAAATGCATTTCCAAAAGCTTTAACATCTCAAAGTGAGCAACACGTGATTTCCTGAACAAGCGGTGAAGCCTTGTGTCACAAACAATTTGGCTTTTCCTCTTAGGATCACGAAGGTTATTCTTCTTAATATATTCCAGCAGAAGGGTCTGAACATCGAATTGAGAAATAAAAGATTGATCACCACCTCTCATGTGTCCTACAAACTCCAGCAGTTCTGGTGACGCCCATTTTGTGTCAACTGGCAAGGGCACCCATTCATTTTGTACTTCCATGTCTACTGGCAACGGCACCCATTCGTTTTGTTCTTTAGTGTCTACTGGCAAGGGCACCTGTTCAATTGGTACTTTTGTGTCTACAGGCAAGGGCGTCCGTTCATTTAGTACTTCAGTGGGTAGGCCCCCAGCATCTTTAACTGGAAGCTCAACCTTTTTGGCAGCAATGTTACAGTCTGAATCTACCTTGCGACGTTTTCGAACCTTTTTCCTTGCAGAATTACCTCGCCTTCGTTTTCTTGAGGAGCAGTCAGAACCAGCATCATCGTCATTATTAACGTCATATAAGTCATCAGATGACTCATCTTTTTCTTTCCTAGCAGGAGTGATAGGAACATTCCATCTGTTCTTCGCATTAGTAAGTTCTTCCAATGTTAATGAAAGCTTCCCTTTCAGATCTAGCCAATATAGCTTAAACAGGTACTCCCAACTGAGTATGTCATCAAAATCAACCTGTAAGACACAACACATAGCAAAGAAAGGTCACTTGAGCATGTAGGACAGTGCGCCAAATAATAGGTGAACTATTTAGTTTCTTCACACAAGGACCATATGAGATTGTGATGCTAAGCAGCACATAAAGGCAGGTATAGAATAAGTGTGAAATATTTAATCTCTCAAAGAAAAATGGTGACTAAGTTTGCTAAAAAAATGCATGCAATAACATAACACCAAGCTGAAATGAAATATACTTACTCCGTTCCAAATTACTTGTCACGACATGTGAATTTCCACAATAACAGATAAATACACTATCAATATATTTTATGGTGGAACTAATGAAACTAATCTGATGTTTTAGATATTGGTACATTTTTCTATAAACTCGGTCGAAGTTAGACAAGTTTAACTTAGGACAAAGCTAAAGCGACAAGTGATTTGGAACGGAGGGAGCATTTCTGAATTTTTGTCAAATGAATGGAGTATTTTTTTTAGATTAATTAGAGGTTTACCTTTGTGGCACTTTCATCTTTGGATTCTATCAAAAGTATAGTCCCGAAACAAGTGTCGCAGAAGCCCTTGGTCCCCCTGACACTGAAGAATTTGCCTTGCTTGATGCAAACTTTGCAGAGGGAGTACGTACAAGTGTAGCACATATAGTGCACTGCCTTTTCACAGCTGCTGCATATGTGCCAACCTGATATAAAAAAAAAATGTCAAGAAACACAGAACAGCTGAGTGGGTTTACTTCAAGTGCCAAGCTATTGAATTCCAGCTTAAAAATTTCATGAAAGTACATATTTCTTCGTCTTGTATTACCAGCTAAGCCAAACTAATTGAGAATCATTGCAGAACTCTGCATCTGTCATCATCGCAACCTCTTACACAACAACAGGATACAATTGAGAAGCAATAGATAACAAAAAGGAGAAAGAATTAAACCACCACAAAGCCAAGTGTTGGACATAGCCATGCAAAATGCCTACACAAACACACCTCAAAAACTTGTCCAAATACAACAGGAGCTACTTGGAAAGAATAGAAGCTAATGGGCCAACATCTGAGCATTCATTCATACATACTGACTAAACTAAAGCCTACTAAAACAATCTCTCCCTGTAGTATATACACATGTGATGACGTGAATACAATGAAGCGTGAGAAGGGTCGGGATTATTTATTGTCCATAGCATGACACGCGGCAGTTCTCCACTCCACCGTAGATGACGCATTCTACTTTCCTTTCAGACCTCTATCTTTAGTTATCAATTAACCCATTAATTACTCACATTTGTATCTAGGGAATGTACTGAATGGGAGCCCCGATTGAAGTGATGTAATGCAAACTCATGATACAAGCCGACTGCGTATTGTCCCTTCAATATAGGAGACCTAAGTTTGCTAGCAATCAATGAGGTAGCAGCTGTATACATCATTAATGAAACAGCAGTGAGAATCACTTGCATCTGTTCCCTTAAGTAGGCTATGGTATCCTTGTATCAGCAAATATAACCTAGTAATATCGGCATAGGAGAAGGGTGGCTTGTTTAAGCAAGGAGAAGAAGGGGCGGCTGCGATGGATGAAGCTCACCGCAGTTCCACTTGCTCCGGGACTGGAAGAAGGCCTCGTCGCGCTTGATGCACGCCGGATGGTAGACCTTAGGGCATCCCCTAGAGCAGGAGACAAAGAGAAGCAACCGGGTGAGTGTCGGAGAAAAAGGCACAGCGCAATTCGCGGGCAACGCGTCACGGCACCCACCTCCGATCGCAGACGACGAGGTTGCCCCCGTCGAAGCAGATGAAGCAGACGACCTCCTCGTCGTCGTCCTTCCTCTTGGCGGGCTTGGGCGCCGCGGCGACCAACGCCGTGGTAGGGCCTTCCTTGTTCTTGGGCGGTCTCCCCCTCCTCTTGGGCGCGGGCGGGTCCTGGCGCGGCGGCACCCCGATGATCGAGCTCAGGAACTGCGAATCGTCCATCCCCGGCGCCTGCGGTGGCGGCGGGAGTCGGAGCTCGGGCGGCCAGTCGGCCTCCGGTGGGGTGAGCTGCTGGGCCCCGGCGTCCATGGATCGGGCCCCGGGGGTTGAGGGCTGGCGGCCCCGCGGCGGGGGAGCGGCGGTCGGCGTGGAGCGCGTCGCCGTCGTCGCGGCGGTCTAATCCCGCTGCTCCTCCTCGCCCCGACCCTGTGGGCGCAGCGCAGGAAGCAGCTGCTGGCTGCTGGCTGCGGGCTGGGAAGGGGAAGGGGTTGTGTTTTGCGGTTCGGCCCCTGCGGTCTCGGGTATTTGGGCTGGTTAGGTGTGGCGCGTGCGGGTTGGCAGTAAAGACGGAGGGGGGCGGTCCGTGTGGCTGGCTCTGTTTCGCCGCGTGCCTACACCTGCCTGCGGCATTGACCGGCTCCTCCCTCCCTCCCTCCCTCCCTCTGTTGGAACTTGGAACTTGGAACGTGGACTGCAAGCTGCAAAGGCACCGCACCACAGGGCAAAAGCCACATCCGCGTAGCGTAGACTAGAGGAGGGAGGGGAGGAGCAGAGCCGCTGCTGACCGCTGCGATGCTTGTCTTGGGTTTTAATATTGACCTGGGGGCATCGCAACTCGCAAGTGACTTTATCTTATTCTTTCTTTCTTTTCTTTTCGAGAAAAAAATAAAGAGATCCCGTCGACGGATAACCTTTGTTTTCACCATTCATTTCTCTCCCAAAGTGGGTATGGTGCCGCCGACGTACCACCACATTGGATTGGCGTGTTGCACGACGGACGGCGACGGATCTCAGTCAAAGCCGCACGCATGCAGGCGAGGCGAGGATCGGCTCGGAGTGGGGCACCCCCGACTCTACGAGGCCGCGCGGCGCCGTCACGTCGTCTTCCGCGCCCCATGTGTTCCTTGCTCGGGCGAAAGTTTCGATCGCGGATGACGACAAGCTAAAGAAAAACCAGCGAGTAAGGAAGGAATCAGCAAGCCAAGACAGCTACCGGCTATTATTATCTCCCGACGACAGCGACGAAACGATTTTGGAGGGGATTACCATCGGATGGCGAGTGTACCAGCTGACGACGGCCGGATTGCTTCTCCCTTTGGATGGTTAGCAACGGAACGGCACCTAGCATTTGTTCACATCACTCCCGTCGTACGGTGACAGGCCGGCAGTTATTTTTTAGAGGTACTGTACCTACCGGTCACAGACTCCCTGAAGGCGTGTGCAAGTACAACGGTACAGGTGGCGCCGGCTATCTGTGTGCTACGCTTCTCCTTCTCATCATCCACCTGGCGTCCTTCCTTCCCTTATGTTAAAAAATTAATTAATTAATTAATAGAAAATCCAAAAGGAAAACAAGTTAAACAAAAACCAACAGCAATCGGGCCTTGCTAACATCGGACCAAGGCCCGGAGAGAATTCAATTGTCCACCAGCAGGCAGCAGTCAAGAGAGCTTTCCATTCCACCACCAAGCAGAATAGCAGATTGGTGATATAAAATATGTACCACCAGATTGGTGATTATTCGCGAATTTCGCCATCTACACACGAGCACAAAGGAACAGGAAGACCTGCAGAGTGCACATATTAGAAGCTTAGAGGCAGCACCAGGCTCACTTGTTTCTTGATGCCACAGAGCGAAAGGGCCTGCAACGGTAGAATGAGGCAGCATAACGGCACAGGAAACCCACTGATCATTCAGATAGCCCAAAGGATTAAAGCGATGCAACCACACACACCATGCACAAGGCAAGATCTATTAATTTCCTTTCCCTATCCCAACCTTATTGCTACACAAACTGTAATGCAATGCGCATCAAGGCAACTTTACAATCGGCTTGGTGGAAAATCTAGCACCTTATATAAACACACAAAACTACTGATATTCACCACCAGACCTGGGCAATCAAGTTATACAAATGGGGCAAAAGGGGATGGGATGACAATGACAAACAACAAACTAAGATTACACAATATAGCAACTGCTCCATGGAGGGGCCTTGCAACAGGCCCAAAAGAATCTAGCACTTTCCCGTTGAAGAATCCGCTCAAGACTACTCCGCCAGCCCTTTCCTTGTTCCACGTGTTGTCTTGCCAGCCAGATGCTTGTGGAGATGTTAGATCCTCATATTAAACAACTGTCATGTACATCAAAACTCTATTGTTTTGCTTTTACTTCTCATTCTCATAGCAATCCAGCAAGCATGGCACCAGGGTCATTGTATGTGGCAGGTGCTGCAGCAGGCAACTGTGGCTGTACCGCCGCAGGAGGTGGGGCTGCCTGAGTCCTTGGGATATCGATCAAGTGCTCCTTGATGAATTCCTTCAACCTGTTTAGTAAAATCTTTGAATCAACTTTTATATTCCCATTAGCAAGAAACTATTATTTACGAGACGATGGAGCAAGCTTATACTCGAATGTCAAATATTGGTCGCCAGATGCAACTGTTAGCCGGAGTTGAGTCCTGTCTTGTGGATCTGTTTCAACTCTTATCTGCAAAGAGTCAAAGATAAGTGGCAAAATGTAACATCATGTCCAAAAAAAAAGTCTTCCTCAAGGGATAAAAATAGGACAGCAACATACAGGCATCCATCACATGTAAGCAGAAGCTAGAAAATTCATTAAGATATATTTGCTGTCTTCACAGTTCATGCTACCCTGGATCCAACTGGATATTTACCCTAGCCGGAAAAAAGAACACTAAAGAAAATTTGCTAGGGTTGAACCAGCGTGTATTCTGAACAGAGTGGGTTTTGAATCTAATCGTATTGTGCTCGCCAGTTACAAGTGGTACTCATATGAGTCGGGTCGACTCAATGGTAGAATATGGTTGAACTGGTATAATAATATTGGGTCAAGGGTGCATTGGAGTTCAGTTGGGGATCAATTAGTAAAATGGATCAATACCATAATAGCTCCAAAAGAATATAAGGCAGCAATCTATTTGCATTCTAAAAATGTAATTCATTATGGAAGGAAAATAACCATGGTACATAAACAAAGAATGTAAAGCACAGACAACCATCATGCTTACCAGACAAAGCATCGCACGTGTCGCTTCAGAAAAAAATGTAGTGCACGCAACCAGATTGTTTGGGTTGTTGTCCTACAACGAACAAGAACTTTAATAATTTGAAAAAACAAAGGCTCAAATTAAGGAGACAAATATCACATAACATACAAGTCCAGGAGCGACCGCCAAGTGAAGGCTCAGGAAAAGATTAGTCATCTCAGGAAGAGGCATCGGTTTCACACCTTTTACCTGTTTGTTCACATAACAATATGGCCATTAGAAAGATTCTTCCAATAAACATTCAACCAAATAATCGTAATGAGATTCTTTCATTTTCCACACGCCGAAGATCACTTTTTAAATCGGCTTATCCTCCAAATTACAATTGAGGCCTTACCACTTCTTGAACCTTCAGCGAATGAACAGTCAGTGCTTTCCACTGGGGGAAAAATTCATCAGGGGTAAGAGTTATAGGTTGCAAAAATTTATTCAATACAACAGGGAGTCGAAGTTTGGCATCCACCTGCATAAGCAAAACAAAGAAAGCATTGTTACCTTGTGAGGAAAAGAGAAAACATGTGAGCATTGGGACACTAAGAGAACAAAATATAATTGCATATAAGAATCACCAGTGCAGTTCCAAACGTATATGAGAAATCAAGAACAGCAACATCTCTACTTGCACGAAGATTTGCAACCTCTAGTGGAACTTGCACCTACAGAAAACAAAAGAGAATTGAATAAGACATTGAAGAGAATATTAAAGGTGCAAAAACATTATACTGCATCAAATGATACCTGCGCTCTTGGAGGGATAGTATCTGGAACTGACGAGAGCTCCATTTTTAAATGACTAGGAGGCAAAATCAGAGCCCGCACTGACATAAGGGGTGAAGTATTTTTGTTTCCCAGGAAAAGAACAAGACGACCATGATGAGCACGCCATTCCGCTTTCAAACCAATCTAGAAACAACATCAAGGAGGAAAAGAAAGTTTGTGTTAAAGTATGGTAAGGCAGATATAAAACATGAGGATTAAAAAAATTGCAGCTATGGGAAGGAAACAATATCTATCCAAAACCTGAATGTGAGGATCCTCATACAGCACTCCACTATCTTTTGTGCACAATATATGAAACTTCTCCTCAACATTGACAATTGGCTGTATAAAGCATAGTTCAGTTCACATGTGTCAATTGAAAGATACAGTTCAACTTAAGATGACAATTAGCATACAGCCAAAGGAAATAGGAATACACTATTACCTGAACTGAGTTGGACTGGTCCTCAAGGGTAGCTAGTGCCAAGTCACCTACTGGACTTTGATTAGTGTCTAATCCTTGGGCAGGATGTTGCTCTACAGCAGGAGGGGCCTCTATTGCAAGAGGACCCAAAAGATCTGCTAGGAGGTCTGCAGGAGAAGTAGAACGGGATGTCGAAGGAGGTTCAACTTTAATCTCATTGTTGATCTCAGTAATGTTTGTGGCATTGCTCTCAACTTCAACAGGACCATTTTCTTTGGGAGCTTCAACAGGTGGGTTGGGAGCTTCTTCATAAGTAGCACTGCTCTCCTGAATATCAGAAACAGTTTGGCTTGGCATCTTCACAAGAGTGAGATGATTAGCTGCTGGTGCTGATCCATTTGCAGAGGGGTGATCAGCTATGACAAGAGCACTGGAAGTTTGCTGCTGACTTCGTAGCTTTATAGCACTCTGCTCAGCTGTGTCAACTTCAGCATCTTCAGCCTTCTTCAGTAAAGCAGACTACATTTGACAAGTAAATCCATAGTTATAAAAAAACATTCTCAATGGAATAAATTGACAAAAATATAAGTGTATCCCATCAAAATATAACTATGGAGGTGATAGTTGGCAGTGCAAGTTTTCTTTTTCTTGAACACGCGGGAGAGCTGCGTCTTTCAATAATAATAAAATAAATGTTAGGTTACCTGGCCCTAACTGCCTATAAGAATAGTCGGTCATGTATGTTACCTCACGTTCAGGGAATTTCGGCATTTCGGCCAACACATCTGCCAAAGCAGAGCCTTTCCTGCTTAGTTCAAAATATTCAACTGCTCTTTGTTGTATTTCAACATCAATATAGCTCTCATACCTAGAATATAATGTAAGCAAGAGAAACAAAAGTTTAACAACACAAAATGTGGTAGCACATCATTAAGCTGGAACTGAAAAATCATTTATTACTTTTTAAATATTGTGAGGATTTGTTGCTGCAATCCAACATCAGGAGGTTGAGTGTGCATCAATATCTTGGCATAGGTTGAGAGAAGAATGGCAACAGTACTTGTCCTGAGGAGAAATTGATAGTAAATACATTACAACAGGATATAAAATGACAAAGAAGTTACTCAAGTAGGTGCTTTCACAACTTACGATACTGTTGGAAGTTTATCATTTATAATAGCAAACAATTCCTTAGGGCTACAACCAGGTCGCCGGGCCAAAAGATGGCCATACTCTCCAAGAAGGTAAGCACTGACCTGTATTAGTGAGAAAGAAGGATAATTTAATGCAAGAAAGAAAATGTGTAGGTACAAATAGGAGGTGTAACAAGATGTCAGACATATTTGTCCATTTTTGTAAATAAATAAAAGAAGATAGAACAAAGGTTCCAGTTCAATCAAGGCAATTTCATGTAACCGAAATATGTATCCAAAATAAAGGTAAGCATATCATACTAAGAAGTGTATACCAGGTTCCAATGAAAAATAATATCAAGTAGTAGCCATGTAATTTTTCATAATACAACAACTTGAGCAGATGAAAAAAATACCTTGACCATTGTCTCATGAATAGCAGGCTTATCAAGATATTCCCTCGCCTTTGCTGCAGCATATGGCTGATAAAATTGCAAAATCAAACCATGGATTTGCCAAACAAAAAGAAGATTTCATGCAACTAGATATATAAGCCAACCTGCAAATCTTCATTGTTGGTGACAAATTGTACAACTCGATACCATATATCATCACTTACAAAATCTCCTGCTTTATCTATAAGCTGAAGAATAACATCAACATACCTGAACAAATACAATTTAGATATAGCACAAATTCAAGGATATGAAATTGCACAAACCAAAATGCACATCAAACTAATGACACAATATGCTACAGCTGTCACCCTACCCTACAAGAAATATCAAAATCCAATAATTAAATATCTGAGATTGGTCATTGCGCAGCTATGGGCACAGTAAAAGGCTGAACTTGATGGCATTAGATCTTCTAGTCTTGGCTAACAAAATACCTCAATAACACCAACAACATCAATAAAATAAAAAATTAATCCCAATAATGTTGGAGTATTAAACCCCTCAAAAGGAAGCATGTACAAACCCATTACGATTCACTAAGCAGGAATTCTTCTTCAGACATGCAAGACCCTAGCTCATTCTACAGTTAAGAATTTCAAATCTTAACCATTATTTTCCTAGTTTTCCAGGATTGAATGGTGCTCGTGTTCTAATAAATAAATGTGGCCTCTTTCCTGGTCTCTTTGCTTCTTAAACATAAGACAAAAGGAGGTAAAATATGGGAATAAATGAGGACACTGAAGTCATTCCATGGCGTGCCTCGATTACTGTGCCTAAAGCTAAAATTGTTTATATTTACAATCAAAGGGCAGTAAAATAAAACATTTCTATCTACTAAAGTTCTAAAATAGAAGCTGAGAATACGTTTCTGACAATTCAAGGCACAAAATGTACTAACTTATAACATGTAATTATGTGATTTCAACTGCCACATATATCAGACATAAATGACAATTTGCAACATACTAACTGGAAGACCGGTCTGATCTTGTCATCAAAATATTACCATGAAAGACCTGGAGCAAACTTCTCCGCAAGAATAGCTGCCTTCAGAGAGAGCTCTTCACGCATTGCAAATTCGGCTGTGTTAAGATACTGTGCGGGAAAAGAAAACATTCAATCTAAGGAATCACATTAATGAATCAACAACAGGAGAGCGAGGTTAAGTTTTCCCACTGCTGGGCCCCTCTCACAAGATTAGTTACCTGCAACAACTCCTCAACAATTTCTTTCGCATTTGTAACATCACACATGCCATATAGTAAATCAAGAGCCCTCCGTCTAATGCTGCAATAAAGTATCATAAAAATATGAAGTTGCAGCGAAGGTGAATGTACACAGATTATTACAGTAAAGTTGAAAATATTTAGCACTGTTCTTAGTGTTTGACCTTTACTACAATCCAAAGTCACTCCATGCAAGAGATTGCAGGTGACATCAGACACTCTATGATGATAAATACAAGATAATTGATGGAGTACTTTACTTTACCTAAAAATGAATGATCGGATCTACAGTTGCAACTAAAAACAATAAAAATTGCATTTGAGTGGTTAATTTGGACCTATAAATGTATTTGTGATTCATATGCACTTCCATCTCTATCCTAGCCGAATCTGATTGGGACTAAAAGGTACTGTTGTATTCGGAACCAAAGGTGTGGAGTCTATGTAGAAGCCACCCTAGATAGTTTAGGTACAGCCTAGTGAGAAAGTCAGGATGCTCATATTATTCCATTCAATTCATTGAGAAGTATAGGAAATTAGAGACTGTCAAACCTGATATCTGGATCCTTCAAAGACGTAATGATCTGAGCCTGGTGCCTTTTGATGATGTCCTGCACATCTGTTACTAGCAGCATCCTAGTCATGTTTTCCTGCGAAGATAGATAAATTACTGTCTCAATATGCTAAATTTTCCACTTGCACAGCTTCATGTGGATGCAAGACGGACAATAAAAGGCATAAATCAAGTAAATGTTAAAAAGGCATGCAATTACCAGACCAAGATACCGAATATTTGGTTCCCGGACTGCAATAAACTTCCCAAGAAGAGCCACACACTGTGACATCATCTCCTTTTCAGCATCCAGATGCATGACCTGTAAGGAAATATAATACATGCAAACAGACTTTATTAAAGAAAAAGAAGTAAGACACCAGGCTATCAGTTTTAAATTGGTAAAGTGAAGCATAAATTTCTGCAGAAAGAAAAATGCAAGACCAAATTGCTAGAAATAAATATTTTTTGCCGTTCATAAAGTCAGTATAAACTCACCAGAGCAAGAGCTTCAAAGAGAACAGCATGTGAGGCATTGTTCTTGTTAACGTTTTTAACAACATCAGTGCCCATCAAAATGCGCTGCAAAACCTAAAGAATGACAAGAATATAATTATAGTTCACAAATGTTTGTTCAGATGAGTACAACAGTTAAAGTAAAACGTTGTACCTCAAACAAAGCTCGTCTTGCATTGGGATCTTCAATGGTAGGGAAGTACTGAAGAGCTCTCATTGTCTTAACCTGTGAAGATAAAATTTTATGCTTAGTTGAAGGTGAGAACCATTTCCATCTATACACACAGCACACATACAAATTTTCCTTCAAGGCTTCAACACACAAATGAAGAAGTAACTAAATTCAAATTCGTAAAGGTCTATAATTTCAAAAGTTGTGTGTTTCTGCCACGGCCATGCACAGCCTAATACTACCCTTCAGAAAAAGGTTCTATCTCCAATGAAAAAAAAGGAATATGCATTCTAACAATAGCAACTCCAGCTGTTTAGTTTCAGTAATAATTCCTTACGGCTGCTTACTTTTTATACACAGTACAGAATATGTAACATAGATTTCAGACTGGTAAACCTCTAAAGCGTAGCCCTCTAAATCACAACTTGCCTAAGTAGCTTCAGTGTTACAAACGTGTAGCAACCATTAAACTATACCCATGACTAGTCACTTTTGTTGGTATTTACATATCTCCGCTCACAGATTCACTGTTGTTATTGGTCAAGCATAATAGAATGTAACAGTTTAATTAAAAACAGATTTGACCTAACTTAGTAACTTTACTGATAAATCAAACTGGATGAAGGAATGATGGCATGAGAAAGGAAAATACCTGAAGCCAAGGAGATGGGATTCCGTAGTAAGTGTATTCCTGTGGAATATCTTGATTTCTTGCTAACCTCTCCAGTATTCTTACACATTTTGGAAGGCAATTCCAATATGCTTCAGCATTGTTGGATACTAATGAAACAAAAAGGCTCATGACAGATGTCAGCACACCTAGGTCGCGCTCATCTAGAAGTTGTGCCATTCGATCAGCCCTGATATGCAGAATCCAATTAGCATATTATATTAGGTAGAGTATAATGTAATACTTCTATATTCTACAATATTACTACCAGCCATCAATATTCACAACATCAGGATTCTTCCTATAAAGCCGCAGAAGGCATAGAGCAGCCTTCTTTCTGACAACAGGACGGCAGCTACTTGAAATCTGTGACAACATAAGATGTTTCATTAATATTTAATAGAATCATTCACAAAACAATGAGAGGGGAACATAAGCAATAGAACATCCACTCACAAGAAGTTTCTGGACATCTGGGGCTAGTGACTCTGAAAATTCTTTCCCACCAATGTTACCTACCTGAAAAATATTTTAGTAAAAGATATAACACATAATGGACACAAAATGGTGCTAATTGTGCAGGAGAATCAGATAAGAACTAAACTATCAAATCCAGCATATAAATGTCAAATGTGGTAGCTACTAGCTAGAACGCGTGCAACGTGCTAATCATGGAAAGGCTCACGGCCTGGTGTTCAGCGTAACAATAATGACATTTGTCCATATGCCACCGCCTATTTACTTAGATCATCATATATAACCAATGCATGCAAAGAAAAAGGTCGACTCATAAAATATAATGAAGTTGAAGCCATTAAATTACAACAAAAAGATAATAATCTAAAGTTGTCCAAATTACAGAAATGAAATCAGTAAAGTAAAAGCCTTAAAAGCATGCTTTACAATTTTGGCGTACTTGCAGGCTCGGTTGCTTATTTTCCCTAAAGATGGCGACAACAATTTAATGTACTGAACGCTGCTATTTCTAGATCAAATTTGTTCCTCTGTTTTTAAATATGACATTTTAAACTAGTTAGCTTGTCATAAACATCGTATATTTATAAATGGAGGGAGTATTCGATAGTTTGAAAAGGAAGCTAGGACCATTAGAGTAGGATAAGACAGGATGGCATACCATTGTCAATGCTAAGCACTGGAAAGTCTCATTTCGTCCAATTATGTCATTCCGTACTGTATTTATTACCATCCTTAGGAAATCATTATTCTCATTCAGTAAGCAAGATGTCACAATATAGCCAACCTGCAGCATGTGTCGAAGGATAGCAATCAAGAAACAACTGAAACAAATATTTTGAGAAAGAATGCTATGACTAAGGATAACATAACTACATGTTTTACCTGCTTCTCAGGATACTTTGGTGCAGATATCAAAGAAACAGTTTCCATATGCCCAAAATCAACATCGTAACCCAGCATATAAATGTAAAGCATTTTCCACACATACTTTTTCTTCTCGTATGGTGATAAGCCCTGTAGGGTAAGAAAACACAGTGATTTATAGCACGGTTGCAAACTTTTGTCGATGATTTGGGGTTTTCAGGCAATTAAGGGGAGGGTTGCATGGCTACAACAGCACGTTTTAACACCATTACTCCCAGGGAAAGCAAGGCCCTTGGTGATTGAAGTTTTATCTTGAATGGAGATGTCATCTTTGGCATTCTACACTAGGTTAACAGGAAATGCCTACTGTGGCCCACATAACATTTGGTGCATTGAGGGAAACACAAGTGTGTTGTCAACTTGTCATAGACAGGAACACAAGTTATTGGATTTGTCTGTCTTTCCATATGCGGCAGTCTGCATGAGCTGATGAGATTGATATCCCAACATGAATCAGGTTGTTTAGCACATTGTGGTGCTATTTTATTTTAGTAAAGAACTCCCTAATGCAGATCCATGCATATGAACACATCTATAAATAGCAAGTCTATCAGCAGTTTCATTTCATATGTCTAGCATCGTGGCAAGTCTATCAGCAGTTTGATTTCATTTTTCTTAACATCAAGTCTTGTCCAGAAACACATGCTTTTACATCATGTCGTAGAAAATTATCATTGGGCTTTTAATATCAAAGGTCACAACAATCATTTACGTTCCGTAATCATGCTGTTACAATACATACCTCTCTTTTGGATATAGACAATATAACTTGTCAAATTTCGACCAAAAATTTCATAAAAATGCTGCTAATGTAATGTTTTACAAACAGCTTCGTAATTAAACATGTAACTAGAAAAAAATGATGCTCAAAGGAGCAGAAAGGAGACCTCAGCGATATGAATGAGAAATATTCATCCCAACATAAGCAGAAGATTAGCTAGTCGCATGAAACTGTAAGTGAAGAGGTAGCTCAAAGCACACTGGCAAACCCTAAATACCACTACCCTAACTTCCAAGAGAATCCCAACGTACCCAGTGCGGCGTGAGTTAATTATTGAACAGTTGGAAACCATTTCCACTAAATACGAACTGAACCAGAGGCTAAGAAGGTTGAAAACCAACCCCTAAATCGTTCGAAATGGTCGGTCTCCTTGACAGACTGTTGCAATCAGTAACAGTTGAGACTTGAGACAATAGACAGCAATGCCCACGCGACCAAAAGATATAGTTGAATGAAGTATAATTCTATCAGACGTCGAACATTTTGAAACTAGGACGGCTCAAAACTACACTGCGGAGCTACCTGTCCCGAACTGACTAGTGACTACCAAGCAGCAATTCAGCAGCACGCAGCTCCTCAATTATCGTCCAGCGGGGCATTTCGAGCAAAATCCCCAGCGCCCCACCCCCTCAATTACGCAAATGCATTCGCACCTATCAACCAGCATCAAACCAAAAACTCTTAAGAAAAGGGAGGGGAACAAGCGTGACCTTCTCATTTTTGAACCGCGTGCGGATGTTGCCCAGCTCCTTGTCGACACGGAGGCGCTCCTGCTCCTTGTTGTGGCAGTTGCGTATGTCGCTGATGAAGACCGAGAGCCCCCGCATCCCCGAGAGCGCCATCTCCTCGTCCCCCGGCTGCCCCCGCCCCCGACGCCGCCTCTAGAGAAACCCCAGATCCGCTTACCGCCGCGCGAGATCTGGCACCGGATCGGGGGAGCAAAACCCCGCGGGGCGGCGGAATGGATCGGTACCTCCGCGCGTGTAGACGGTGCGGGGAGGAGGATGGAAGCGGTTTTGATTCGGTGGCGGCGGTCGTCGGAGGTGGACGGCGGGGAGGGGCGGCTGATCTGCCTGCCTGTCTGCCCCGGCGGTGGTGTGCGTGTGCTGGATTGGGGGGCGCTTTTTCGCTGGTTTCTGGAAGGTTTATTGCGTCCGCCAAAGAAGAGGAAAAAAATTGGCGTGGCTGGTCGGGTTGAAGTTTAAACTCAGGCCATGAGATTTTAGTAGATTTGGGGTTGACTTTGATCTTCCGTCCAGCAGCGGACTCCTTGGCTCTGAGGGTTTACATGCAAACTGTAAAGAACAAAATTTGCTCAGTTTTAAATATGCTCGTTTGAGTACCAGCGCACATTTGTTCTTTTCTTTGGTCAAAGAGCCTGGTTTGATTGATTAATTTGGTGCTGATTCATTTGAAATCCATGAAATTTTGATATAGTCGTTAAGTATCAAAGTAGATATAATTGGTGGATCACTCTTTTTTCAAATATGTGATAAGGAAATAGATTGATACAGTTGGTTTGAATACAAGTGGTTGCCATACCACTAGCTATATTATTACACAATTTATGGCATTGTGAGAGAATACTTACTCTGTTTTAAATTTTAAGTCGTTTTGATTTTTCTAGATATATATAAACTACATATATATATTTTTATAGTTGAAGATGAATTGTGGATTATGTTATGTAAGAATAATTACCTGATTACAGGAGCCATGTCCTTGGTTGTATAACATAGACTACATAAATAAAACATGCAATATGATAGAAGTCCCAAAAGATCACACCACATAATCTTTCATGGGGTACACTCAATATAGAACACAATTTAGTAGTATAGTACGTTAGTTAGTTCCGGGCATCAATACTATTATTTTGAGCTTGGAGCAAGACCAGTTTCGTTGGACTTACACCGACGGTGTCTGGCGATGATCCATGTTGAAGTCTATAGGAGCATGTTCAACAGATTACTCATCCCTCTCCCTAATACACTATTTTGGTGACGGAGATGCTCCAGCAGATTACCAATTACCAATCTAATCTCCATTTGATAATCACTAAAACACACCACCCTCTCACTTAAATGTGGAGGGTTTTTCCTCTATCCTACTATTAGTGATTGTATTTTGATAGTCTCCTGAAGCAACTATTACCTAAAACATAAAAATAGTTATTATTAATTTGACGGAGATGCTCTAAGTTAAACAACTTTCACTTCAATTCCAGGCATGTTCCTTCTCTCGTGCAACCAGGGTTTACGAAACTGGTGGTAACTGGTCCGGTTTGACCGGTAACTGGCCCAGTTTCGGTTTGGGCCGGTATGAAACCGGCACAAATTTAAAATTTGAATTTGAATTAAAAAAATGAAAAATGCCCAAAAAAATTGCTAAAAATACTTCAAGGTGCGACGAATCTAATGGTGTCAAAATTTCTCAAAAATTCGTTCATTTAGTATAGTTTGCGGAATTTTGAATTTAAATCAAAAAACAAAAAAGAAAAAGAAAAAAAACCGACGGACTATTAAGACCCACGGCGCTCTGGCGAGGTTGATAACGTTCTGGACAGAGCTGGGGGGTCGCGCGACCCCAGAACCCTACCGCCCCCCCCCACCCACTCCCTGTCCGCCGCCCCAGGAGGCGACCGGCGCCAGCAGCCGGAAATCCGCACGCCGAGCCCGGCTAGCCGGCCGGTTAGTCCGGTAAGCCGGCCCGGCCTCGGGCTGGTCGCCGACCGGCGGGCAGAGGCGGTTAGCCGGCCAGTGCGACCGGGAGAGAAGGTAAGAAGTGATTTTTTTAATAGAATGATTGGTTAGGTGTATGATTTAGAACATTAGATGATTTGTTTTAGGATTTAGGTTAGAGTTAGGTGTATGGCTGATATGTTTTAGATTTTAGGTAAGATTTAGGTGTAAGAATTAGGATTTAGGTAAGATTTAGGTGTAGGATTTAGGATTTTATTTATGTGATTGATATGTTTTTGTTGTCCATGTATGCAGATAGACAATGGCAGGCAAAGATGTTATATGGGAACACGGTGAAAATCTTTATCCCGGATGGCGATGCAACTATTGTCGTACGCAGAAAGAAGGAGGTGGTGCGACTAGATTGAAATAACATTTGGCTGGGCGCGGGGCAGAGGTGGTCCATTGTAGGAATGTGCCACCTGGTGTGCAGGACTTCTTTCAGCGTAACATTGATAGGGCAAAGAAGACAACTGCTGACCGGGCTCGAGAGAGGTTGAGACGGGAGAAGTCTGCAGCGGAGGGAAACTATCCCGGTGATGAGGAAGATGAGGAGGCTCAGGTGCAGCATGCCATGGATCTATCGAGAGCGGAAGCAGAGTTCCGACGGGGGTGGAACAGAGAGGAGGTGCATACGAGCGTGGAGGGGGCAGTGGTTCGACGAGGGGAAATGCTATGTAGAGGATGTTTCGAAGGACAACTTCGCAGAGGGAGAGTCCTGTGGTGGAGGAGTATAACTTGGCAGTTGGTGGGAGAAGAGGAATGACGCAACCAAGGATTGATATAGGCTCGTGGACGCAGAAGGGTAAGAATGCAAATGAAGCTATTGGTAAAGCTTGGTCAAAGTTTTTCCATATTGCAGGAGTACCTGGAAGACAGGCTGATAGTCCATACTTTGTCAGCGCGGTCAGGGAGACACAGAAGTGGGGTAAGTTTCCTTTCATTGGAACGACACCTATGAGCTTACATTCTTGTATCTCATGATTTTCATATGGTTGCAGGTGATGGTATTGCATTACCCACTGGACGGGATATTGATGGCAAGTACCTTGATCAGAACGAGCAAGACTTGAAGACGAGGCACGTAAAGTTTCAGAAAGACTGGCCCTTATTGACCAGTTGGTGATTTCATTGACCAGCTGGCTCATCTTTCTTTCTATGATGAGAATAATCCGGTGCGGGAATGGATGGAATATGGTAGATTTAACCGGGCTCCAGTTCTGGACGAGGATGATGATGACAGCGACATCCCTCTCCAGTCCCATCTTGTCAGAGATCAAATAAACTTGTCAGATCTACGTGAGGCTACGGGGGATGCTTCCATCAGCGATTGAGCATGTAAAAATGTGGGTGACACTCACCTAGGGAAGAGGAAGTTGCAGAAGGGGCTTACGAAGGGTCACCCGAAGCGTCGAAAAGCCAAAGGAACAGCAAAACCAGTAAGCAGCGACACCGAGACTGATGTTGATGATAGTCCCCGTATCAGGAGTCCAAGGATAGCACCTCGGCCGATGATAGTGATGATAGTGACGGTGCTGATGCTGATGCTGGTGGTAGTGGTGGTGGTGGTGCTGCTGGTGGTGGTAGTGGTTGTGCTCATGGTGTTCGTTTCACAGGTATATATTGCACATACAAATACACACATATTTCTGATTATGAGTATTGACTACTAATTATGATATATGGTTGATTGCAGGGGAGACTCAGTTCACACATGCTACTCAGGACACCGACCATTTCTCGCAGAGGAGAACAGGTGGATCGACGGACTACGACACTCCACATGACTCTTCTTCCTCCTACAGCGATTCCAGGCACTCTTTTCACTACCCCATTCTTGACATCAGCATGCAGCCACCGACGAGATGGGTGTACGAATGGGAAGACCCCCATTTCTACACTATGTTAGTTCAGGAATGACAGACAACATCGGCGTGGACGAGCCAAACTTGGCAATACTACAAGGCTGAGCTGCTTAGAGTGCGAGGTATCGCTTTGATGTCCACCGCCGAATACCAAACCACGTCCCAAATGGGGGTCTTCCCATTCCTACGTTGAACTCTTATTTGATGTGTATAAGTGTATGACTCGGTATTTATATACACGCTTATTACTATTGTATTTGTATGCATGATTATAAATTGTTGCTTTGGTGTGGTCATTTACATTAATATGTGCATAGCTCATGCTAAAATTTTCATTTATTTCACACCGGGGAACCACTTTTAACCGTCGGAAAATATCATTAAACTAGCGGTATACCGGCCAAACCGGCCGGTAAACCGATCCGAACCGGTTGCACTGCGGTTTTTGAATTCAACCGGTTTGGACCGGTTTCCGGCCAAACCGGACCGGCATACCGGTACCAGACCGCGCCGGTTTGGCCAGCGCCGGTTTGGCCAGACCGGTCGGTAACGTTAACCCTGCGTGCAGTGCAGCACAACTTGATTGGGTACGGCTACCAACGCAGCTCAAGCGAAATGTCGACACAATCTGATTGGCTGACTCTTGTCACGGCCACTACGCGCATCAACCGAAACGAGCACCTCAAACACGCGATGCAAAACCACATGCTCCCTCTCACCTAGCCTACGCTGTGTATTTTTCACCTACCCTTCAGCACATACACCTCAAACAATCGATGTATACACATGTGACCACCTGTGACATTCGCTGCCACTGACGATGTTTTTGCTTCAGTTTTGACTTTTGAATGCAGACATCCGAGAGCAGCGGATGCGGGCGCAGGCCAGCGGTTCGGTTCAGCATGGGGGCAATGTGACAAACGGCCCTTCTCTATATCATTGAAATTTGAAACCGATCATTGGGCTAGAGTCACATGTTAGCATACATTATAAGCCAGCCCAAACCAGAACCTGTGAACCAGCAAAAATCCCTCGTTTTGATTTCTCAGTTCGTTTAAGCCTTGCCAACAAAAAATCCAACCAGAATTCGTCTCATTAGAGAACCACCATGTACGGATATACCATGCAAGCACAACAGCCCCCTGCAACCATGCAACTTCATAGAATTGCACCACCTTTGTCAATCATCTTCAGGTGGCGAAAACTCAACCATTTGCATACCCCTCCCAGCAACAGCAATCTGGTAATTCGTATTTGCCCTGATAAAGACAAACCACCACTACCATCAGAAACATCAAAAGATAGATGTAAAGCACACACATTGTTAAAGACTGACTCACCGATCATGGAAAACATCTAGAGTTTCAGGCTCAGGCACACTAATGATAGCATGGGAGTATTCCGTGAATTTGCCGGATGATCCTATCCTCCAGCATCTTACTCTTTGATCAAGGCCAGTAGAGAAAGCCCAGGTACCGTCTGTCCATATTCCTAGCGAAGTAGCGAGAACATGCAAATGTAGAAATGCTTTACTCCAATGAAACAGAAAGAAAAGGTAGAAACATATGAACTACATTGATTCAAATGGTGACAAACCTTTAACTGCGGCACTATGGGCTGATGGGACCTTATGTTGATGTAGAATTTTAAGTATACCATTGTCATGCAAGTTTAGCCTAGCTGTGGTAGCTGAGCAGTTTTCAAGGGATCCTATTGTGAAGATGAAGCACTGAACAGCCTGATCATCCCCACCACTTATGATGCAGTATGACTTGTCAGGTGTTGAGTATGATATGTGGAGACAATTTACGCCTGACTGATGAACACCAGATAATAATTGTATAGGCCTCAGCTCAGGTATCTCACATGATTGGGTACTTGAAGGAATCTCAGAATTTGAGCCATCCCTTCCTTCATGCACTGCATTCTGAGTGTTATCCACACCAGAAGTTTCAGACGAATTTGCAGCAGCATATGGGGTACTCAGGTTGCTTCCATCAGGGGGTGGTATATCTCCATCTCTCTTCTTCAAAGAATGGTTTGCCAGTGATCTCCACCAGCGACGACCACCTTGGCTCCCTCTTCCTGTCCTGGGACGCTTTTGACAATCAATACTCATGTGTGGTTGTGTCTCCGATATTAGTTGCATAAAACCATGAACTGTTTCTGTCAGGTTCCAGAAAGTGATGCTACCATCTGTAGATCCACTCACAATAAGGTATCTATCTCCAGCATCATCTGAAAATCAGAGTGATAATTTCATTAAGATAAAAACAATGTCACAACAGGAGAAGAGAAAAGAGAACTGACCTTTATAGTGGCTCGCATTGATGATAATATGCCGCAGCACCAGAACCGGTGATGTCTGTGGAACCAACAAGGCAACATCAAACCTGTACAAAATGGAAGCAGCAGCTCAGAAATACAGCCAACAATAGTACAAATAAGAAATTTGTTTCAGAAATTCAGAACGCGTACCACAATCGAGAAGGCAACAAAAGAGCACGGAGCATAACTGTTGCGTCCGAGCAAGCAACAACAACAAAGCATACTGTCAGCCTGCCACAGAAGGGAGATTACATGATGCAAAAAAAATGAAACAATGGCATGCTAGCTAGATTCTGTACTGCAAGCAGCACATGGATCACAATATTGGATCCTACCTGAGAACCGGATGTTTCAAAAGAAATGCTGTAACAGAAAGGTAACGCCAGTCATTTTCCATGTGATCCATAACACCCAGATTTGGCTGCACAACAGAGGAATTTCCTTCCTCACTACTCTGTTTTATATGGCCAGCTTTCAACCTGTTCCTGCTAAGCTTCGGTGGCATGTGGGTAGTCAGCCATTGAAATGACATGGCCAAATCACCACTTTCCAAGTTTTTGGTGCTTTGCTTGGAGTCAACATCTAAGCCATTCAGACATACTTGTCCATTTTCTGTCCTAGGTTGCAAAATCCAAGTAGTCAGGACTTGCTTTGATCCAACAGATATGAGTAAGAAATTCTCGTCTTTGTTTGCAAGCGCAATGTTATCAGAAATGTCGTTCAGACTGTAGTTACATGATTTATCTGTTATTGTGTAAGTCCTCGGGATGAAGCATGTAGCTCGCACAGCTGACCCACCAACATGCTCCCCTAGCAACTTTGAGGAACACCATCTTCCAGAACTACCAATCATGAATCTGTAATGGACGTCACTACATCAGTATAAAGATGGAACATCTGATTACAAATTGATCACTTAAGAAACAAATTATTTACCTTGTAAGGCGCACAGTTCCATCTTCACATCCTGTTGCTATCAACAGATCTGAGCTATTCTCAAGATTTGAATAGCTTGCTGGATCTATGAAGCACAATGAGTGCACTTCTCTACCATGAAACTGCAAATGGAGAACTTGAGGGAGTAATTTCTTATCTTGAGTTGGTGCCCAGTGCCTGTGAATGTGAATATCATGATCCTGCTTAAAAGCCAAAAACAGCAAAACGTTTAAGTATGCGATGAAAAATGTGCAACACAAAATGTAGTCAAACAACGGCAAAACTCAACTATGTGATGGAAAGTGTATAAAATGTAAAATATTGTTCCTTACAAGTTACGTAAGTAGGCCTTAGTCTGTGGCATTTTAGAGTTGAGACCATAGTCACAGGATTCGGGGTCGATGCCTCGTCCCACGACCCGGGAACGCCGTTCCGACTCGAGGATTGTGGCCGAAGAGGGTCAGTGTCCCATTCAAGGTTGGATCGTGTCCCGGTTTGAAAGGGGTCGCAGCCCCATTGCTAGCAGATTTAATTGGGATAAGAAGGTTAAGGACAGTGGATTGGTGTGGTTTTTGTTAGACAATGAGCTGAGCACGTGTAGCATGATCTAAATGTACTCTTTTATACGTTTCTTATATGCTTGTGCAGATTAGTTTCGTTCATTAGTAGCACATAATAGTTTTTGTCTTTATAAAGACACATTGACCCGAAGATATCGACCCCGATGAATCAGGGTCGCGTTCCACATAATAATTTATCGTTCCATAGAGGTATACTCCCTTCATACCACAATTTTATAAAGTGACGACTCGACCCTCGACCCCGTTCCTCGACCCGGTCGACCCAGGAACTTTGTGACTATGGTTGAGACATGATTACGGCTCAATACGCAAAAAGATGGAAACTAAAGTTGCCACTCTTGTGGCTAGTTCAGAGTTATCAGCCCCTCGAAACAAGCAACGATGGCAAGATATAACACATGCAAGCTTTGGAACGGAAGAAATAGTTCCCATGAGGTGTGTTGACTTTCACTAGAACATCAGCTGAGAAAAAGAATCCATAAAACATTACTAATGCAATTTAGAATACAAACCTTTACAAAGGCAAAGCAGTTCTGATACTCGGGGACCGTCCCAAGATAATAAGAATAAGGGCGCCGCCAACCTCCACAGGATACTTGAGCCATCTACAGAAGATAAAAGTTTGATACTACTGATTAGCAGAACTGCTGGTTCTGATTGGCCAATTCATATGGTACACATTGTTCTGTTACCTTTGTTTCATTCTCAAGGTCCCAAATGATAAAATCCGCAGAAGTGAAACCTATTGCATATGTACTCAATTGGCTCTCAGGTGCAAGATTAGTGTAGATGGATTGAATGGTGCCCAATTCTTTTACTTGCCTCATTCCAAAAAATTCAATCTTTCGCACATTTCTACCATACTTGAAGAAGCAAATGCAGCCATCTCCCCCAGTCTATAAAATTTGAAGAATGGGGAGCATATGTCAGAATGAGTCAATGACTGCGCAACATGAATAACAATAACATTCTGGACAGACATACAGTGTGAATTTCAATATGATCAGAAGTGGAGTCTTTTATATAAACACTTGTGACACTAGAAATGCCATGAGCTCCTTTAAAATGGTCACATGGAGGCATCTTCTGTTGCGCCACACAACTGTCATACAGTACCAATATTTTAGGGAAAGGAAAGGCTGTGATGTTACCCTTTTTATCACCAGCTATAAGGATCTGCATGGGAAACAAAGAGAGAATTTTCACATCGTATAATCACATATTTAGTTAGTTTTATGAAAAAAATCAGCTAATCAGCAGTTAACGATAGGATGTATTTCAGTCTCCCCACAGGGACTGAAACACCCTGTTCTACCTTCCAAGCAACAACTTACAATCTAGAGTCCTCCTTATTATCTTCATTCTTCTGTTGGCTAATTCTAGATATATAAACATTAACACTATGATCCCAGATAATAAAATACAATGTTCGCACAAAGGATTCTACCAATAAAAATTTATGGTTTTGTCTTCAACTAGAAATCGAACAGGCTTTAAAATCAATACCTCCTCTCGAGGAGATGCATCTAAACACATGATTCTAGCCCCAAAGGAGGATTCAAACACTGCTACAAGTGGACACTTCTGAGGTCCATTGATAACATCCGTACTTGAGAACAGGGCATCTCTTATGTTCCATAACTTAAGCACACCCCTAGGATCAGCTGTGAAAATGTGACTGCAAGTGAAAGAAACTCTGATGAGAATAATGATTAGCTGCTATTTAAAATTTTTTAATTAGAAAGTTAACAATTCACGGACCTACATTCGAGTGACTTGCACCAGTATACTCCTAGTAGTTGCCTATCTTTTTCTGCTGGCCAGGTAAAAGATAGGTTCACTTTAGGTTCAATGCTGCCACTAGTTAAACGGATGATAGTAACATTTCCCCGGCCATCTCCAAGGGCAATTACGTCCTCCTTATTCAAAGAAAGGTTTGAGTACGTTGGCATGACATCCATGCAGATAATTGGTGCTTTCTCAGTGACCTGAATAATCTCGGTCCATCTTACATCCTCTATGTTAGAGAGTTCAGCATGATGCAGATATCCATTATTTGTGGCAACATAGAGAACATTTTCTTCTCCAAAGTGTAGACAACGAACATACTCGCTTTTACTGTAATGAAGCAATGAATAAACAATTTCACTGTCACAACATGAGAGAAAGAGATATTATGAAAATTGTGGAACCATAAAGAAATACATCACACCTATCCAGAGGACCACAATGCCCCAAAACTGAAGGAGAAGATACTATGAAGATCTCAGAATCATAGTTCAGACCATTAGATACTACTTTGTCTTCCACTTTGTCATGAAAAATGGAGTTGCATAGATGGTGCACTTTGATTGCTGAATCAAACCCAGCAGTGACCAGAAGCAGTGAGCTTGGGTCAAATAAACATCGCCATATTCCTCGGCCACTGTAGATTGGAGTAGCATAGTGAATTATTTTCTCCTTAGAGTAAACACTTCTTGGAATTCCAGATAAATAAACAGCAGCATGCTAATTTTACACAAGTTACAATCTAACAAACTACATCTTCCAAACTTACATGTGTTCTTTGAACATCTTGATTAGCTTTCCATCCATACCCCAAATGCAACAAGTACAATCCTCACCAGCAGTTATAACTATCTAAAAGGAAAGTTTAGTTATAAACAGTAAGAGATCTAAAAAACTTCCAACTGGATATTTTAAATAATTAGCACCCATTCAAGAGAAAAAGGTTTATTGACACTTTTTCTGTGCTAGAAAAACAAGCAAAGTAAAAAAAAAGCACTGCCAAATGAAAGAAAGTCGTCTACAAAAGGAGAGGGAACAAAGTATGATAACTTACAGAATCAGAAACATAGCAATCCCATATCCTCGCACTATGCCCAAAAAGTGTGAGTTTTGGTATAATTTGAACACTGTCTTGACTGGCTGGCTGATTGACAAAACTTTGTGACTTGAAATTCAGCATCCACAGGCGAGCACTGCCACAGAAATAAAACTAAGCAGACCAAATTATCATGAAAGGCAATTATCTGGAACAAAAAGGTTCCTGATCCAGGCAGTGGGAGACAAAAGCAAAACGGACCAACCTACGGTCATCAGAAACAGACATAAACTTTGATCCATCAGAGGACCAAGCTATTCGGAATATTGAACCTTCATGTTCCTTCAGCCTACCAAAATGGACTGTCATGTACTGATTATCACCAGGATGTATGATTTTGTCATCATTTACATCAGAAGTATCCCCTTCATACGAGCGTAACAAGGAGGATCCGAGATTTTGTGGTGCCAATTTCCATATGAGAATCTGGGAAAGCATATTAACATCAAGAGCTATTTATAATGAAATGCGAGCTTCCCCATTCGGCTAATTGGGAAATTGTTTAAGACTTTGCTTGAACATTTAAAGCGGAGCTAAAACAGAAACAGCCTGGGGCCTGGAAAGCTTACCTCATTTAAAATGGTTCCAGATGCCACAAGAAGTTCTCTAACAGAGTCTCCCCACATTCTCATGGAATACAGAAGGCACTTCTCTGCATCCAGAAGGCAATTTCATAACCAATCATGAAAGAGGAATTTGGCACAGATGATGCCATTTGGACCAAGGGAGCACCGAGGTGCTGAACCAACCTGGAGATTTCACTCGGGTAACCAACACACGCTTGTTCAAATCCCACAGTGCTACTGAATTGTCACTCAGACCGATCGCAAGCAGCCTGTCGACCTGCACCAGGAACCGCCGCGGCCATTGTGGTAAAATTGAAAAGTTCCACCGTGAGAGCGAGAACCAAGCGTGGTACCTCCAGGAAACGAGCGTCGAGCACCCAGTGATCGAACCCCGGGAGCCTCTGCTCCAGCTCCAGCTGCAGCTCGCTCACTTCACAGCCATCTGCACTGACATGTAAGCCGAGGGAGAATAACTTCACCCTCCTCTCGCCGAACACCGCGAGCGAGTGGCTGGAGCAATCGGGGCTTCCTCCCCGGGGCTCGATGCCGTGAACACGCACTCCGTCGAACACTAGGAACGCAGCGACGAGCCTGGCGGCGCCCACCTCGTACACGAGCAGCTCCGATCCGGTGCCTGCAGCCACAAGGCGAAGGGCGTGGATGTTATCACCCGGATACTCATGCAGACGCGCACGCGCCACCAGCCGCGCGGGCCAGCCACGGACGAGCTCGCGGCGCAGCAGGGCGCGCGACGATTGGATGGGAAGAGGGAGGAGGCGGGGAGTGTACCGGCGAGGAGGAGAGGGCGAGGCGAGGAGGGGAGGAAGGAGAGCGCGGAGACGTCCCCCAGGTAGGAGCCCGGGCGGAGGTGGCCGGCGGCAGCCATGGGCGAGGCGGCGTAGCTGGAATAGGGTTTATTCGGGGTTCGCCGGTTGGGTTGCTGACGGTAACGGTGGGGTCGAGGACTCGAGGTCGCTCGGTTGGGTTCCTGGGGCTCCGTTTGCATTCCCTCCATCAGTCCCTTCAAACATTGGGCCGGGCTGAGCACGAAAAATATGGCCGGCTGAAATTAAAGCAAATTTTCCTTTTTCTTCCAAAAGAAAAGAAAATAAAGCAGAAGCTATATTTGACTGGAAATTTCACTATGTTTGGCTGGAGGTGGCTGGTGGTTGTCGCTAATTTATTATAAGAGGAAAATACAGCTGGCTAGTGTGACATCCCGAAAATTCATCCGAATATATTGCTCGTTAAAAATAAATTTCAAAATCATTTCAAAATTTTGGTTCGTCGCTGAGCTCCCCAAATCCACCGAAACCTTTCCCATCGAACCTCTGTCCCGGCACCCAATTTCGATCACCACTCCATCTCTTTTTTTCTCCTCATTCCGCGTGCGTCGCCGTCTGACTGGACGTCGCAGCGCGCGCGTGGCTAACCGGCCTCGCGGTCGCCGCCGCGAATTCCGCCGGCGCGATCTCTTTTTCTCTCTCTCCCTTTCTCTTTTTCCTTTTCCTTTTTTTCCCTCCTTCTCCTTTCTTCCTCCCTCTCCTCTGCCGCACCCTCCCGCACGCGCAGCACGGCGCCGAGCGCGCTCGACACCGGCGCCTAGCGCGCTCGACACCGGCGCCTAGCCCGGCCACCGCCGCCCCCACTTGCGCGGCCGCTTCCTGCTCACCCGTCCCGTCGCCTTGCCGCCTCGACGCGCACGTACACCCCTGCTCCCGGCCGCCCCCACGCGCACCACGCGGTCGCGCCGCCCACCGCTGCCGACTTGTCCCGTCAGCAGTCCACGCGCCGCGCGCGCCCTGTGCGCCGCACGCGTTCCACGCGACCCGATGCTCGCCGCACCGCCCGTCGATTAGCACCGCCACCGCCTTCCTGTGCCTCACCTGGCCGCCTCGCCGCTCGCGCCGCCGAGCCGCACATCCACGTGCGCCGTCCTACCCTGCACGCCGACGCCCTCGGCGCTCGCGCCGCTCCGCGACGCCGGCAAGTAGCCAAGCCCGCCCCCACGCCATTAAAGGCGCCCCGTGAAGCTCGCCGGCCTCCACCGCACCCCACTCTCCCCACCGTCTTGCCTCGCCTATAAATAGGCCCCTCGCGCAGCCTCTCGCCACCACAGCCACCTCAGCCGCCGCTCGCCTCCTCCCTAGCTCCGCAGCGCCGCCGCCAAGAGCTCCTCTGCCCGCCGCCGCCGACTCCCGTGGACAGCTCTCCTCGCTGCACCTCAGCCCGAGTCGAGGTAGGGGATAGAACCCTCTTGGTCCCCTCGTGCTTTTCCCCCTCTCCTTGACCGCCGCGGCGCCTCCAAGACGCCGGCCCAAGGCCACCGCCGCCCGCCGCCCGCCGTGGCCAGGCCGCCTCAGACCACCTCTGTCCGAGCCGCAGCAGGGGATCGGCTCCTCTCACTCTCGTCTCCCTTTTCCCTCTCTCCCCGAGCGCCGTCAAGCCCCAAGGCCGCCGGCCAGGCGCCGCCGGCGCGCTGCCCCCTCCTCCACTGTTTCACGGGAGGGAGGAGGAAGAAAGGGCTGTTTTGCCCTTAGGCCCCTCCTTTCCTCCCTATTCCTTTAAGAGTCCTTCTCTTTTTATGTCCTTTTTCCAAATGTTCCCTCCATGTTTTCCAAAATTAAGAAATAACCCATCCCCCATACAAAAACAATTACACATAGACCCCTACACCTTTGTAGTATGCCCCAGATATTTCCAAAAATTGCAACCAAGTCCTTTCTCTCCCAAAATAATTACAAACAGGTCCCTGAATCCTTATTTAACCCCTGAACCCCTCTTTAATTTGTCATTTCATGGGTCAAATATTCTCCGATTGACCCGAAACTTTACCACACCATTCCTAACATAATTTCGACCGTGCCATTAGAAAACCGCCTAGAAATATTACTCCTATCTCCATATCTTAATTGTTCCCGATTCGAGCTCAACGATAAAACCTTTATTTTTTTTCTTGATTGTGTGCTTGCTTGTGTGCATCGTAGATCATGGTGTGAATGAGGGAGAACCTGTCGACGAGCAGTACCACGAGCAAGTGAACAAGGATCAGTTCCGTGACCCCGAACCCGAAGGACAGTACCTCGACCAGGACTTCCTGGAAGGCTTTGAAGACGGCAAGTTCAATCCCACCCTTTGATGCATGTTTTGTCCCAGTTTTTATAAACACAACCTATTGGGCTATTTTTACAAAATTGCATATGTTTTGTCTGCTGAAAATATGGTTGGATAGCCACCCCTTGATTTGTATAACCATTCCTTGACCACCTAGACTAATATCTGAATATTATTTATTCTATTTGGATGTTAATCTCTGCTAGAACGCTTAGGACCTCGAACACGGTGGATGAGGAGTCCGGTAGCAAATTTAAAACTTGGATTATATGTGGATCGACCCTACGTGTTACTCGGTGCGAGAAAGTTGCTTTGAAAATTCTTTTCTTGCAAATGAGCCCCTGCATAAAAATTAGCTTTCCGCAAATTAAACCCTAGCCTTATCCTTGATTTATCCTGCGCATTATATTCTGTTTATACCCCCTCCGTGGGTGTGGTTGGACTTGCTGAGCACGTTTGTACTCACCCATTTCCTAATTTTTACAGAGGAAGATCCAGACTTCGTTCCCGAAGACGTTGAGTAGGGGTTCCGTCCTGCACCAAACTCTGCCTGTGGTGTTGGCCCTGTTCAGGATGCTTTCGCTGGCGTGATACTCTGAGCCCGAGCTGGATCCCATGTGGGTCGTGCTCTGGTGTATCACCGTAGCCTTCTTATTTCTTGTTATTGTCTGTTTCGAGTGTCCACTTCCTCGGAGGATTGTACGGTAATGTACCATCTGATGTAATAAATGTGTATTAGCCTCCTGAGACTGATATTTGTATCATATTTAAGTCTTCTCTTGTAAGGGAACACTTCAGCTAGCTGGTGGCTGGTGCTGATTTGGTGTTAGAAAAAAGCACTCATGGTCGTGCGCGGGTGGGAGCGTGCGTTGTAGAAGCCTGAGCATGCTTTCTTCTGACCTATGATTGGTGTGTGGTCCATATTGGCTGGCTGTTGCATGCGATTATGGAAACAAAGATTAAAAGAAAAAAGTTTGTAAATTTTTAGTCAAGTGCCCAGTAAAATTCTAATGGTACCGTTGTGTTTGTTATGACATGATCTTTAAAACTGTATCACATATGACTATATTTTGATAATCTTTTTATCAGAATAATTTTCTATAAATGTGGAAGAATTTAGTTTTGAAAGGGAAACAATTGTTCCATCTCCACAGTAAAATTGTTTCGGTATAAAAATTATCAGAAATATTTTTTAGAAATGTGGAACAATTTATTTTTGAAAGAGAAATAATTATTCCATCTTCACAATAAAATTGTTCCAGTACAAACTTTATTCAAATATATTGAAGAGTGATTTTATTTTGAAGATCTTATCATAAGACACACGATGATGCGATTCGATTATTATTTTAATATTTGTGCTAAAAGATATTGCTTTTCGTATGTTGCAATTGAACTTTTCTATCTAAGAATTTCTATCTTTTCTTAGTCTACGTGCCGAGCTCATCTTACTTTTTTCTCTATCTGGAGTCGGACATGTGACTGCTAATACTGCCCTGTTGCCTGTTGGGCTGCAACCTGAGGCTCGGCTTAAGAGTCCGTCGAGTGTACACCCAATCCCATGAACGTTTTGTTGTTTGTAACCCTGATGAATGTGTAAATTTTTTTTTTGGCGGGTGATGAATGTGTAACTTACTGAGCTCCGTTTTCTTTTTTATGGAGTCTATCAACACGTAGGACAGTAGCAGCACTGTGTTTACGATTATCAGGTGCCCAGGGTGGTTGTTTGGTGAAATGAGATGGCAAGATAATAATAAAAAATTATAAAAAAAAGAACATCCTCAAATGAGTGGGTGTTTAATGACTTGTCTATTACTCCAAGGGGTGAAATAGGGCTGGACAAAAGGTCATTAGTATCTCGTTTCGTCCGAGATCGCCGGGATGGCGTAGGAGGAGGAACCATGGCTGAGGGAGACGGAGCTTGGTCTTGCTTGGCTCGTTGGATACCAATGAGCTAGCTCGAGCCATCAAGGTCTTAGATCTAACTCAACCTAAAAGATTAGTCTGATGGATGGGGACTGATTCCATCTTATATATTGGGCTCCTTTACCATCGATTTCTGTTATGAGACTAAATCTAACAATTTTCAGAATTTTTGTTTTCTTCGTTCGCATGGTCAACGTCCGCTTGGATGTGCTCGTTCTTCGGTGCTCTACAGAGAGGCGCAGAAATAACTAGGTGTGAGTGTGCTGATGTTCTTGTTGAAGAGAGCACTAAAGCCGAGCTAGCTACGGCGTACTTTCATGGAAGTGGAAGGTGCGCGCGCTGCTGTCTGTCCCAACGAAAAGCATGCAAAATGTTTGGGCAGCCCACGATTCTCGCGCGGCGATTTTGTCCGGTGCACGATCGTCGAAGGAGGCAGAAAGGAATTAATTTTGACTTCTTGAGCGACCACCGACGACATCACGCAACATCACGCAGGGGCGAATCCAGCGAGGGGCTCACTCTCCATTCTCTTCTTCTTTCTTCCCTTCTCTTATTCTTCCTCTCTTTTTTTTTTCATTCTTTTGTCCCAAAAATGAAGGAAGGGCTTAGAGGGGGTATCCATATATCTTAGGAAGGTAGGGGGCTTGACCCCCCTAGCCTCCCATGTAGATCCGCCCTGACGTCACAGTTACGCTACGCCTGCCGCCGGCGACTTGGACGGCGACCGTGGATGCTGCATTACTACGAATTTAAAGCCTTTTCTTCTTCTTTGAAAAAATCGAGTAAGATTTCATTTCTGGTGTCCTTTTTATGGTGGTATATACGGTGTTTTCATGAAAAAAAGGGTTAAAGGTCCCTAGGGACGTACTACTAGGCTTAATAAGTCATTCAGGCACAACAAATTAATAAGTCTGTTGTTCATCAGAAGTATAAAGAAAAGTCTGGCGCGCCGATGTTGACCCGGGAACCCTGCCTGCCAGTCTGACAGACGCCAGGAAATACTGACATGGACGTGCTTGTCTTGTGTTTGATGAGAGGAATGGCCGCCGCACATCTGGATGTTAAGCTTTTCAAAAACATCTGGATGTTAACCACGGCCTACGCAAGATACAAATCAAAGCGCTTCCTCCTGAGACGAGACGAGCAGTCTCGGTGTGGAAACACCTAGACGGTTTTGTTTGTCCTGCTGGTCATCTTGAATGAAGTTGACACATCCACATCCACATCCACATCCACTCGGCCCTCTCTCTCTCTCTATAAGACCGGCCGGCAGCCAGGCCACTAGCAATTTTCACATTTGTGCCAAGAAAGGAAAACTTGTCATCTCCCTTGAGTTGAGCGGTTGAGCCTGAGCAAGCAAGCAGCCAGCAGCCTGTCCTCGATCATATGGCTCAGGTTAGTGATGCCTTCTCCTTCCTTCCTCAGCTCCTTCTCTGTTTTCGTGTCCACGTCATGCTACTGGAGGCATGGCGGCTGCAGAGAGCGAGCGCGAGCTAGTCTAAACTAATTAAAGGGTGTGATATATAAGAGTAATTATTAACCGGCCGGTGTTAGCATGCAGAAGGTGGTGCTCCGGGTCCCGGCCATGACCGACGACAAGACGAAGCAGAAAGCCATGGAAGCCGTCGCAGACATCTACGGTCCGTAATTAAGCAATTCGATCATATATACTAGCATGCATGCATATATGTTTCTCATTATTCATTGCTTAATATTGCTTGTCAGTTTGGATTAAAGCATGCAACAGTTGGATCAGCTGCTGCTGTGTTTGTCTTTCACAAGCTAAGTCTGCTGCAAATTAACTAACCAGCTTAATTAATTAATTAGCTACTACTCTCTTCGTCCCAAATTATTAGTCGTTTTAGCTGATACATTAATTTTGCTATGTATCTAGATATGATACTAATCTAGATGCATTGCAAAATTATGTATTTAGAAAAACCAAAACGACTAATAATTCAGAACAGAGGAAGTAGCTAGGAGACTGATGAGAACGGAGGATGTCAAGCTAGTATACCATATATTATTTCTAGAGCTGAAACTACACACATTGTTTGCTTGCATCCTTCTCTTTCACTTGTTCACCTTGTGTTGTTAGTTATGGTATATTGTAATTATTCATTCACGAGAAACAAGATGGGTTAGCTTAGAAGACCATGGAGCATATATGGCTTATATGCATGCATGGTCAGAAGCTAGGCGGTTGTTATTAGGTGGAATCGGATTGCGACGCCTGATCGAACACTGAGCCAAGAATCCATAGGCTGGGTATACATCTGTCGGAGCCTGAAACGTATTGCTCGTTTGTTCGATGCACAAAGTTATTAATTGAATGATTGGCCATCACTCATGGCAAGCATGAGGTCGATCGGCAGATGCTCGAGAATCTTGAATGAGTCATTGCATTATTACTCGATGCTACCTAGCTACAATACAAATAATAAATCCGTTGGGCTCATCTCATATATATATATATATATATATATATATATATATATATATATATATATATATGCTTATTAGCTAGCTGACACCTGACAGCAGAATTATTAATAATAATGATAATGCATATAGATCGATCATCGCATTTTTGTTTGTGTGCAAGATTGGTGTTGGTTCAGGCATCGATTCGATCGCAGCAGACCTCAAGGACAACAAGATGACGGTGATCGGCGACATGGACACCGTGGCCATCGCCAAGAAACTGAAGAAGCTGGGCAAGATCGACATCGTCTCGGTCGGCCCCGCCAAGGAGGAGAAGAAGCCGGATCAGAAGAAGGAAGCAGAGAAGAAGGATGAGACCAAGAAGCCGGCGGAGGGGGAGAAGAAGGACAAGAAGTGAAACGTGCTCGGTCTGAACGAACAAGGAAGGAAGACAACGGAATATACTATATATAATCACGTAAGTAAACCCGGCCCGGCGCCGAAAATCTTGACATTTCTCTCTCAGCTGAGACCTGAGAGCAGTGAGAGCTGCTGTTCTGTCCCCATTGCCGAATCGCTTTGTGTACCGTACTGCTACGCCCAAGAAATCGAGACGTTTACGCATCGTTGGGGTCGTTGCCTTTTTCTTTGGTCGTTACGCTATCAACGACGGCAGGATAACAACGCTGGCATGAATCCTACTTTACTAAGCGCGTCGATGTGTCTTAGAACTGGCACTGACAGTCACTTGGCGATCGCAGTCTGCACCGGCCGTTGAGGATCGATGGCAGAGAATTGTCGTAACTTGCAAGAGACCTCCAAGGATGATATCGCACGAAAGCTGCAGATCTTTTAGGGTCTGTTTGATTCAGGAGCGATCTGGGATGGTGCCGTTCCATTCTGTGTTTGGTTCACGAGAGTAGAGATGGATCCATTCTAGAGAGGGTATATTCTCTCCACATTTGGGACCAGCCCATTCCGCAAAATCAACCGAACCTAGCGATCCCACTTTCACGGCGTTTCTTGCCGTGACATAACTCAGGCATGATTGATCCAATGAGCATGAAATTGTTATTACAGCTCAAGAATATAATGGCTAGCCCTTCATAAAAATTTCACAGTAATTAGACCACGGAAACTATAGTTATGAATTAATTATTGAAAAATATATATCTAAAGCTGCAACAAAAATTTTGTAATAGAGTATAATATATAATATATCTACTCCATAGATCTTCTCATGTGAAATCCAACAAAATTGGATTTTCCTTTTCATGATTTTTATATGATATATTATAACTTTTAAAGATTCAATCAAAATAAATATGAAAAAAGAAGAAAAACCACTCAAAAAAATCATCCAGAGAGGTGATATGTTCGGTATGGTAAGTACGAAGAGTCCATAGGGACGACTTCGCCGCATGATGAGATGATCCTCCTCCTCCTGTGCAGTTGTTGACCAATGGCTCGTAATGGATGGACGTAGGCCTCCCCGTGACTTGGGCTCCGGTCCGTGCCCCGAGCGAAGGGAGTGTGTTATGGGCTGTTTCTTCTATTTCTCGGCTATTCATGGGCTGTTTGTTCTATTTGTGGGCTATTCATGGGTTTTAGGCTAACACAATGGCCGGGCCGTCCACCGACATGGTCTGGGTTGGTGGTGGTTGGTTTGGTTTGGTTGGGACTTGACGCCGATGACGCCGCAGAGAGAGCGAAGCAAACAAGCGGCTATGGACGGTGATGGTCTGTTGGCTTGTTGCTGGCATCAATGGCGTCGTACTACGTCGCCCAACGAGCAACCACCACCCGACTGAATTGACCCTCCTACCAATGATCCACCGGTTACACATAAATACAGTCCACGCATAGCCATCACATCACGGAGGCGCCGCCCGCCGGCCACGATAATCGTCGGCGTGATCGATCAACGACCGACGAACGACGAGCGGCAGCGGAGCAGGGTCATTCGATCTATCAGCAAATTACTGACCCGGCTGCACTGCATTTACGCAGTCAAAATCGTGATTGATTGATACAGGGCAATATAAGGATCACTAATTTACATCCCTAACCAAACTAATTTCATAAGTCAATCACTAGATGAATCTATTAAATCCAATTAGTCCATAATTTGACCACTAGTTGCTATAATAATCATCTGCTAATCGTACATTAATTATACTTAATAGATTCATCTAGAGCTCTAATTTATACAATTAGTTGTATATTAAATTTACGTCCGAATATTCGAGGTAATATCTCAATATTCGACGTGATAGCTGCTTAAAAACGAGCTCTGAGACTAATGGTCACGTACGGCAGCAGTAGATCGAAAACAAGCATTAACCCGGCCGGTCGATAATATCGATGTATCGTGCATCTGGATCGGGGTAGGTCATATCATATTCACATTCCATCGTCCACCATACGTGTCGGCAGCAGCCACATTACGTAACGTGGCTGCTGCAAGCCGGCCCGGGTGGGGTGCATGCCAGGGCGCCATGACGACGACCTGCTGGCCCATCGGCATCGAACGGCGGCCGGCCGGCCGGCTATAAATGGGCGAGGAGCCGAGCCGGACCTCCTCACCGGCCTGCTCACTCGCTAGCAGCTAGCTCTAACTTAACTAAAGCGGCAAGTGTAGTGTGCTGGTTTGATCGTCCATCGGCGGCCGGAGATGGACACGGTGATGAGGAAGCAAGCTGTGATGGCGTGCGCGGTGCTGCTGCTGGTGGTGCTGGCCGGCGGCGGCGCGTCCGCGGCGTCGTGCAACGCCGGGCAGCTGGCGGTGTGCGCGGCGGCGCTGACGTCGGGCGCCAAGCCCTCGATGGCGTGCTGCTCCAACCTCAAGGCGCAGCAGGGCTGCTTCTGCCAGTTCGCAAAGAACCCCGCATACAGCCGCTACATCAACAGCCCCAACGCGCGCAAGGTCGTCGCAGCCTGCGGCGTCGCTCTGCCACGCTGCAGCTAGCTAGCTACTTGAATTGATCACCATCATCACCATCATCATGTCTCTGCTATCCTAGCTAGCTACATCACATATATATACAGTCGTGTATGTACGTGGCTGCTTGCTGTTCATCGAGCCGCTACGGATACAAGAAATAAAAGATGGCTGCTCCCTACTTTGTTGTGTATCAATCAATCCTCAATATCTATCCTCAGCTGAACAGCTCGTGTTTATCTCGCTTTCTCTATGTTGGATCTGCCTCCGATACACATTATCTGTATCCATCGACCCCCCTTGCGATGAAGTTATTATTGGTTCATTTGGAATGGGCGTTACAAAAACATGGCACAAAATTAAACCAGGAGGATCACTAAAGTTGAAAATAGGAGATTTTGGAATTTTGTCCCTTTTAGCTAGATGTCTTTCTATTTCACGTTAGAGTTTCTGATGTCCTGGCTACACTTTTCACATGCTTTTCAGAGCTGATAATCTTATAGATGTAGCTACTCCTTGTAATAATTGTGTTGCTTTATTGGAAGAGTATGTGTGAAGCCATAAACGTATCGTCAAAATTATAAGACAACATATAGCCTGGGATGGATTTACAATTACATTTAGGTTTTTAGAGCAACAATTACATTTAGTTACTAATACTATTATCTTTTTTTTAAAAACGACTACTACTATATACAAACCTCCGTTTCAAAATAACTAACAACTTCGACTTTACTATTCAAAGTTTGACCGTGCGTCTTTTATATGAATATTTGCACGCATAGATAGAAGTGTATTACATCGATATAGTACTTCTTATCACAAATCTAATGATTTTTGTTTCTCTTAATGTAGTTTTATAATTGAAAAATATTATTGGTCAAACTATAAATAGTAAAAATCAAAGTTGTCAATTATTTTGAAACAGAGGTTAGTACTAGAAAGTTAAAGAAACGAAAAAAAATCAAAAAGACACGGCGCCCACATCTGGCACGGTAGGGCCGGCTGGTGCCACTTTTACTTTCGGACTTAAGTGGGCTTCATGGGCCTCATAGATTGTAGCAGAACCGCCCAAATTAAACCGGCTTAAGTGCGCTAACTATCATTTTAATGGTTAATCAAGCTGACACGCACTTAAAACGGTGTAATCCGGTCGTCTGTCGGGTTAAGGATCGAAAAACACTGGAAGTCTCGCACGAAGACAAGCACAGATAATTACAAGCAGACAAAAGTTCTCAAATTTAATTTACAATGCGGAGTTTTACAAACAAGTTTACGTAAAATATCAGAGTTCAAAGTGCAGCGGAAATTAAATAAAAGTTAGATTTAAAAACCACAATAATACGAAGGCGTGAGGATATCACATCGAGCCCACCGATGTGAATCCTGGTTAGCTCCAGCCAGCAGCAGCTACACCTGAAATAGGGTAACAACAAACTCTGAGTATACTAATACTCAGCAAGACTTACCCGACATGGGTATACTTAGCCCACTATCTAGACATGCAAGCTTTTTGGCTCTTGAGTTTATTTTTGCTGAAAAGCGATTAATAGTGGATCCTTACTTTCAATATTTTAGCTCAAGTTTGATGTACAAATATCAACTAGGTTTGCATAAACATCTAGAGCAAACAGGGTATATCTCATTATATTTTCCAAGAGTACAATAAACATATATTCCATCTTCGCCTTTCAACTCTTATTCCACTTCTTTACTACGATGTGATGAAGTGACCAAGGTTCTCTTAACCGAGAGAGACGGCGAATCGATCCGATTTAACCTTGCAAGGTGGACCTAACACACACGACACGTGCAGCCACGCCGGACCACACATGTCAATTGTTCCCATCATCACCCCGGCGTCTGAACCACGCCTGCCAAAACCCGGGTGAAGGGTCCCTCACGGTGAACTCCCAGAGAACCCGGAGACGACATACATTCCAACACCCGCCATCATTCCACTCCCAGAGTAGCAGGTCACAGTTCAAAGTATCGTTGCAATTTAGGTAATTAGCTTACCGGTTTTACTACGTCCTACTCCCGGCATGTGGTTAATACTGTTCAAACTTAGTCAGCACAGCCAACAACGGTACGGTCCTCAATCGACACAGGCGGAGGCTTACTTTCCATACATTTCATATCTATAATCCAATTCCTCTCCGCCCGGTCTCCATTTTCCTTTCGTCATTGGTTCATTCTCAACTAACTTTGTCATAAGTAATCAGGTCCTATATCTTACGAGTGACAGGAAATCACTCGACTTCTACCAAATTCCTACTTAGCAAAGCATTTCTAACGACACCTGTATACTAGTAGAGACTCAGGGGTACCTAGGAATAACATGCATACTAGGGTTTTATACAACTCCTAGAAACGTAAATGCACAAATACTTTAGTAACATTGGATACTGAAATTAAGGTTTATGCTCCGGGGCTTGCCTGGGAGTAACACTAAGCTAGTGTTAGTACTAACAAGGCCTTGGGCCCTTCCGACTTTGAGCCGGGTCTTCGGTTGCTCCAACGGGTCCTTCACTCTTCAGGACGCGCCCACCCAACACCGTCTTATGGTTCGGTTCCGTCAGCACGTGCTCCCCGTCCACACGTTATACGTCTACCGTACCTAAATGATAGGCAACAATGCAAGTACATGAACTTCAGAAAAACAACCCTGATGCATGGGAGTTCATGATGTAATGCAAGGCAATATGATTAAGAAGAAAATCATGACTGGGCAATCATTTATCGAGTAAGCACCACAAACAAGCTCAAAAGGCAAAACGGGTTGGTGCTACAATACGAGAGTTCATTCAAGTATTTTAGCCTGAAGTGTTCCCTACTAAAAAGCATTACTAGCTTGCTTAGAAAAGGTTAAGCAAAGATATAAAGCAAGAAAGAACAATTAGGATAATTTATTTAACCAGCAAGTCACGAAAGTAAATTAAATAAAAGCAACCCATGAACTAGTTCTGAAGAGGTTAACATAATTTATACAGGACTAACACAAATTGTTGAATTTAACAAGCAACCATGATTTTCCAGCATTTATTGATAACAGGAAGTAATTAAATTAACCCCAACATGGCATACAAGTTAACTTAAATCAAATCATTGCAAGCACTCACCAATTAAGAATTAGACAAACCTGTCTAGTCAATAAGAGTTAATATGATTTACCCAGAAATGACACAACTTGATGGATTGAATCATGCAGAAAGTAATTGCTCAGCAATGCTTTTGGAAAGTGAAAGATATAGATGGGAACTAAATAAATATAAAACTTAACTTGCAGCCATGTATAGTAACAAAAATTAACTGGCATGATAAGATATTGGTAAGGAGTGTAACAAAAATTTATCAACATTTATCGGTGACCGGAAACATTTATTTTAGCCCTAGGATGGAAATCAAACAATAATAGATCCATAAATATGCACAGAGGCTATGCACCCGAAAATTTTTCAGTGAACTATACAAGCAAAGAGTAGGCTACCACAAAATTTTCAAGATATTTAGGCAAATAAAACAACAGATACAAAATAAACTAGCTTAAACGCAAACCAAAATTTTAGCAGGGGCAAAATTGACATTTCACATGCATGAATATTTTTCCTATGAAGATCTTGATTTACGAAACCTAAAAAAGTTTATTTTGTATTTTTAGCTTTTTTCTGTAATTTGTTATGCATTTACAAAACTTCAACCATAATAAAGGATTTTGGAAAAGAAAACCTAAATAGGAGCTGACAGCTGGGCCCCACCCGCCAGTGGGAGGCCCAGCTCCTAGCTCCCCTGCTCTACTCTCCGCCCGCACCAGCGCCAAGGCCGTGGCCACGGCCAGGCTCGGCGGCGGTTCCTGCTGGCGGGGTCCGGCCGGCGGCGCGGCGGGGCGAGCCGGCGGCGCGGCGGGGCGAGCCCGCGGCCGGGGCGAGCCGGCGGAGCGGGGCAGGGGGCCGCGCAGGGCCGGGGCGGCGGCGCAAGGCAGGGGCGGTGGCGGCGCGTGGCGTTTCGGCGACGGCAGAGTAAGGCGGCCACGGGGCGGGGCGGCGTGACGCTCAAGGGAGCCAGGTGGCCTCAGGGTGCGCGACGGCGCTACACGAGCTCGCGCAGGGCGGCCCCGCGGCGTGCGGCGGTGGGAGCAGGGTGGGCCGACGGCGGCGTGGCAACGCTCCGACGCCGGCGAGGCGGGATTCGAGCGGGGAAGAAGGCTGGGAGGATGAGGGGCTCGCGCTCAGTTTGGGCGGAGGGAGCCCGGAGAGTGGAAATCAACGTGAGGGGTGGAGCTCCAGTGAGGACGTCCATGGCGGCCGGCGGTGGCGGGCTCGATTCGGCCGGCGTAGGGCTCAATCGAGCTCGTGGAGGGGCGGCGTGGGTGCGGGGTAAGGCGAGGGAGGTCGGGGCGCGAGGAATCGGCGAGGGACGGTGAGGGGTGGCCGGAGCAGGGGCGCTCCGCGGCGGGACTGCTCGTGTCGGGCTCAGCTCGAGCTCGAGGTAGGAGAAGGGGATTGGATAGGGACGGTGCGGAGAACGGATAAGAGCGGCACGCACGTAGTACGAGGGTCGCCGCGATGGCCAACGCGTGGAGTCGCCGGTGCATCGCTGGTCGCGGTATGAGCGTCGGGCACGCACAGTGGAGGAACAGGGGAACACAGTACTCGGTTTTGACCGGTTTTTGCTTGCATTTGACCGTCCGAAACTCAAACTTTTATATAGAAACTTGAAATTTGGCCAAAATAAAAGTTGTAGAGGAAGGGAAGATCTACAACTTTGTATTTGGGCGAAAGTTGATTTGAGACTCGGATCAAGGAGAAAAACGTGATCGAACGCGGCTAAATCGATGTTTAACACGCGAACTCGATTAACGCTAATGACATTGCTTAGATCCATAATTAGCGAGTTAAACACGTGATTAGCATCTCGATTAACACCGGGGTGTTACATAGATACACGTGGGCTTTGCTTCCAAGATCAAAAGGGGAAGAAAAAAATCCTTTTTACCTCCCTACATTATGGGACGAATCCGTGTTTCCTCCCTAGACCACAAAATCGTCCGTTTGGACTCCTCGAACTCACAATACCAGATATATCACCTCCTTGGCTGGTTTCCTCAAGTGGTTTTCCTCCTTTTCTTTTATATTTATTTTGGTTGAATTTTTGAAAACTCATAGTAAATCATACAAAAATCATAAAATGGAAAATCCAATTTTGTTGGACTCTATATGACTAGACCTATGTACTGAACATATGATATGGTATACTTCAGTATAAAATTTTTTTCTATAGCTTTAGATATATAATTATCTATAATTAATTCAGAGCGAAAGTTTGTGCGGTCCAATTATGGTGAAAATTTTGTGGTAGACTAATTATTACATTATTGAGCTATAACAAAAATTTCAAACTCATTGGATAATGCATGCTTGAATTATAGATTTGTCTAGGTAAACATTTGAAAAAAATTAGTAAATAACAAACAACTCATAAAATGGAAAATCTATTTATTTTTTGGATTCCCCAAGAGCAGATTTATGAAATGAACATATTATATGGTATAATTTAGTACAATTTTTTTGTTGCAGATTTATATGTATACTTTTTTGTAATTAATTCATAGCCACGATTTTCATGGTAGAATTATGGTGAAAAATTTATTGTGGACTAATCATTACATGCTCGGTCTACAATAAAAATTTCATTCTCATTGGTTCATGCATGCCTGAGTTATAGATTTATCTAGGTTTATCAATATATTTATTTAGGTTCACTTAGACAAATATATAACTCAAGCATGCATGATCCAATGAGCATAAAATTTTTATTACAAGTCAAAAATGTAATGGTTAGACCACCATAAAAGTTTCAACATAATTGGACCACAAAAGTTGTGGCTATGAATTCATTACAGAAAAGTATATATCTAAATCTACGGAAAACATTTGTACTAAAATATATGATATAATATATTCACTGCATAGATCTAGTAATGTGGAGTCCAACAAAATTTGATTTTCTATTTTATGATTTTTATATAATTTACTATGATTTTTTAAATATTCAGCCAAAATCTTACTATTAGTAATTGGAGGCTCCTTTGGAGCCTTCACGTGAAGCCACCTAGGATCCTAGGTGGACACTCTAAAAAAATAGAGAAATCCTATAAATTCTCACAAAAATTAGAAACATCCGGCCATTAATCCAACAACTCTAATTATAATAACCATCGGATCTGTTATCTTTCCTAAATTACCCACCTCTGCCATTATGAAAATAGACTAAAGTAATCTCCTAAACATCTTTCTAAATTAACCACATCTGTCATTATAAAAAATCTAAAGTAACCCCCTAATTTTCACCTATGCCATTATAAAAACAATACAAATACCCCCTAAATTTGTATATAAATTATCCAATTATGTCATTATCATTACAAGTTAAATTCTCATAAATCGGAATCTAAATTATATAATTATAAAAATATATTAAAATGCAGCAATATAAAATTCTATAATTACTATTTCTATCATTATTAATATATTATTTATATAAAAATATTACCCATGATATATGTCATCATATATTCATGTATGATGGAAGAGATAATAATACCAATTCACAAACAAATAGTTCAACTGAACATATATTGAATATATATGGAGGTGCACAAAATGAACTCTATTGTAACTAAATAATGAAAATATATATTTTAAAGTATGTGTTAGAATATTTAATAGATGAAAAGGGCGTGAGATAGACAATTATAATTATTGACCTTATTTTTATATTAATTCTAATTAGCCCGTGCGGGAGCACAGATTGATAGACTAGTAAATATAAAAGAAAAGAAGGAAAACCACTTGGAGAAACCAGTTAAGGAGGTAAAATGTCGGGTATTGCGAATTCGAGGAGTTCAAACGGACGGTTTTGTGATCTAGGGAGGAAACACAGACTCGCCCCGTAGTACAGGGAGATAATAAGGACTTTTTCCAAAGGGGAATCCTATCTATCTTTTGGAAGAAGAAACTCACATATCTTCCGATGTTTGAGTTTCGTGCAGTCTTTTTCTACCTTTCGATTTAGTTAGAGCCAGTTTAGTTTCTAAAACTTTTCCAGCTCTACCGTAATTTCGAACGTTTGACCGCTAATTAGGAGTATTAAATGTGGGTAACTGACAAAACACATTTCATAACCCCCTGGCAAAATCACGAGACGAATCTAATAAACTTAATTATGCAATGATTAGATTATATTATGCTACAACAAATAATATCTAATAATAGATTAATTAGGCGTAATAGAATCATCTCGCGATTTTCCGTCCATCCGTGCAATTCTCTTGAGCATGTGTCACTCTCTAGTTGGCTCTGGTGTGGGTGGAAGTTTGTTTTGCATTTCAAACTTTAAATCTCAAACCGTGAATCTATTTTTGAATCCGTTTTAACTGGTGTTTTGTTGAGAATTAATCCAACATAACTTCCAATTGCACGGAGGATGCATAGGAGTGTCCCATCCATGACACTTGTGCTGTTGCATTTCAAAGTTCTTGCGTCCCATAAAAGTCAGAGTGCAGTAACAGCAAATACTATTTCCACGACGAAATCAGCCATTGATTAACGAGCTAGCCTTCGTGTAACCAAGTCCTCCTACTCAACATTTTTACCGGCACAAATAAAATAAGAAAGAAGCCGCTGCTTCACCTTTTCCCCCCTCTTTCTGAAGATGCGCTCCTTCACCTTTCGGCTCTGATGTTGCTTCTGCTCCGTGCACGCAGCCAGCCCAACCCATTCCACTTCCAGGAGGCTGTAGTAGATGCATTCGTGGCCCACCTGTCGGCGAGGGAGGAACAGAGAACCGGCACCAAGGCACCATGTAGTACCGCTCAGCTAGCTGCCCTACAGGCTATAGCCACCACCTGATGGACTGGCTGATGGATCATTGCTTCGTTTCTAATTCAGGTTGGATTGGAAAGAACAATACACAAACGATCCACTATGGCCGGCTCGGCTTATTAGGTAGGATTCGGCTGCAACATTCCTTTTTTTTTTTGAAACAGTTTGCTCATGCTGTCACGCACCAGCATCTATCGCAACCACACCGATTCGATTCGATTACTATTGCACTCTCATACCTGTATGTGTAGCAACTGACGAGAGGGGTTCAGGCTTTACAAGGACCGGACCTTCAGATTATAGTAAGCATTCCAGGCGGCAATGCAGGTTGAGCTGAGCTAGGCCGCAACTCATCCTTGCTTTCCTTTTGGCAAAAGGGAGAATGTATTTTTCAACAGACAGCTAATTTACTTTTAAAAAACAGACAGCTCTTTTCCTTTTTTATTATTTCAGGTAGTACAGCAGAAAAAGCAGCAATAAGTTACTACTCCTAGGGTGGGAAAAGGCGGCGGCAATGATTGTCACAGACACAGCTGTAAGCTCTGGAACGAACTGGAACGCTGGTGAACGGCGCAGGCGAGCTCGGAACCCCGGCGAGAGTGAAGGTGGACACACGCGAACACTTGGAACACGAGCACAAGAGAGTTTGGTGCTGCCCAAAACCGCAGCGTTTTCTGGTTTGTTCTTCTCCTTTTATTGAACACAAAGCAAAGGACTCCGGTGGCGATCCGCACACCGCGCTAACGACGCGTCCATCCCCACGTCCACGATGTGCGCCCACCTCCGGTTGTCCGAGTCTAGCGCGAGCTATTCTCGCGGGCACAATGCGCATGGCAACCACAAGCCGGTCCTCATGTGCATGACTAACAGAAAGATTACATGCAAATCTAACTAACTCTAACAGACGCTAGGCTCATCTAACAAGTCTCCTCCTGAGCCTTGTGTCTCTACTTGATCTTGACGAGGCCGAGCTTGTCACGAAGTTCACAGAAGCGCTCCCGCGGCAATGGCTTCGTCAGTATATCTGCCAGCTGCTCGGTAGTGCCAACTGAAGCAACATTCACCCTGTCCTCCTCGATGCACTCGCGAATGTAGTGGTATCTTGTATCTATATGCTTGCTGCGATCATGAAAGACAGGGTTCTTACTTAGCTGGATAGCCGATTGTCTGTCGATGTGGATCCTGACCGCCCCTTCAGACTTGCCCTTCAGCTCTGACAGGAGGCGAGTCAGCCAAACTCCCTGGCAGGCAGCTGCTGTGCACGCAATATACTCGGCTTCGCATGAACTGAGTGCAACAACCTTCTGCTTCTGACTCTGCCAGGTGATGATGTTCTTGCCATGGAAGAACAGGACACCTGTGGTACTCTTGCGAGTGTCAATGTCTCCAGCATGATCAGAGTCGCTGAACCCAACAAGTTGAGCCTCATTCTCCCTTGTGTAGACACAGTCGTAGTCAAGAGTTCCAGCAACATACCACAACACTTTCTTCACGGCTGCCAAGTGCTCGGTGGTAGGTTTCTCCATGAACCGGCTAACATAGCCCACCGAGAAGGCCAGATCCGGCCTCGTGTTCACCAGGTATCGCAGCGAGCCCACAATGCTCCTGTAAGCAGTGGGATCAACGCCGGGCGCTGTGCTTGCCTTGCTCAGCTTCAGGCGTGGCTCCATTGGAATGCAGCTGGGATTGCATCCAATCAAGCCAGCGTTCTCGAGTATCTTCGCTGCGTATGCCTTCTGACCCAGAGTGATGCCCCTCTTGGACTGATTCACCTCCAGCCCGAGGTAGTAGTGGAGCAACCCCAGGTCACTCATTTGAAACGTGCCCCTCATCTGCGACTTGAACTTGTCGATGTCGCTTGAGCAGCCGCCAGTGATCACCAGATCATCAACATAGACTCCCACAAAAAGGCGGCGTGTGCCCTCTCCTCGGAAGTACACGGCATGCTCGGAGTCGCTCCTTCTAAACCCAAGTCCGATCAGCGAGCCATCCAGCTTGGCGTACCAGGCCCGTGGTGCTTGGCGCAGTCCATAGAGTGCCTTGACGAGCCGGAGCACCTTCCCCTCATGCTCCTTGAGCACGAACCCGGGAGGCTACTCGACGTAGACCTCCTCCTGCAGCTCCCCATTTAGGAACGCCGATTTGACGTCCATGTGATGCACTGGCCATCCTTCATTCGCGGCGTGCGCCAGGAGAAGACGCACGGACTCCAGACGTGCCACCGGCGCAAACACCTCGTCGAAGTCCACGCCTTGACACTGCACGTAACCCTTCGCGACTAGCCGGGCATTGTACTTGGAGATGATCCCAGCTGCGTCCTTCTTGGCCTTGTACACCCACTTGAGGCCGATCGGGCGCGAGTGATGCGGTGGATCTGCAAGCTCCCACGTCCCGTTCGCCTCGATCGCGGTCATCTCGTCTAGCATGGCAAGGCGCCAGCACTCATGTTGCTGCGCCTCGGCAAAAGTGGACGCCTCGGTGTCGCTCGCCAGCAGGAGATGCTCCTCCAGCTCCCGTTGTGCTAGTCCCGCGCGGCGAGGTTGGCCCGAGCACGTTGTCGAGTCTCCTGAAGCGAAGAGGGGCGTCGTCATGATCGGCGTCCAGGTCCACGTCCCCAGCGCTAGGTGGCGTGGCAAACTCCACTTGCTGCCAGCGACGTGCGCTGGTGTCCACGGCGACGCCGGTGCTGGTGCTGCTGCGGAGGAAGGAGGCGCGGGCGATGCCCACACGGCAGCAGGGGTTGGCGAGCGTGCAGGAGACGTCGTGTGGGCTGGCGATGTAGCGGTAGCTGTTGTCATCACTGTGACGACACCAGGGGGCTCCTGCAGCCCCTCCTCGATGACGAAGTCGCCGCTCGTATCTCCCAGCTTCCCGGTCCAGCTCCACTGGCCACCCTCGTCGAACATGACATTGCGGCTGATGTGCACGCGATGCATTGTCGAATCGAAGAGGCGGTAAGCCTTGGAACCAGGCTCATACCCGACGAAGATGGTGCGCCGGCTTCGGTCATCAAGCTTCTTCAACCCCGGCGTCGTGATCTTCATGTGTGCAATGCACTCGAAACGTTCTCAGGTGGTGGACGCCGGGTGGACTCCCAGTCCAGAGCTCGTAGGGAGTCTTGCCCCCCACGCTCTTGGAGGAGGAACGGTTCAGCAGATATACTGTCGCCGTGACCGCCTCCACCCAGAACACGCCTGGCAGCTCCTTGGCCTTTAGCATGGATCTCGCCGTGCCCACGACGGCTTGATTTCGGCGCTCGACGACTCCGTTTTGCTGGGGAGAATACGGAGCCGTGAGTTCACGCTGCACTCCCAGCGTTGCGCAGTACTCCTGGAAGTGGCTGGCCAGGAATCCCCCCCCCCCCCCCCGATTGGTACGGAGGGCAAGTAGTGGCTTGCCGGTCTTGCGCTCCGCCGCGGCCTGGATGCGCTGGATGGCTTTGGTCGCGCCGTCCTTGCTAGGCAGCAGGGCTAGCCACATGTAGCGTGAATAATCATCAACGAGGAGCAGGAAGTACCGGTTACCACTGGGTGTTGGAGGCGAGATCGGTCCGTAGAGGTCGCCGTGGAGGAGTTGGAGGACTTCGGTGGAGCGCCCCAGGGCACGTTGAGGAAACGGCGTCCGCTTGTGCTTCCCTGCCAGGCAGGCGTCGCACAGCTGGTCGGGCTGGTCCAGCAGCGGCATCCCGCACACCAGCTCCTCCCTGCCCATCTTCCTGAGTGCGCCGAAGTTGACATGCCCGAAGCAGGCGTGCCACAGCCAGACGTCCTCCTTAGCGTGCGCCGCCCAGCACACCGGCCGGGCGATGGTCACCTCCAGCACATAGAGCCGGCTTGGGCCCCTGTGCACCTTGGCGAGTAGGCGACGCTCCTCATCGAAGACTCGCATCATCCCTTCCTCGATGAGCACCTTGAAGCCCACCTCGTCGAGCTGGCCGACGCTAATGATGTTGGTGGTGAGGCGTGGGATGAAGTAGACGTTCCCGAGGGTGCGGTGCTCCCCGTTCTTGCAGGAGAAGAGGATGGTTCCGCGGCCCTCGATCCGAACGACGGAGCCATCGCCGAAGCGCACCGTCCCAACGACGCCTGTGTCCAGGTCGGAGAACGCGTCACGGAAGCCAGTCATGTGGTTGGTGGCTCCGGTGTCCAGGACCCATCGCTTCAGGTCCCGGTCCTCCGGAACATCGGTGGCGGCGAAGACCTTAGCCTCCACGATCTCAACCCGAGTCGGAGGCGGCAGTGCAAGCAAGTCGTCGACGCCTGCATCGGGGACTAGCAGGAGCGGTGTGGAGTTGGGCAACTCCACGGCTGGGCCGCTCTCGTCCACAGCCCCGTATGCGAACATGAGGGTGGCCTCGTCCTCCTGGGCCGCGTAGGCCTCCTCCTTCACCTTCAGTTTGCCGCGACAATCTTGGGCCCAGTGTCCCTTTTTGCCACAGTGCTTGCATTCATTGTCCGGGCTGGCCCGGCCCGAGTTGCTGCACCCCTCAGGAGCGCCCTTTCCTCCCCGGCCGCGCGGCTTGCCACATCGCTTGCCCCGGCCGCCGGAGCTCGCTCCTCCGCGGCCAGAGTCGCCGTCCTTCTGTTTGTAGCGGTCCAGCCACTGCTCCTCCGTGAGCAGCAGTTTGCCGCCCGAGGCTTGGGGCGACGATGGTGGTGGCGGCGTGTCGACCTCATCGGCCGCCCGGAGCGTGCCGGTGACCTCCTCGATCGTCAATGTAGAGATGTCAATGAAAGATTCCATGAATATGATGAGTTACTTGTACCAGGGACGCGCCACTCGCAAGTACTTTGCCACCACCTTGGCCTCCGGCTCCGGATCGCCAAGCACCTCGAGGCGCTGCACGATCCCGTTCAGGCGGTGCGCGAAGTCCTCGATCAACTCTCTGTCGCAGAGAGCGATCGTCTCATACTCGGTGCGGAGGTTCTGCGCAGTCGCCTTGCGCCGCCTCGCGTCACCGATCCGGAGGGTCTTGATGGCCTCCCATGCGTCCTTCACCGGGTCCTTGACAGCAAGCGTAGACACCATCTCCGTGGGAACGGCACTGCAGATGGCCTCTAGTGCGGTGCGGTCGTCGTGGTACTCGTCGTCTCCGGTGTCGACGACGTCCCACAAATGGCGCGCCTGGAGCTTCAGCTTCATGAGAAGAACCCACTCATTGTAGTTCGTCTTCGTCGGCTGGGGCCAGTTGCCGGAGCTGCCGGTCTCACGAATCACGTGCTCGACGACGACTTCGCGCGGACGGCGCGACTCGCGGCGGTACTGGCGTCGGGTGTCGCGCGTGCGCGAACGGTGCGTCGGGGAACGGCTCGGCGACGGCGTGCATTGCGGAGTCTTCCCTTTGGGCGATGCTGGTGGTGTCTTGTTGCCACCCGACGACCCAACCTTGGGCGGGGAACGGCCACGGCGCGGCGGGGACGCCATTGGAACGCGACGGGACGAGCGGCCTGGCTCTGATGCCAAATGTCAGCTCTGGAACGAACTGGAACGCTGGTGAACGGCGCAGGCGAGCTCGGAACGCCGGCGAGAGTGAAGGTGGACACACGCGAACACTTGGAACACGAGCACAAGAGAGTTTGGTGCTGCCCAAAACCGCAGCGTTTTCTGGTTTGTTCTTCTCCTTTTATTGAACACAAAGCAAAGGACTCCGGTGGCGATCCGCACACCGCGCTAACGACGCGTCCATCCCCACGTCCACGATGTGTGCCCACCTCCGGTTGTCCGAGTCTAGCGCGAGCTATTCTCGCGGGCACGATGCGCATGGCAACCACAAGCCGGTCCTCATGCGCATGACTAACAGAAAGATTACATGCAAATCTAACTAACTCTAACAGACGCTAGGCTCATCTAACAACAGCACAGGTATACCCGGACCCACGCGCTGGTTTATCTTAACTTAATGATTGGTGATTCTAGCTTAATTCCCCAAAGCTAGTGGCAGTGGCAGCTACATATAAAAAAGGGAATCCCATCCAATTTCTGCTTGGAATCCCGAAAGCTCTGTCGCTTAGAATCACTCATCAAACAAGAGTATCTGATTCCCACTTGGCAGTATCACTCATCAAACAAGAGTAGTTTCTCTTCTTCTCCCAGCAGCTGCTGCCGCAGCAGGACCAGCTCGTTATATGGGTATGTCTAGCTGTGAGCTGTTCAGCTGTTCATCTATCTATTCTATCTAGCAGTGGGGTGGCCGGCGCAGCAACCTGGAATGGCGAGGCGGCGGCTGTCCTTGGCCCCATGTAAGGTTGGCACCGGTTGGCGGCCATGACGTGCATCCAACACCAAATTGGTCATACTATGCTGAGCTAGGAAATTTTATTTTGCGTTATTACCAAGAGTCCAACACATTTATTTATAACCATCTAAATTCGGACTCGGATTCAACATCTCTGTTTTTTTTAAAAAAAAGAAAGTCACCACTCACCACAATGCACTGCTCACCTTGAATTGATCGAATAATCTTGATGTGATGATGCAATTGCAATCGCAACCCTCTACCAGCTCACCGCCTGCCTGCCTGGAACAGCTAGCCCATCAGTCGTCTCAGTTTCTCTTGTCACTTAAGCCACCTCAGTAGCTGTAATATGCTTTGTGTGCTTGCTTAAGCAAAACACTAGCACACTTTATGTTGTTTCTCTCTCTGCATATACTAACTCTGCCAACTTCTATTATATATCCTCTTAGCAGCTAACTGTTTCAGCCCCTGTGCGACCATTCTTCATTCTGCTGCTTGCCACCTCTTCACAAAGCAGGCCTTCTTCTTCTGTAGCTCTAAGCCTCTTGCAAGCTCAGCTGCTGCTTGTGACAAGATCCCCATCCGCTTGAGTTCAGCATCGATGGCGGCGGAGGAGGCAAAGAAGGTGGAGGTGGAGGCGACCAAGGACATCGCCGAGGAGAAGGCGATTGTGCCGCTGCCGACTCCACCGGCTGCGCCCAAGGTCGACAAGCCGGCCGACGACTCCAAGGCCATCGTTGTTGTCAAGGGTATGTAAGACTACAATCCTTGTTAGTTCTTCATCCTCGAAAACAACACAATTGCGGTTGTCTGGTGCTTGTAGTCTTGAACTTGTATATTTCTTTCCTTTTTTTACCAAAAAAAACAAAGGGGCTTTCTACTATATACCAACTTAAACATACGATCCACTCGAGATGCTTCTATTTATTACTTTATACTAGTTTATTAGTTTGATCTCCGCAAAGCTAGCAAAGCTTACAAGGTCAATGCAGGGAGCAATTTTCTCACCTGAACATTTCTCTAGTTATATATAGAGGGGAAACAAGTTCCCTTTCATCTCTTTTCGGAGTACACTGGTTTTCCGGTAAAATCAGACAGATCAAATAAAAACTTAAGGCCATTGTTCGTGAATATATGGAAACAAAATGTCCTCTTTTTTTTATATTTCGCACACAAACTGCAAAATAGACTATTCAAATGCGTGGCATTTTTTCAGCAATTTTTTGTGATGCAAAAAAGGAAGAAACAACAACAATCAGGCGTATCAGCAGTTACTCTAGCACTAGAAGTTATGAGTTTACTGAGCAGAACCAGCTGAACATTCTGATACTCTCCGAAAAAAAAAGGAAACTGAAAATTCTGATATCTCGGTCACCTCCTTTTTTGTGCAGACGCTGCTGAGAAACCTGCAGCTACAGGAGGTTCAACTGAAAGAGGTAGTAAAACAAAAGAAACATGTTGATCAAAACTCCCAATTTAGACAACGGGAGAAAAAACAATTCTGATCGTCCAGCTTAAATCGCCTTTTAATTTCTTCAGATGCTTATCTGGCGAAAATTGTATCCGAGAAGAGATTGACTCTGATCACTGCATGGGAGGAGAGTGAGAAGGCGAGAGCTGAGAACAGGTAATACTCAGCTCAGATGTATTTAATTTGGAGTTTCTTGAAAATGAAATTGTGGGGCATTAAATTCGTAGTTGCTTAGAAGTAAAACGGATTAAATTAGCAGTGTGTGGTCTACTCGAATGGCACTTCACTCTGGTTCTACTTAAATATCTTAGGATGCACTCAAAGCATGATCGAGAAACGAAAGCGCATGCACCTTTCACCTCCATTATATTGCATGGAAGATGCAACTGACCTCTCAACCACACCAACAACAGATTGTACTGTCTCCAGTAGATGAGCTAATGATCGATGACAGGGCTGCCAAGAAGCTTGCCTACATCACATCTTGGGAGAAGGCGAAGAAAGCAGAGATGGAGGCCGAGCTTAAAAAGATGGAGGTATGGTAGGCGATGAGCTAGTTGATGACAAGTCACCATCGGCAAGTTGATGGCGGTTGATCGGTGACAGTTTGCAGCAGCACTGATTGGCATGCATGTATGGCCTGCAGGAGCAACTGGAGAAGAAGAAGGCGGCGTACGAAGAGAAGCTGAAGAACAAGCTGGCGATGCTCCACAAGACGGCGGAGGAGAAGAGGGCGCTGACGGAGGCGAAGCGCGGCGAGGAGATGATCATGGCGGAGGAGCTGGCCGCCAAGTACCGCGCCAAGGGTGAGGCTCCCACCAAGCTCTTCGGCCTCTTGAAAGCATAACAAACGTCATCTCGATCTTCTATGCCGATCCAAGACATGCATACATACATACGTTGGGATGGATTATTATTGTTACCTATATATATATATATATATATATATATATATATATATATATATATATATATATATATATATATATATACTTGGTGCATGGCCTGGTTTGTTTGTGGTTTGTGAATGTGTACTTACTTGAAGGCCACCGGTGTACGTACGTACGTTCTTGTATATTAATTAATTAATTTTGTTGTTGGAAGCAGGTTTGATATATCTGGTGCAGTTTGTAAAAAGGAATTCATCTGTATATGCATATATCGGAGTGCAGCTCAATTTTTTGTTTTGTTTTTGTCCTTTTCATGAAAGTTTTGTCTGTTGAGAGATTAATATCAGTAATATTTAAATCGACATTTGCACTTCCCATTTTGTTTGTTGCTCATCCAATTTCAAAGTGAGATCTGATTTTTGAAAAAAAAAAGTACAAAATTTTGAACTAAAGAAGGTTAGAGGTACACATAAAGATCACTAATTAATACCCCTAATCTCGCTTGCAATCCGAAGGACGGACGATGCAGCTCCAATCTCAAGTCTGAACGGCCACAATTCTGAAGGCGCAACGCAACAAGTGGGTAAGAGAATACGCTTGTGCTCAGGGAAGGCGCATTTACCTTTGGAAAACAAACAAAACTGCCACCCCGCCACCCACCCCCGACCCGATTGGGTATGGGTAAGAAAACAAACAAATAGGCCCACCAGTCAGTGAGCCAACAACCGGACGCCCACGCGAATCTATCTATGCCGCATAGGCCTAGCGGCGGCCGTGGGGCCCACCGCGGCGCCGCCGGCACGGCCACCAACCCCTTGTTCCTCCACCAGCATCCCAGTCCCACTCCCACCGCCGCCGCTGCAGCCCCCCGCACCCGCTCCGCCTCCACGCTTATGCGCTCGCATCCCCCTCTCGCCGCCCACCTCCGCCGCCTCCTCCTCCTCTCGCCCTCCACCCAACTAACCCATCGCGCCGCCATGGCCTCCACCGCCGCCGTCGCGCGGGCAGGTGCTGTGGCGCCGGCGGAGTACGAGGAGGTGCTGGGGCGCCTCTCCTCGCTCATCACGCAGAAGGTGCGCGCGCACAGCGGCAACCGAGGCAACCAGTGGGACCTCATGGCACACTACGTCAAGGTCCGTGCACGCATACCCAAGTCCTAATCCTCCTCCAGGTGTCAATGAATGATCGTTTGATTCGCTTCGATCTGGCTGCAACGGCCCGTAGATTCTGGAGCTGGAGGAGCCCATCGCGCGGATGAAGGTCATCCACGTCGCAGGGACCAAGGGCAAGGTAAACTAACTGGAAATCTAGTTTCATCAGAAATTTCAGATTTTTAAATGTCTCCAATGTCCACCATTAATTGAGCTTTAAAGAAAACACGTACCAGTTTAGTGCTATTTGTATATGGTACTAGGATGCAGTGCGACCAATTACATGTCTGTTCTGTATTGGCTACCAAAAATGTAAAATGATGAATATTGTCAAGTCCCCGACTTATTCACGATGTATCATTTGAAAAAAAATGCATTGGGTGTATCTACAGGGTTCGACATGCACGTTCACCGAGTCAATCCTGCGATCGTGTGGCTTCCACACTGGGCTGTTCACCTCACCACATTTGATGGATGTCAGGGAGCGATTCCGGCTAGATGGGTAATTCTTTGCCTACTCTTCTTTTATCTTATATCCGCACCAAGTTCCGGTGATGATAACAGCAGATGCTTTATGCTTCTGAATAAATTTTCTGTATGCTGATGTGCTGGGACATCTTTATGTTGCTCCTGTAATTGGTGATTGCACTGACGTAGCTCCTCCTTTCCGAGGGAACCAGAGTTGATATTTCTGAAGAGAAATTTTTGAAGTACTTTTGGTGGTGCTGGAATAAGTTGAAGGTAAATGTCTACATTTGTTGTTTTATACAAAATCACTCTGTGCTGGATGCCTACCACCTACAAAGCGCAAACAAGAGAATTAATTTTATCAGGATTATTTTTGTATTTTTGTTATATAAGCTATCTGATCTACCCCAACTTGCTTGGGAAAAAGGCTATGTTGTTGTTGTTGTTGTAAGCTATCCGATCTCACCATATTCCTTTTATTTTATATAAAACTGGTGGATGATGAGGTAAATGGGCTTACTTCCAGGAGAAGACTGATGATGATATTCCCATGCCAGCCTATTTCAGGTTCCTGGCGTTGCTCGCATTCAAGATATTTTCTGCTGAGCAGGTGAAATAAACACAAGCATCCCCTGTCCTTTCTGCCTGCTTTGCTAATTTCAGTCGTTACATCTGTCTAGCCATAAAGATGGCCAAGTCATTTTACTTGCATAGCAGTGGACAAATCTATGATTTTAAGGTGGACACGTCTATCACATATGGATATGGGTTCTTCTGAGACTTCGATTTTACTCACTGGTTATACATCTTGAGTTTCCTACATCAACATCAACATCAACAAAGCCTTTTTCCGTGTCTTTTTATGGCTCTAATAGGTAGATGTTGCTGTCCTCGAGGTTGGCCTTGGAGGGAAGTTTGATGCAACTAATGTGGTATGTGATGTTCTATTCCAGTAATGTATACCTAAAGAGATTATTTTTATGAGCATCCTTGCATCATGTGCAAAGGGATGGATTAGGTCAATTTATAGGCTTGTTCCTTGTTTAAAATGCTGTGTTATCTTGGCTCTCAAAGTTACTCCGTTTAACTGTACCTTGTATTTCTTCTGAGCGATTCTTCTGAGCGACATCATTTGTATTGCGCACTGTGATCTTGAACTATCCAAAAACTAAGAGCTTGACAGGTCTGTAAATTTGGGTGTCTGCAGGTTGAAGCACCTGTAGTTTGTGGGGTATCTTCGCTTGGATATGATCATATGGAAATTCTTGGTTAGTCATGTAACCTGACAATTGAAGTACTCTACTATTAGGAAAAACAAGCTTCATGCTCTCATGTTTGCCGGTGTCCTGTGAGCAGGGAATACGCTTGGAGAAATCGCTGGGGAGAAGGCTGGGATTTTCAAGGTTTTCTTAGTTGTTTCCTAGAAAACTACACCTCAATTCCATAGTCAATTTTCTTTAATTCTTTTGGTTCGCTGGTGTCTGTTATTAACAGAAAGGAGTTCCAGCCTATACTGCTCCACAACAAGAAGAGGCAATGGTTGCTCTCAAACAAAGAGCTTCGGAGTTGGGTGTATGTTCTATTATCAACTCCTTTCTATTTTGTTTGGTTGCTCCTATTCTAGCCGTGATACTTAATGCAACATTGGTTTCTGAAGATACCTCTCCAAGTTGCTGATCCTCTGGTGCCATATCACTTAAAAGGTCAACTTCTTGGACTGAATGGTGAACACCAATACATAAATGCTGGCCTTGCAGTTGCTTTGGCTAGTACATGGCTTGAGAAGCAGGGACATAAGGACAGGATACCACTCAATCGTACTGTAAGTCTTCTCAATCATGTTGCATTTCCAAAAGAAAGATGGCATAACAATCTCTTCTGCTATGATGGAATTCAGGATCCCCTACCAGATCATTTTATTAGAGGACTATCAAATGCTTGTTTGCAAGGCCGAGCACAGATTGTTCCAGATTCACGAGTGAATTCAGGAGCGGCCAGAAATTCTTCTTTGGTTTTCTATTTGGATGGGGCTCACAGTCCTGAAAGTATGGAAATATGTGCCAAGTGGTTTTCCCATGTCACAAATGATGATAGAAGAATACCATCTTCCACAGAGCAGTCTCAGAGTTCTAAGTCTCTAAAGGTATGTCTCAAAGCACATCTCTACTTTTGCCATGCTTGAATTGACCTACTTTTGCATATCTTACATCTTAGATTATTCCCTTATATGAAAATTTTATTTTGAGACCCATTTCAGATCCTTCTGTTCAATTGCATGTCTGTGAGAGATCCTATGAGACTGCTTCCGCATCTCCTTGACGCCTCAACTCAAAAAGGTACCTAAAAAATTTTCAACGATGAAAATATCCATTGCTATCATTCACCATGTAATTCATATACTGTTTAATGTATCGTTTAAACTTGTTTAACTGGTGTCAATTGAATTTACTTCCTTGAGTTCTGTGTGAAGTTTGAATTCACTTTCAAGTTTGACCTTTGCTGGTTCTGGCCTTCTAGGTTGAATGGATGCATTCATTGTTATCTAATTTTGTCAGGAGTCCACTTTGATCTGGCCCTATTTGTGCCAAACCAGTCACAATACAACAAGCTTGGTTCTAATACATCAGCACCTGCTGAGCCTGAACAAATCGATTTGTCATGGCAGTTGTCACTCCAAACAGTGTGGGAGAAGTTACTTCAGGATAAAGGTTCTTCCAAAATCCGAACTTGGTCGCTTTAGCCACTTTTGCTGCATTTCTTAATGCCTTATATGTTCTCTCCCTTGAAACAACCATTGTCTGGTCTGAAGATAATATTCTAATAACTTGCAAGTAATCGGTGCAGGAATAGGTAGTCCAAATTCCAGTGACACTAGTAAAGTTTTTGCATCTCTTCCACTCGCGATCGAGTGGCTAAGGAAGAATGCCCAAGAAAACGGATCTACTTCTTTTCAGGTAAAAGCTCATGAGAACATAACCTTTCCCCTGTAGAAATATGTAATATTTATCATAAATGTTTGTCAGCTTGGTTTGTCCATGCATTCTGATCTGTGTATTTGCTTGTTTCGTTTTTTTTAATGATTCCGGAACTGTTATCTTATCGTTTTGTCTTACTTATCTAGCTGCCTTCACACTCGAATACTCGATTCTGATATATTTGCGTCTCATGGCACCGAACCAGGTCTTGGTTACTGGCTCCCTACATCTTGTTGGTGATGTCTTGAGGCTTATTAAGAAGTGATCTATTTAGAAATGATATACAGCTTGAAGTTCAAAGTGGAAGCAATCTATGATGTGTCCCAGGGCTAACATGATTAGTGAGGGCAGAAATTTCAACGGCTTTGGTTATGATGCTAACCAAGCTGTGAGGTTCTTGACTTTTACATTCAGTGTTTTCTGGCTACGGTTTGTATCCTACACTCAGGAAAATTGGTGTGCCCACTGTTGTATCTCAGAATGTAAACTCATGAATAAGGTGATTTTGATCAGGCCATCATTGAACTACTCGGTCTAGCAATAATTGTGTTTTGGTCTTTCTCAGAATTTGCGCTTGCAGCTAAATCAATCCAATTATTACCCGCGGAGCTGTGATGGTTATGGTTACAGAATTCATTGGAAAGATAGCTGTACTTTTCCTAAGCTTGTGCTGATTGTAGCTAGCCCCGTTAAGGGCTGACCATATATATCCCAATGATAGGGCACAACAGTGGTTTCCCTGTAGCTCACCCGTGCCGTGAGAAACCTGCTTTCCATGCCCAGCCACGATTGTTTTTTTTTTTTGAGGGAAGATTGTGTTTTATTGAAGGGTCAAGAATGGAGACTGCTAGCTACGTACTGAAAGGTCATTAGTATATTGCATCAGTCAGCTGTCCGCGCCAAGCCAAGCCAAAATGGTGAGGCAATCGCACGCCTGCCCTGCCCTGCCCTGCCCCCGTGTCTCGTTTCGGCTCGCTCACACAAGTGATGCTGATGCATGATTGGTTGGCTCGTCGCATCAGCAATTCAACAGCAGCAGCTGCCTCATGGGTCCAGTCCAGATGGCCAAACTGGATGGATTACTAATTTCTGTGCCGCTCATCTTGTCTTGATCCGCATATACAAAACAAAACATTTGCAAGCCGTTACTTGGCTATGATCAGGACGGCATCATCCAATACCACACATGCTATTGCCTCCCTGTTGCCCCATACGTCAAGAGAGAGACGGACGTTTTTGACTTTCGGCTAGGCTCTCCCTCTCTCTCTAGCCTTGATGCACGCTACGCTATATAGCGACTGACAAACCAAACCAGCGCATCTCTGTTCTGTTCAGAACATCAGACACTTGGTAGTCCTTTGACTTGTTGTAACCACCATGAGATTATCAGATAGCAGCAGCTTCAGGTTCATGCTAGTACTAGTATTCACTCTGTTACTCCTGGGAGGAGAGCTAGGCCTCTGCCATGGCCGGCGAATCCCAAGCGCGGAGGCGGTCATGGCGCACGACGTGGAGTCGCCGCCGGGCGAGGGCTTCTCCAACAAGCACAAGCAGCAGCAGCAGCAGCAGGGGTCTCGTTGGAGGCGCGTGCAAGACGAGTCCAAGAGAAAGGTGCCGCAGGGGCCGAACCCGCTGCACAACTGAAGTGAAGACGACCCAGCTCGAGTCAGTGCTGCTCCGCAATCCGGATGAACAGTCTGGAGCCCAGCCACGGCCACGCCCAAGAAAAAGAGGGATGGATTTTTGTAAGCAGGAGTCGTATACATGTGTAGCAGTAGTAAGGGTAAAGTAGCAGCGCAGACTTGAGATCGCGGTTTACGTGTGCGTGTGTGTGTTTATGGAATGGCAAACAGATTTGAGAGCTGGGAATTCAATTCGCGACATGGTTGCTGCTTCTGTCTGTTCCTTGGGTCGCAGTATCTGGGTAACATAGGCGTTGGTCGCCGGCGGCGAGCCACCGACGGCCCGGGCCTAGCGTCGAGATCAGCCCGCCGCATCAAGCTCATCAGGGCACATGCCGGCTGCTGTTCTGGGTTTGCAGGCATCTGTCAGCCTGATGATTGATATCTGCTCTAACTGACAAAATACGACATCTCTTGATATCGATAACTTCGATCAAGCTAGCAGTTGACTGTCGAGGTCCATTCATAAATACAGTGTTCATTCTCTTCTTTATATTGAGTATACTACAAGAAGTTGTTGTGGAGCACAATTTGCAGGCACACTTTGGGACAGAGTGCACACGACAGTAAAACATTCCCATATGAGCAGAGATGTTGTTCGACTCCCAGCAAGGTCTGTGTTCATCTGAAGAGTGCAGAGGCATGGCTGGTCTACATCAGCTGGTTCCCCACGGGGTCGACGGTGAAATGTAGCTGGAGGGATTTCTCCACAATAGGATGGAACTTTGATGCCCACATCTGCGACTCACAAGGCACACAAACAAGCAGCTATGGAGATGGCAAATAAGGAGAGTAAAACTGAAACAGTAGCTCTTATAATTTGGCACGTAAACATCTACCTTATGTGTAATACAATTTGTTTAAGGTATGCGAATCCAAACAGGAAACTCAAATATGAACAGATGCAAGTAGAGAATCCTTACATCCTTGTACTCCATGCTCTCCCGGAACAACTTGAAGTCATCAACTGCATGAAACGATAAATTAAGTAAGCAACCATAGGTCCAAGTAACTGTCAAGCTTTTGATCAAGTGACCCAGGAATTCTAACTTATGTACAGAGATTACGACTTAAGCATAAGAGGCCAGGAAACTTATAGCCCACTAACATGATGGAAACCGGATCACTGCAGCGTGATTATATCCGTTTTCCGGATTCAAACAGTGGCCTGAGACAAAATAGAAGTATGACATCAGAAGCAGTTGCCTGAGATTGTGGAAAACAAAAGTTTCAGTAGGAAAAAAACTGCACATATTAATAACAATCTATGTTAAACAAGATAGATAGGTTATTTGCCTTCAGCTTCAGCAAAATGTACAGGTGATCCAAGGTTGGCAATTCGACAGAGGAACCATAAGGATACCATGCAGTCTTACCACAGGTTGCCTGAACAATAAATGAACTGCATTGGATGATCAACCTCTGCAGAGAAGATGATGCATCCTCCATTGCCTCTCGAGATGCAGTTTCCACGAAAGACATGAGCAACATAAACTCAACACCGTAGTTAAAATCCTGACACAAGGACCAGCTTTTCTGTTCAAATGCAATGGGTATTTTACATAGTAAAGAATGGTACCAATTTACGCCAGAATAAGGCAGCTTGAGATACCTCTCCCCTACGAAAGAGGGGAATAATGTCATCTTCCACCTCAGACTCGAAATCTACAGAAACTGAGCCCTGTAAGTTATCCAAAATGTGACAATCATGGTGCTATGAGCATAAAGAATCAGGAAGGTGTAGGAACTGGAAAGAAGATTACATGCTGAGGCGTACATAGGAAACAGGTTTTACGTGGTCATCAAGAATTTTGGAATAGTAGGCACTACTGTAGAACTTCACAATGTCTTCTTTCTGCTGAAAACGCATGAAGACAGCGTGCGTAAAGTTCTCGCTATTTGGCTCCTCTATGCGGCCTGCATACAATATAACACAAATACCAAACTGAAGTTCATAATTTCAAGTGATTCTGCTGTTGAGGTGGATATAACCCTCTCACCCAACGAGATTGTGAGTATCCCTCTCATCTGGTATTGTGATGTATATAGATAATCCAGCATATCTTTCTCTTCAGCATCTGAGATGTTTGGCTTGGCTCGAAGCAGAATAATGTGCTCCACAATCTTTCTGCAAAGTTACTGAATCAGGTGTCTACACCTCTGCATAGTCCAGATTAGCATCTATCCCGTACTATACTAAGCTCTTCCGAAACATGAGATGACAATATGCAGAACTTAGAACACCAAAGGTTAAAAATTATACTTTCACAGGGCAACATTTTTCCATTTTGAGGCAATTTAGTAATGCAACACTCAGAACACCCCACCTTTTTTTCACAAGGCCACCGGATGGTGCACCATTGCTGGATTCGAGCACACCACGAGTGGAAAGAATCATCTTCTTTCCAGTCCCTCGCCATCTGTGATCTACACAAACGCAGGGCAGTTTTAAATCTACATTGAACATCCATAGACTTTGCAAAGAAGCCCAAAGCTAAGACTGAGAACTCACATCGGTCAGATCGTCGATGAAGCCCAAAGCAGTTTGCAACAGGTCGTATGGTGTGAGGCACCTGGGCTGATGCGGGCGCCAACATGCTGAAAATTCAGAGCCTGGAAACTTTAGCTCTCATTGTTGCTGCACTGGTTTTTATGGCTTTGGGTGGAGTTGCGGTATGGTGGTAACCGTGAGGAGAAGCAGGATCTTTTGGGTTGGGGTGCACACAAGCTCCTCACCCTCAGTGGGTGGTTGGAACTTATAGCACTGTCCCTTTCACAGCTTCACAATTTCAGATATTTGTTGCGTCCAGGAGTACTGTTGCTCCGATCAAGGATTTGTTCCCAAAGCAACTAGAACTCATTGAGAAATACTAATTACTAATTTAAAAAAGTAACGCGTCAGTGGCTCAGTGCCACAGAATTGTGCCAATATGACAATTTTGCATTGATCACCAAAGGCAACTAAAGAAGCCTGCATTAGAGTAACAAGTGAATTACACCAGCCAGCCTTCAAATACCAATTCACTAATTCAACAAAAAGAAAAATGCTAAAATTCTGGAACAAGACAACAAAGGTACACAGAAACTACAGACGGCCCATTATCTCCTTCACAGACTCCAAAATCCTAAAATAATGGAAGAACAGTGCAGATTGTTCGCCCTCCAAGCCATCTCTGTGGTGACGGTTGCTCCCAGCCAGGTTGTTGCACGGACTGCCTCCAATAACTAGATCAAAACCACCAATTCTTCTAATATATGCCTCGATCTTCTCCGAAGTCAGTGTTTGCACATCGCTAATCTCAATCAGATTGCCTGTTTGTGTCTGATCCCACCAGCTCTTTAGAATGGTCCTGTTCACTTCAGATTTCTCTACAGAAATTACATAGTTCATGCGAATACCGAGCCTGTGGAGAGCCACCTCCGCCCCTCCAATACCAGAGAACAAGGACAGCACATTCATGCCGTGTGGAAACATGTCCTTGAGTACTGACAGGTGGTACGCAACAGTGTCCACTTGGAACGAGTTGCCCAGGGACCGGTATCTCTCTGTCCTGCTGATTCCTCTGGTATGATCCTTCGGGAAGCCGAGTAGGAACTCCATCTCATCCGGCTCTAGAGGAGCAACCTTGTTGAGACCAACCCATACCAGATTCCATTTTTTGCATTCTCCAAGCACATAATTTTGAACTGTTGCAGGAGGCGGATCTTCACAATTTGTTAGGGCTAGGCGAATCCTCTCTAAATTCTTAGCACTAGCCACACAAGTCTGAAGGCAGTTAAATTGCCGTCTTGGATCCCACGAGGGCCACCACTTCTTGGCACGAGGGAAGGCATCAAATATTGTCTTTGGAGGTATGGGAAGTAGAGGTGACCTATTCACGAGTGGCAGATTATGTATGTAGCCTCTCTTTCTGGCAGCTGCACAGAAGTACTTTGAGTCTACAAATTCTGGATCAATATCATAGAGGAATCTTGATATTTTACGCCAAACACCTTTTGGGGCAAGTGCCACGTTCTCATAATAGAAGTATGGTGGCCCAATAGCCGGTCCAGGTAGCAATCTGTTGTTCACTGACCTTAAACCGTTCGGCAAATTAAAACCAGCCATTGGTTTTGGGAGACGCATTGGCTCATCATCACTACCATCTAGGGGCCCTCTACTTCCTTGTGCTTGACCTCCAAACCTCTTTCTCTTTCTCTTGTTCCCTTCCATGGACATTCCTTTCTTTCTCCCTCCATACAAATTATCCTGCAGAATTACATAAACAGTTCCATTGTCAGCCTATTACATTAGAACTGGACATTTATGCAGATTTAAATTGACAGTTAAACCAAAAGGCACCTCGTGGTCAGAAGAATTGCCACAATAACCACCTGCTGTTTGTGAGGCATAGATCGAATCAGCCAAAACAGAAATAGATGCATCCTGCCCTGAGTAGTTTCAAAGTTTGAGATTAACCTTAGAAACATGGTTTCTGAAAAAAAAAATTGCTTGTGTTGCTGAAAAAATCTAAGGGATACTGAGGTTAGAGAGAGCATACCACATCTAGAAACAGCCATGGTGACCTCAGCTTCTGGAAATCCCAAAACTTTCACCAAGTAATCAACTTTCTCATCAATCTGTGACATCTCATGTAAGAAATCCTGTACAAAAGCACAGGAAAGCACTGAGAATACAGTTGATGCAACTACATAAACTAGCAATACAATTAACTACCAAAGTACAAAAATAAAATTCTTGAATCATCATAACTATGGACAAGTAAGGAAACAAATAGCTGTTTGATTGAGAAAAAGTCTGCAAGGGATAAAAAAATGAGAACCCCAGCTGCAGTATAATTCAACAAACTTTTAGATACAGACAATTACATGCCCAAGACTGCAAAGTACACGACAAGTTCAATATTCCAGTGAAATACAGATGGTTTTGAACATAGAACCTCCAATTCTCAGGACCAGTGATCAATTTGCATAAGTATAAAAAAGGAAGCGTGCAATTAAGATGGCATAGATTCCACCCAACTCAAGAACCTTTTGTGAATGCTACAAATGATAGGATGGAAAGTGAGATTTGTTATTCCACAGTGGTGTGTTGTTCAAGCATGTCACTAACACTGTAACACATTGTAAATTAAATGCAGCAGTTTCGAAGTTTATAATTGACACAACTATATTGACTACCAATACGATTCTCATACAAAATCCAGGTTTCTAGCTTCATAAGAACATGCTGTTTTGCCTAAAAGAACACAATCCACCCAAGTATAAGGAAAAAGCAAAGCAGATTATTAGATTTCTAATACAGCTATGTGCCAATGTAGCTAACACCTGTTCAGAAACAAAAGGAACAGGAGCAAGTAAAAGTTTAATGCCGAAGTAGTCTATGGTTTTTGACGTAAGTAGTTTATTTAGTATTTACTGCATTATAACTTGAAACAAGTTTAATGCAGAAGTATTTATGATTACGTTAGTAGTAGCAGTAGATGCATAGCATGTTTCTCAAAAAGAAAAGTAAATGCATACAGTCACCAAGGGGGAGCATGAAAATACCTCGTCACTGGATTCATCGAAGGTAGGACCCCTGTTTCCCTCGCCAGCATCATCATCATCCCAGCTTTCTAGATCGTCATCATCGTCACTATCCTTTGCAGCTTGGGGGACACAGGGAGAAGCAGAGCCCTTGTCCACAGAGGGATCATTGCATATGGCCTGCATTTCACATCACTTGTAAATACAAATTATCTTGCACGCACGCAATAAGGTCATCAAAGAATTACGAATAAAAGCAGGCGTGTAGATGAATACCTGGTAGGTAAGAAGAAGTTCAATTAATGAATCTGCACCATTATCCCCTGAAAGCAAAAGCAGCAGTCGAATAGAGTATGTAAAATCACAAATAACGAAAATAAATGAGAAGAAATGGGTTATTAAAACTACCATTATCTTTCATGGCCTTCAGAACCATGTCCTCCGGAAAACCCATATCCACATATTTCTGAACTGAAGAGGCAGATGGCCAAGCCGTCCCATTACCATTAGCAACCTTTTAAAACAGACCAATAAACAAACAGCACATTATGATCAGAGCCCCAACAAACGAGGTAAGAGTAACATTGGGGTTGTTCAAACTATACCCCCAGCCAGTTCAGGCCAATTGGCAAGCCGGTTTCACAGTCTTGAGTAAGATTAACTGAAGAACAAGTAGGTAGTGAGATCATGGATCGGCTAAGTGCCTTACCCTTGTCGAGGGGCCAGGAGCATCGATGTTCGTTGATGGCAGAGCTGAAGAACCAGAACCAGCGGCGTTGAAGGTCACCGCATCCTCCCCGTCACTCTCCCACTCGAATTTATCACTATCCTCGTCGTCGCTAACCCAGTGCTGTAACACGAATTAAACAGCAGACGTCAGGAACCTCAATCAACAATTGAATAAAGCGACCACCAATCCCAAAATGGCATCAAGAATGCGAGTTCTGACTCAATTCCAGCGCAAAAACCCCAAGTTGGAGCGCTATAAGAGAAGAAAACAAATATTGGGAGTAGCGCACTTCGAAACATCACAAAGCCAAATCTGACGCGCAGAATCACCGCAGAATTAATATCAAGAGTTCATCAAACAGAAAAAGAAACGTATATCTCCTCACAATACACGGATGGGAAGAGAACAGAGAAGAAGATGAGGGGACGAGAGAGAGAGCTCTCACCACCATTCTGGAACGTTCGCGAAGCGTCTCGGGCTAACTCTCCCTCGATCCCTCTGTTCCTCGTCGAGACCACGCCGGCTCCGCCTCTCTCCACCCGCACTCCAGAAAATCTCCACGGACGACCTCCCTCTCGCCGCCCTCGGCCTCGGCGCGTTGGGAGGCGGCGGCAGAGGAGGAGCAGGAGGCCGCGACGGCACCGGGCGGCGGCGCTGCCTGGCTCCGCCCTCTGCCCTCTTTAGACGAGAGGGGGGGCTGGGGAGACGGCGAATCTCAACGGGGCCCGCCCGGCCGGTGTTGTTGGTGTGCTGCCCCCTGCCCCCGCCCGCCAAGTAGGCGCGAGCTGTGGGCACGTCGCTGATGATACACCACTGACCTGTGGGGCCCAGTTAACTGTGACCCTGTCTTGTCAGTGAAGGGAATCGGCACCGTCCTTGGTAAGCGTAAGGAGTAAGGATCCAGTGTGGCGATCGACATGCGGTCACCTGTGTGGGGAGTGTTCCGCGGAGGGAAGAGACGCGGTTGGGTCCCGCTCGGCCGCTCCCCGTTCGAATTTCGAAAACACACAAGTGGATGCAGAGTTGACTGCATAGCGCATGTCTCAATGCAAGTGGGAGGAAAAAGAAAAACTACCAGCTATAAAGCCAAACCAAACACGGCTGTCACGCACTACCGCCGGTAGCGCGTGCCAGCCTTTGACCGTTTGTACTGGCTCACATTTATAAGAAATTAATGATCTTTATGATTTTATAATAAATAAAAATATATATTTTGGGATGTGTGAAATCAACATTGAACTTAATATTTTTCGTTATCATTAAATTTTAATCTAAATAATTTTTACTATGTATCTAGACAATTGTTTGTCGAGATGCACAGAAAGAATCCCTCTTCTTATACATATAGAAGAAAACCACTTTTTCTTGTTGCATGTTGTAAGCTTACATAAACTTTGGATGCTAATCTCTTTTCAAATTTTAAATAAATATGTTAAAATAGTGTGAATGCAATGGATAAGAATTACGAACTAGCACATCGTGTCCATGTGCTAAAATGTACGTAGTATGAATTATAGAAAATTTAGAGGATAACTTGAACTAATGAGTTTCTTAAAAGTAACTAGTGATACAAAGTCAGGTTAGAAAATGTCTAGGCTCTCTCCCATCCGCTCCGCCCTTTTCCATCCGCACTGTTTCTGTGGCTTGCTGCCTTTTGTGGCGGCATAAACTTTTGTAATTCCGTTTCTCTTCGAATGGAATTGGGGTTCAGCCTCATTCCAAAAGAAAGAAAAAAACTCGTGATACAAAATCTCTACTACTAAAGGCAACCACTGTGTGCCTACGAGTTATCAAGACTTTGCTGCAACCGTGCATGGTATCTGAGAAAATTGGGAACCAAATTAAAGCATGATGGTTTTGTGGTCAAAGTTCATTCAGTACTTCATTAGCTTTGTGACATTTAATTTGTTGTGTTGGTTATATGAAATGAGGTGGTGACTGCTATAGGAGAGAAAGAAACCTAGCATCAACATGATGACAAATGGTATGGGTTTTCATGTTCACTGTACGTGCGTTAAGATTGGATCCTAAGATTAAATAATTAGATCTTGGGTCATCAACCATTGGGTTTCTATTTCGTTCACCTCTCAATATTGTTTTCTTACTTTAGATTTGTCCAGTAGAGCTTTGATCGAGATCTATATGGGATTTTGAGACTCCAAAGATTGAATAAAGTGATGGAGACGAAACAAATTAAAAATAATAACGCAACCCACTTTTTTTCCCTGCATTTCAAAATTCGATATGTTTTGAATTTTGGAATGGTTCCAATTTGTGGAATTTATTTGTAAGCATGCAGGCCTTGTCTACACTACACGTACATGGGTGCTTTACGTTGATGATGATTACTACTCTAATGTTTACAAATAAAATGTTCACTGTGTAGAAATCAATGGAACGGCATACCCATGAGGGTGCCGGTGATCTTTATTATATAGGCCGGTAGATGACCGACTCAGGTAGGATACAAAGTAGAGTCCATGTAGGACATCGTGTACATGAACAATATATGAACTAGGACTCTAAAGTCCGTATCCTATTACTCTTACAGCCCCCCTCAATCTAAACCATGCAACACAATTAGCCACTTGCAAGGTTAAGATTGTGTCGAAACTCTTGAAGCTGTCACAAGGTTTGAGCCTTTGTAAAACCATCCGCCACTTGATCATTGGTGGAAATAATGCGAACATCCAGGAGCTTTTGAGCAACACGTTCACAAACAAAATGATAATCCACTTCAATGTGCTTCGTGCGAGCATGAAAGACTGGATTGGCTGTTAAATAAGTAGCTCCTATATTATCACACCATAAGATAGGAGGACGAGACTGCACAACTCCAAGTTCATCAAGCAAAAATTGAACCCAAATAACTTCAGCAGTAGCATTGGCCAAAGCTTTATACTCAGCCTCCATACTTGACCGAGAGACGGTAGCTTGTTTCTTGGCTTGCCAAGAAATAAGAGTGGCTCCAAGAAAAATAGCAAAGCCACCCGTGGACTTGCGGTCATCCGAGCACCCTGCCCAGTCAGCATCTGAGAAAGCACTAATTTCTTGAGATTTAGATGCAACAATCTTTAAGCCAATATCGATGGTACCGCTGATGTACCGTAGTATTCTCTTGACAGCACTATAATGCTCTGAAGTGGGACAATGAAGATACTGACAAACCTTGTTGACAGCAAACGCAATGTCAAGACGTGTAAGTGTAAGATACTGAAGACCCCCGACAATGCTCCGATATCTCTTAGACATGTCATCATCCAAAGGATCACCATTATACATAGAAAGCTTCTCAGAAGCCGAAAGAGGAGTAGCCATAGACTTGCAATCTCGTAACCCTGCTTTGAGCAATAATTCACGAGCGTACTTGGATTGTGAGAGCAACAAACCACCATCAACAGCGACACTTCAATTCCCAAAAAATAATGGAGTGGACCAAGATCTTTTAAGGCAAAATCATCTCTTAACTGATGCAGTAGACGATCAGCAGCTGAATCACAAGAGCTGACCACAATAATGTCATCAACATATACCAACAAATAGATGATATCATTGCCATGACGAAGGAAAAATAAAGATGTATCAGCTTTGGAACCTTTGAAACCAAGATCTTGTAATTTGTTGCTCAACCGAGAGTACCAGGCTCGTGGCGCTTGCTTGAGACCATAAAGGGACTTGTCAAGTTTGCAAATATAGTTTGGATAATCTTTATCCTCATAACCAGGCGGCTGTTTCATATAAACATCCTCCTCCAGAACAGCATGCAAGAACGCGTTTTGAACATCTAGTTGGCGAATACTCCAAGAATTTGAAACAGCTAATGAAAGTACGAGACAAATAGTAGCTGCCTTAACAACAGGACTAAACGTGTCCTCATAATCCAAGCCGTACCTTTGTTTAAAGCCCTTTGCGACAAGACGAGCCTTGTAACGATCCACAGTACCATCAGCTCGATGCTTGACCTTGAAAACCCATTTACAGTCAACAACATTATTGGATGATGAAGACGGTACAAGATGCCATGTTCTGTTGCGTTGTAGAGCTTCAAATTCGGAGTCCATGGCAGCCTTCCACTCGTCTGATTTAAGAGCTTCTCGAACAGACTTTGGTTCTGAAATTTCACTGAGCAAACCATAGCAAACAGTCCCATCCGTATATGTTTTTGGCTTGCGAATATTATATTGAGACCGAGTCATAATATGAATTGGTCCCTGAATGGGCCGGGGAGGTCCAGGCAGCGGAGGCGGAATCCGACTAGCTCGAACCAAAGACGTAGGGGCACCCGGTGGAGAAGATCCAGAGGGCACACTAGATCCATGCGGCCTGGACGGGGTTGCATCCATCGGTGTAATAGCAGAAGAAGTAGGCGCAGTTGGTGTTGGCGGGGATAGCGCATCAGGAGAGGCTGCAGCCGAATCAGCCTCGACTGCAGGCTCCGACAGCGCAGGGAGAGCCGCGTCGGGATTGGCGACAGGAGATTCCTCGACCGGGGTAACAACCGTGTTAGATACCCCGTGTTGATTAGAAGACACGCCATCAGCTTCCAAAAAAGGAAAGACCGCAATGCGTCGTGTTGAAATGGGTGAAGCTGACCCTGCATCATCAGACAACAGCTGTACAGGCTCTAGAAGAGCATTAGTCACATTAGCAACACCAAAATCCATACTCCTGTCGTGATTAGTAAGATGATCGGGTAAAAGAAGGATTTCATCAGCAATACGTTTACGAGAATTTGGAGCAAGTTCAGCAAACGGGAAAACACTCTCATCAAAAACTACATCTCGAGAAATATAGACACGACCAAAGGACGTGTCTAAACATTTGTATCCTTTATGAAGAGTGCTATAACCAAGAAAAACACACTTCTTTGATCAGAATTGGAGTTTGTGTTTGTTGTAGGGCCTAAGGTTTAGCCAGCAGGCACATCCAAAGACACGAAGAAAAGAGAAGTTGGGTTGTTCTTGAAAGAGATGAGTCAAGGGGATGTCAAAATTAAGAACACGACTAGGAGTGCGGTTAATGAGATAAGTGGCTGTCAAGAATGCTTCATCCCAAAATTTGAGAGGCATAGATGCATGTGCTAGAAGAGAAAGGCCAACTTCGACAATATGTCGATGTTTGCGTTCAGCGGAACCATTTTGTTGATGAGCATGAGGACAAGAAACATGATGGATAATCCCAATTTGTTTAAAAAAAGGAATTAAGCTTTTGATATTCACCTCCCCAGTCGATTTGCATAGTCATAAGTTTTCTATTAAACTGGCGTTCAACAAGTTTTTGAAAGTCAAGAAAGACTTGATAAACATCTGATCGATTCTTAAGAAGAAAAATCCATGTAAATTTACTGAAATCATCAATAAAACTTACATAGTATTGATAATGACCAACGGACTTAGGTGCAGGCCCCCACACATAGGAGAAAATCAATTGTAAAGGAAAAGAAGACTCGCTAACAGACTTAGGGTAAGGTAATTGATGACTCTTAGCTTGTAAACAAGCATCACAAACTAATTCACTATGATCCTTTGTGTAAGACAAGTTATGATTCCTAAGGACTCGATTAACAATAGGAGATGATGGATGGCCGAGACGATAGTGCCAACGTGTAGATGAAGGAGTGGTGACATGATGAACTTCAGAAGCACGTTGAAGAGGATAGAGCCCGTCGCGACATTTACCGTGTAGAAGGGGGGTCTTCGTAGCAAGATCCTTAACACAGAAGAAGGAAGGATGAAATTCAAGAAAAACATCATTGTCAGAGGTGAATTGATGCACTGAGATTAAGTTTTTTGTAGCAGCAGGAACATGAAGAACATTATTGAAAGAAAAATCATGACTAGATGTATGGAAAGTAGTATTGCCAATATGATTAATACTCATACCTTTGCCATTGGCTGCATGAATCTGCTCTTGACCATTATACCTCTCCAGTGTGGATAATTGCTCAAGAGAATTGGTGATGTGATCTGATGACCCCGAGTCGAAGTACCAATTTGTATCGACTCCATATGAGTTTATAACTGTGGATGCAGACTTCAGAGGTGCAGTCCTAATTGGTTTCTGACCTCCATCTCGTGGGGCAACATATTTCTTGTTGAGCCTATACCAACAGTCATGGACAGTATGTCCCGTGCGCTCACACAATTGACAGACGGGGGAGTCATCAGAATCAGCAGCACTAGGGGATCCTTGTCGTCGAGAAACAGACGGTCCTGAACCGCCACGTCCAGAAGAACCACCACGGCTAGATGAAGAACCACGACCCCGACCCCGAGGGGCACCACGGCTCTGGTCACGCGATATAGTGTTTGCCGAGGAGTAGGACCGAAAAGTATCAAGACTCTGCTGCCGGAGACGAGCTTCATAGGATAGAAGTTGAGAGTAAAGATCACCAAGAGAAAGAGTGTCTTTGACTGAAATCGAAGACACAAAAGGATTGTAGTCAGAGTCCAATCCGTTGAGAATATAACCAATGAGGTCATCGTCTTCAATCTTCTTGCCAACTGCCGCCATCTCATCTGCAAGGCCTGTCATCTTGCTGAAAATATTCAGCAGCAGAGTAGTCTCCCTTCTTCTCTCTGGCTAACTGAGATCGTAGCTGCAGAATCTTGGACCGAGACTGTGAGGAGAACATCTCTGTGATTTACTTCCATAAGGAAGCAGCGTGTTCATGTGATGACACTTGCACCAAGATCTCTTTGGTCATGGTGGATAGAAGATATGCGAGGAGCTGCTGATCTTGAACGATCCATGTCCTGTATGCAGGATTATCGACCTCTTCATCGCCGCCACCTTATTTCGCAACACGTATCGTTGCCGTTGCCGTTGGTTGGAAGACGGATCCATCGAGGATGCCCATGAGACAAGAGCCTCGAACGGCAGGGAGAACTTGCGCTCTCCACATGAGAAAATTGGCGCGATTGAGCTTCTCCGAGACAGGGATGCTGAACATCACAGAAGCTGACGTCGAACTTGATGAGGCCATAGATGTCGCCGAAAAAAAATTGCAATATGCAACTAGATGTATTTGGTTGGAGAAGGTGGCTCTGTTACCATGTAGAAATCAATGGAACGGCATACCCATGAGGGCGCCGGTGATCTTTATTATATAGGCCGGTAGATGACCGACTCAGGTAGGATACAAAGTAGAGTCCATGTAGGACATCGTGTACATGAACAATATATGAACTAGGACTCTAAAGTCCGTATCCTATTACTCTTACACACTGCTGTGCACGCCTTTCAAATTGAAGACTGAACCCCGGATCAATTTGAAACCACTACACAGTCAGTCCTCCGGGGCACAACACAAGGCACAGCAAGACACAAGGCACAATCAGTCAGCCAAACGCTGCAACAACAAGCGTGTGGGCCGCGGCAGTTTCAGTTCAAATTAGCAGCATATATATGATGATTGATTGGTGTGTGCTGCATGTGCACATTTTGCATGCTGATGGATCGATGACGGCGACGGACCACGCCACCGGTGGGCGGTGGCGAGCCTGCCCGCCGCTCACCATAGCCTACCATACCACGGCTGCGAATTGAAGACGAAGATGGCCGGGGTACGTGCTGAACCACCGGCGCCGTCTCGCCCTCATGGCTGATCGATCGGTCGATCTAGGTACCTTAATTGGGGCGCTCCTTGATAACAATGATCGAGTGCCGGCCGGGGATGTTCCTTCTTCGGACGCTCCTTGTGATCAATCAGTAAGTTACTAAACACAACGAGAGAATGTTGTTGTGCGGACGGCTCTACACGCACGATGCAGCTCTAAGTGCTGCAAACATTAAAGGATCATGTGCTGCTGCCACACAGACACAGCAAGGTCCGTAGTTCCATCCTGCGTGGGGGCACTCTTTTTGCCTCGAGTCCCTTTTGTTTCTGCATAAGTTATTTTTTCGAGCCATTTTTGTTTGTTTTTCCTTGGCCAGTTGGCCTGCATACTGCAGTTTTGCCTTTGTGTTCCACTACATACAATTCTTTTTGTGTACTTCATACAGCTGTTTTTTTTTGTACATAACAAACCATATTACATGTTTATTTGTTCCCAAATATTGATGTAATAATCCTGCACTAGTACTATATATATATTTTTTTGTTAAGACTACACAACACTCACAACCTACAAACACTCGGCTCTTTAAACGCACTGGTAGGATGGCTAAATATCCCCTTGAACCTTGATCTACCATCATGTGATGCCCTCGAGTCGCGTGGCGTACCAAGTGAAGATTTCCAAGCCGAGGAAACGGGCAAGAAGAGCTCCTCCTAGTCTCCCTCTGACAAGCGGGCCACACCGTCGAGGGTGAGGTGAGGTGAGGTGAGGTGCCACCGCGCCAAGTCGAGCCCAAACACGCAAAGCTCCCCTCCCCTCCCCGCCCCATCTCCGGCGAGCTAGGGTTTCCGGCTCCCACCTTGCCTCCCCGCCGCTCCCGCTCGGCAATCCCGCCCCTCCCCGGATCTCCAGCCATGTACGGCGGAGGTAAGCTCTCTCGCCCTCCCCTCCGCTCCCGCTAAACCCTAAACCCCTGGAGATCTCACGCGCCCGCCGCTCCGTTTTCCCTTGGCAGACGAGGTCTCGGCAATCGTCATAGACGTGGGCTCCTACAGCTGCAAGGCGGGCTACGCCGGCGACGACACCCCCAAGGCCGTCTTCCCGTCGGTGAGAGAAATGCCCCCCTCCTGCTGTTTCCAAACACCTCAATTTCGCTTTGGGGTCACAGTCTGCCCACTTCTGCGGTATTCGTAAGCTGTTAGGCGCGAAATGCAGTTCCGGATAGTTTGTTTTGGGCTGGCCAATTAGCATCTACACTGAAAGTTCGTGAGGTAATTTAGGCTGTTGACTTCAAATGCTGGGTTCAAACATGGTACGATGCTGCCTCACTTCGTTCTGCACACATGTATGCTGTGTTCTCTTACAATTTTGGATAGGTCCGTTCAATTGTTAATTTTGCAACATGTCTTAACCTGCACATAGATTCTGGCTTAGTGTATGGATACTTTAGCTGATTGCAAGGTTAATTAGTGCTTTAGTTTTGTGTTTGCAGCAAGCCCTGTCGTGTAGCCCAGTGGGTGGATAGTTGCTCTCTCTTGGTATAGTGAACATAGTTTCAACCTAGTTGGTCGTGATGCCTGTTGATTCTAGAGGCTAACTTCAGATCCCATGGAAGTGATAATCCACATCTTCTGTACCAGTTCTTAAATAAGAATTATTTTTCTCTTATCTTGCTAGCTTCACTGTTTTTTTGAGAAAATGCCAAGACATCATATATATGACAAACTCACAAACGTTAAGGATTTACTATGTCCAATGACAAATTATGTCTACTGAGTAACATTAATGACTAATTCAACTGTTAATTGTTTAGCAACTTCTTGTCATCTTTTCTAGCAAAATTACTGCGGATTAGAAATGTTTTTGTTTTTACTCCATGGGCTCATGCTCGGAGAGCTACCTACAACAAATTCTTACCATGCCTTTTGACATGTCAAGGTTGTTGGTTCAATTGAACAAACGGGAGACACTGATGACTCCAAGCCAGAGAAAGAATCTGACTCTGCATCAGATTCTAAGAATGGAGCCAAGCCTATGGATGTGGACAAAGCCAAGACAAAACGCAAACTTTATGTTGGTCAAGAGTTGGAGTTCAGGAGGGATAATATGGAGGTTAGTGCCTGTGCATGCTGAGGATTAAGTTCGGTTATTATTTGTCGATGGTCTTCCCCTCACTCCCCCTTACAGGTGATTTCACCTATGAAAGATGGAACAGTAACTGATTGGGATATTGTTGATAATATATGGAATCATGCCTTCAGGTGAATTTTGTTACCTTTTTGTCATGTTTCCAAAAAATTTCTGCTCGCTACCTTTTGTAGGGTTTCATTTGAATCTGAACATTGTTACTGCTTTACCCTTATAATTTTATGTTAACCTGATGCAGTGTGTTGTTCGTGAAATCTCCTGCTATATCTGCTAATAAAATACAATTTGTTGTTTTAGCTTGATAAAATTGACGAGATGGTATTATTTCTCTATAAGCCAACGTTAATGAAATTAGAATTTTCTATTTCTGATGTGGCTCTGCACTTCCCTTTGCCCCTTTTAGTGTCACTCTGACTTATTACACATTTCAGACGGAGGTTGTTGATTAATCCTGAGGAGCATCCCATGCTCATAGCCGAACCATCTACAAACACTGCACAGCAAAGAGAGAAGTATGCGCTTATGCTTTGTATGTACACTGTTAGTATTACAATACTTATGAGTCATAGAACAACAAAACTGGTTTCCTACTTACTTTCGTGATCATGACTCTTTCATACATACCAGTTCTATTAAAAGGACCTGAAACTTCTTATCTTATTTGTTAGTAAGAATTAATTTGCAAATACTACTGTCATTATGCCTTTTTATATTTAACATATTTGTATTTAATTTGGGTTGTTTCTTTCTGGTGGTGGTTCATGTTTGGGTTTCATATGTAGCCTATCCCAACATGCTAGGGCCCAAAGGCTTTGCTGTTGTTGTTGTTGTTGTTTTGGTATAAACTTGTTGGTGCCTCTGTCTTTGCTAACCCTACTAGATGAATGTCAAGTTAATTCAAGGTAGAAGGATTTTTCCAACCTAAATGTCTTCTGAATATGGTTTGCATATGAATTCCAGAAATGTGGAATTTGCCCTAGTAGATCCAATATTATGTTTGTAATTAATTACATACTCATTTTCCTTATGAGCCTAGAAAGACTTAATACCTTCATGGCTGACTGTTGTTTTACATGTTTTCATAGAGCAGCAGAACTTATGTTTGAGAACTACAAAGTGCCAGCACTATTCCTAGCCAAAAATGCAGTATGTCTCTGTCATAATCAATTCCTGTTGCAATTAGTTTGTTATTTTTTTATTGTTGATTTTGCTACCAGGTGCTCACATCTTTTGCATCTGGACGAGCTACATCTTTGGTGGTTGACAGGTGAGCATTTTAATGATTCCATTTCTCTCAGCTGAAGCAGATATTGTTTCTTATATGAAACATAGCTCCCTTTCCTCATGTTAGACTAGTCAGTTCATGAATGAATGCATCTCCATTTGCTGTCTGCTTGATTAGTTCTTCCTTGTCCTTGTTATCTAATACAACACACGAACTATACTTTTGCATCATTAAGTCGGGCACAATTGCACAGGTATGATTACTGATTAGTCCATCCATCCATACCATGGAAATAAAATGGATTTGAGTAACTAAGTTGATACTATTCTTGTTTTGCAAAATTGCAACAGCAGATTTTACACCATTGTTACTATTAACTAGCAGACACAATGATAATTCCCTTATCATGATTTTCACATTGGTTCTTCTGTATTAGTTAGTTGTGTAGATCGATGCCTTTGAGCTTTTAGGTATAGCTATCTTTGTTATTTATAATTTTACGAACTATGGTTTTGAATTATCTCCATTTTGAAGTCTGCTGTCTGTGTTGGGACACTGCTTGTATTACAATTACAGCATGGATTCAATTCATCTTAATTTCCATGGCTTTTGGAGCTTCATCATGATAAACATGGCTGGAATATGACAATTTGGCCATTTTTGGTGCAGTGGTGGTGGGTCTACTGTGGTTTCAGCCGTGCACGACGGTTTTGTTTTGCAAAAGGTACGATATATTTTCACATGTGACAAGCACGCAAGTTATAGGTGTCTCCGTGTCTGTAAGGGGAAAGTATACGATGCCATCTTTTTGTTCAGTATTTCCATTTGAAAACTTGAGCTACCAATACTTATTTAATTTTTAATAAATTAGTTAGTTAAGCTGTATTACATTTACATAGCATCCCCTCAATCTTATCTGATAGCTGTAACTTATTTATTTGATAACATATTTTGTGATTGCAGTCTGTGGCAACTTCTCCAGTTGGCGGTGAATTTTTAACTGACTGCATGATGAAAAGCTTGGAGAGCAAGGGCGTCGTTGTAAGCTTCTCTCTGGTTTCACACAGCATACTAATTTGCGCTCCCTGTTCACTCTTGTTTGTTCCCTTTCCAGATTAGACCCAGATATTCATTTAAGAAGAAGGAAATCAGTCCTGGAGAATATAAGGTGCTGTTTCCTTTAAATTATGTTGATATTAAAATCATTTCTGTCTGCTTCTGATTCTTTCAAGCCAAGGGAAAACTCGCCATACCATTGAAATAATAATACTATGTAGCATGTAAGTTGATCTGCCATTGTGCTTGAAATACTTTAGAAAGACTTTATAGGCTTTTTTCGATAGTTAGGGATGCAACCAACACAAAAATAAGATCACCGGAAACAAACCCAGGTTGTTTATTTGGCTGTCATCATTAGCATCTTCGATCTAAATGGTTCTGAAATAGGAGCCTCATATTCATTCATATGATGGAGTTGTTTCATACCTGTTATAAAATATAAAGTCTCATTGTTTTACTGCTGTATTTGCTTGCTACTCCTATGTTCCAAAATGTAAGATGTATTTGTTCTGTCCTAAGTCAATTCTCTAACTTTGGTGAAGTCTTTAGAAAAATATATTAACACCTATGACATATTTCATAGTGGATTCAATAAGACTAATTTGATGTCGTAGATGTTGGTGCATTTTTCTGTTAACTTAGTCAATGTTAGAAAAGTTTGACTTCGGAGAAAACTAAGTTTCTTACATTTTGGAACAGAGGAAGTACTACTATTTGCCACTACTACAAGATAGTAATCAGTATGCAATACCAAGCTCTGACACACTTTTGCAGCTAAAACTGCATGAATGAAAGGCAAATAATCTGTATTTTTTCCTGTAACTTTATTGTCTGTACGTGTTGTTTCAGATTGTAGATCTTGATCTACCAAACACAACAGAGAGTTACAGGTTGTACTGCATGGTATGTTCATTTTCAAACCTTTAGTTTTTTTGTTATGTTATTTTTTTCTCCTTATGATTTCAATGATGATACGTTGGATTACAGAGGGCTATTGCTAGTGACATCAAGGAGTCTGTTTGCCGGGTTCCAGATACCGCTTTTGATGGTATACCATTATAATTACAATATTTATGTGTCAGTTGTTATCTTTAGTGTTGTTTCTATTGTGAATTCAATGTTCCTTTGACTTTATGTGTATAAATATTTTTATTTCTTTGATCTATATTAAAAAAATTTCCTTGCATTTCTTTGTAGAGTACTTACTTTCCCAGCTTTATTTTCCTTGCAGAAGTGGCATATGCAAATGTTCCTACGACTTCATATGAGCTTCCTGATGGACAGTAAGTTATATTTCAGCCACATTAATTTCCAGTTAAATGAGTACTTGTATTGTCTCGTTAGCTTAGTCCATCCCTGTCAAGGATGGTCTTTACCATGGGGGCTTATTTGGTGTACCTCAACTCTCAGTGCATCTGGGGCCCTGGGCATCCCATATTTGAACGGCATACAAATGGATCTCGAGGGACTCTGACATCATAATTTTGATTAAACCAATTCTATCATGCCACAAAATGGATCATGAGGGACTCTAATAACCTTGCCTGGCTAGTCACCCAAATCATTTGAAATTTTATGACCATTTGCATTGCCTGAGGTGGGATTCACAGATGCATCGAGAGGGTGGATGCAGTGTATATCCCACCTTTTCCACTGCTCATCTTTAGTCTTATGTTCATTTTTTTTTTCTCCTTTGGCATGTTCTGTTTATGGGATTTTTAACTTATTTATGAATTTATCTGATATTTGAGCAGGACTATTGAAGTTGGCGCTGATAGATTCAAGATTCCTGATATTCTATTTAATCCATCTCTATCCCAGGTGAGTAGTGTGGAAAGGGGTTGTACTTGCTGGTTGGAATGATTTGCAACTTTCTCTCTCTGTACATCTCGTTCTCATGCACACAAATTTTATGATTAGCAGACTATTCCTGGGGTTGATGGATTTGCAGATTCAATGTCAGTCCGTGGCCTTCCACGAATGGTGAGTTTTCTGAGTTTCCTTCTGTTTGTGTGTCTGGACGCATGTCAATTCTTTGTATAGCTAAAATTGCTGATACTTCATTTCTACCCAGGTCATTGATAGCATAAATAGGTGTGATGTTGACATACGCAAGGAGTTATTTAGCAACATCCTGGTAAAGACATAAATTACACAGCTGCAGTTTGCTGCTTTATATGTACCATGCATGATGGCTTGTGCTCCTTCAGCATTCTTTTGCAACACTATCCTAACATCTGCAAACTTGTTTCCTGGTAGCTTTCTGGTGGCTCATCATCAATTCTGCAGTTAAAGGAGCGCCTAGAGAAAGAAGTACTAGAGGTAGAACTTGTTTTTGCTCATATATAAGATGGACACTATATTAGTGGATTTTCCATACAATAGTTTTCATGGTACTGCAGTATTAAATAATTTCATTCTACATAACTATGGAAATAATGGTCAATAGAGTATATTTGGATTTATTGATGTCTACCTCTCTGTTCTTGTTGGTTGGTACAAGTGAGTACAGCGTAGTTCACAGAATCAAGCTTCTGTGGTTAATACTGTCGAAATGGTTCCTTAGTCCCTGACTGTTTTGTATGTTCTGGTTCTTATTTTCACATTGAATTATTGCAGGAGTCTCCTCAAGCTGCTCGTGTTAAGGTTATGGCAAGCGGAAATTCAGTAGAGAGGCGATTCAGGTTAGACTAATATATTTGCTTGTCTTGGTAGCATTTACCCTTCTCTGACGATTGTAGATAAGATTCAGCTATTGCTTCTTTCGCAACTGCTATGTGCAACGGCATGACTGATTTGTTGGACCTCAATGCAGCGTTTGGATTGGAGGGAGTATTCTTGCATCACTTGGGTCGTTCCAGCAAATGTGGTTCTCCAAAGCAGAGTAAGTTTGATATTTTAGGTTGTCTACAGTTTATCATACTTGCCCTGGACACCTGATAATCCGCACTATATCTCTCACCAGGTATGAAGAGCATGGAGTTTCCTATATTCAAAGGAAGTGCCCGTGAAGCAGTGCAACAACAGTTGTCTGTCAAAAGGGTGCGTGTGTACAACAGTTAGATGCCTTGTCATGTTGGCTTAAGAAGACTCTTGTCAAGCTATATTTATCAATGTCGTGACTAGTTAGTTTTAGGTTATGCAGGCAGCAAGGGTGTAACCGTGTAAGAACAGGGTCAGCTAATACTTGTCATTGATGCTAGATAAATGTGCTAAATCCTTTCCTCCCTGCTGTAGAATGAGAAGGGGTACTTACCTACCGGAGCTAACTTTTTTACCGGCAGTTTAGACTCAGATGACCTTGGTCTTTGTACCGGTTGTTTCAATCTCTGCCGCAATTCACCTTGCTTTTCTTTCACAATATCTACAATTATCGACTCCTGACAACACAACGTATATTCATGCAGGTAAAAATAACGATAGGTACCATACCGTTGTTAACAGAACGGTTACCGCTCGGTTAAGCAGTCGCGGTCTTGTGACTGTTACAGGCGAGTTAGCTATGTCCCCACTTGGCAATTGTCTCTAGATCACACACAGGTTTACAGGTCATGCATGCTTTCGTTCTCGCATTGCTCAACTTCCAATTATTCATTCTGGCATATATTATTCACAAAAAATAAAAAAAAAAGTTTATAGAGGACCCATTGGCCTGTCATGGGCTCATGGCAACCCATATGAATAATGAGGTCGAAACGGTCCACCACAGTGGAATGAACAAAGCCATTTCTTTATTTGAGCATAGGGGCAATACACATGCTGCTTGGTGTTTACCTTCTTTCCTATATGTATACAAAAGAATACCCCACAAGGTTCAACTCTCAACTTTATTTTATAACGACGAAACATCTGCTGCTACTGCTGGCTTGGCACAGCAGATTCAGTACAGTTTGTATGTGGGAGCTATGTATCACTGTATCCGTCATGCCATTGCAGCATCCCTCCTGCCTTAGCAGTGTCCATCGTCCCTTGTGTGGCCGGGGAACTCAGGAGGCACAGTACAAACCAACTCTTCCAGGCCCTTCCTGCACCTCCACTAAGATGCCAAAAAACAACCAATAAGTATAAGGCATGTAGTAACAAAGCTATGAACCTCACTAATCTTTGGCAGCCTTGTTTCTCCAAGCAGCAATCGAATTCGGAATGTTGTCGAGGAGGGGCTTCGGGATGCCGTCGAACAGCGGGAGAGGAAGTGCGAGGGTGAACGCATCTGGTTTCAGGTTCCACTTGCTCTTCAACCATACCGACGCAATGCTGATGCTGTCTGAATCTTGGAACTCTGGAGTGCTCGATGATTTCTTCACAGCGTGCAATCCATCCCCGTATGAAGGCATCCACTCCCCCAAGAGATCTTTCTGGCTACTGTTCATATCTGCCCGACTGCCAGACTTTGGCCTCATGGCCAAACCCTGCCCGGCCCTCGCCAACAGGCTACCGCCACTGTCCTCCCTTGTTGTCAGCTCAACATCAGCTTTCTGGCGCCGCCTTATGGGCTTTTCAGCATCATCAGTCTCCTTATTTGCATCTCCATTCTCAAGAGCGAAGCTGCTAGATAAGCTTCTAGCTTTCCTATGTTGACCTGGAGCCAGGCGGTTCAGAGTTTAAGTTCAGGAATTCAGTGCATCACTGGATCAGGAATCATAACCAAAGCAACGGTAAAGGGATACCTCTAATGTATGTCGTCATTTCAGTGCCTTCATTGATAAGGTTCTCATTTGGAGTTGGTGTGAGGCCATAGTATCCCTGCAAGAGGCTCATGGATGGCGAAACTGTGCTCCGCGGTGGTTTAAGAAATGGATCCAAAGAAGCTGCATTTTTGGGAGGGCGACACATAGTCCATTCTCTGAAACAAATCATATTGTTACTGCAGGTAAAGCATGGAGTATACCTAGCCAAAAAGGTCCAACGAAATCAAGACCATTGGTCAGAATTGTGAAAAAGCGTCACATGGTAGCATCATTATATACTAGAGAAGGCAGCACAGCATATGCAATCACAACTAGGGGGGAAGTACTAAGAATCTATATAGTGGAGCATCAACTAATTAAATATGATGTCCTTTCACATCAAAATTCATCAAGAATAAAACAAAAAAGTTTGTGTACTTTGTCAATGGATTGTTCTCTAATATTTTTGTAACTATTCAAGGTTGTATGGATGTATCTGTCGAGAATAAAGTGTGTGCGGTGATGTAGAGAGTGGAAGCATGTGGAGGCGGGCTGCACATCTGTTTGCCAGGCAGGAATGCATCATCTTTCCTCCTCGCTGTTTCTCTTTGGGTGTTGCATCATTAGCAGAACAGGTGGCAGATCCCTTTGGAAGCTCAAGAAAGAAAAGGCACACACAGCCTAGTTGCCACTAGGCGTCAGGTTAGTGCTCAACTCACTCAAACTCAACAGTGTGGGTGCGAGTGTGAATTAATCGAGGAAGGGGCAGTGGGTTTGTCTGAGTCACCGGTGGAGCACTGCCTGCCTAACACACCGGTTCTCAACGGTGTCCGGGCCAAACCTGCCAACCTCACCATGCTTTGACTTGGAAACCTTGTGGAACACTGCCAAATCAAATCGTGTACTGGTATTGTACGCATCCAGGAGCAGGAGAGATGAGCACAGAGTCAAAATCAGGCCCGAATTTGTCCAGAATAGTTGACGACTGATAGTAGGCATGATCGAAAATGCAGAAGGCATGTAACGATGCAGTCACGGTTCCATATAATAACCTCATAGTACTAATTGGTAATAGCAATCGACTACAATGCAATCACATTATCGGAGGAGGCGGAAGAAACGATTTTTAATCTGGTAAAAATGTCGTGGTCGATCAGAGACGGAGGAGGAAATGGACAAAGGGGTCGCACCTGGTGCAATGGGCGTGGCTCGGGGAAGAGGAGGGAGCAGAAGTGGCGGCGGCGGGCGGGTGTCTGCCGTGGAGCGGAACCCGGAGCGTCTTGTGCGCGAACATCTGCAGGTCGGTGGTGAGGCCGTTGGCGCGCTTGACGTCGACCACCTGCAGATAAGCACTAGTGTTACGCCTGTTGGCCATCCATCCATCCAATCGAAAAGGTAGCAAGCCGGTACCTCGACGCCGTATTTGATGGCGACGCCGGCGAGGGTGTCGAACCTGCAGACGCGGTGCAGGAGGTAACGGCCGCAGGACGACATGGGCGGCGGCGAGGGCGACTGGTCGAGCAGGACCTCCTCGCGGGCAGCGGCGCTGCCGGTGCTGCTGCCGCCGTCGTCGTCTTGGTCGTCGTCGTGGAGGCGGCGGCGGACGAGGACCTGCTTGACGCCCATGGGGGTGGCGCGCCTGGCCCTGGCCCCTCCTGCTATTTGTGTCGTCTCCTCCCGGCGTTGCCGCTGCGTCGGTGCCCGCCCGCGCCCGGGCCAATAAACAACAAACAACAAGAGGAGGAACGGTGCGGGGCTAAGTGCGACCCTGCCGAGCTCGTCTTCCTTTTCTTCCCTTCTCTCCAAGTGCTTTTGATTTTTGGCAAAAAAAAATTAAAAAGAATTTTATTAATTTAGAGTATTAAATAAAGATTATTTATAAAATTTTTTGCACGAATAGATTGTAAATCGCGATATGAATCTAATGATTCTAGTTAATTTATAATTTGCAACAGTGATGTTACCGTAACTAAAATTAATATATAAATCGCGAGACAAATGTAATGTTTCTCACCGCGGATTAGGATGGAGGCCCTCTCCGGCTCGGCTCCTCCGGCGGCCTCGAGCGCCTCTCCGGCGAGGAATGGCAACCTGCTCCGCCTCCTCACCTTGCTCTGCTTTCCACCGATCGTGCCGGCCAGGAGCGGCGTGCAGCCACCGGATCCGCCGTCCACCTCCCCAGCTCGCGCCCTGGGGCGGTTCTCACCCTACGTCGTCGTGCGGTTGGTTGGCATGGGCTCGAGGGTGCGGGTCCCATGCCACGTCGATGCGAGCTCCTCTACCTTCATTTGATTTGTCGACGTCATGATAGTGTTACATTTACCATTGTCAGGTGTAGACGTTTTTTCGGTAAAATACTACTATAGGATGGGGTAGCAGGTTGCATGGTGTATCTAGTGCGGACAGCGTTACTGGCTCGGGTCGGGTCGGGTCGGGTCGGTGAGGCCACACCCCACACTCCACCAATTTGTCGGTGATAGCCAGACAGGGAACATGGGTTGTTCGATCGTTTCCTTGAGTCGCAGCTTGGCGTGCTCCAGACCAGATTGAAGGCAATGGCACATTGGCACCATCACCATACATCTCCATGTGTGTGTGTGTGTCAAGAATGATGGCCGAACCATGATGAAGATTGGCAGTATCGATCGATCCGTTCACACCAGCATCGTCTTCCCTTGTTGATTCGTGCCTGAAATTCTGCTTCCTTGCATGAGTACAAACGCATGCCAACCAACTTATAAGTCGTAGGTAGTACGGAGTAATTTTATTAATGATTCGCAACCGAGAAGCAACACGATAGTTAATGTCAACTCTTGTACTTTTTTACATTATAATATAATTTATAATTTTGCTTGGCATGCCTGCACGAGCAAGAGAATCGCTCGATGACTTCAACTCATCACGGGCAGTGCTTTATTCCTCCCAAAATGTCCTGTCTTAGGGGTGATAATCAATCATGACTCTAATGCTCTCTTCATAATTTTATTTGGCTTTTAATTTTTTTAACTCAAAATTATATAAATTAGAGTCTGATCCTAAAAGGTTCGATCATTAAATTATCTAGGCTAAAAATTAATGCACTTTACCACCCATTTGTCCTCGGCGCCATAAAGGAAAATAAATATAAACATTTTTTTCCTTCAGTAGTAGATACCTAAAAGGTTGTGCCATGCAGTACAATACAATCCTAGAAAACAAAAAGAATTTGATCATGTACGAACTCTGAGTTACTATACTACATACTGTCTGTAGTAGGTCGTAAAAATCATGAGCATAACGTAGTACGTCCATCGTCCTTTAAAGGAAGGGACTAACTTTGAGACTTTTTTATATTTCTATTAGCAGCAAATAATAGTTATTAATCAAGTAATAATAAAACTGTCATGCAGTTTTTGTCAGCGAATTAAAACCGCGTACAGGGAAACTAGCAAGTGGGTCTCTTGCTAGATTGGAAGAGGTGGAAAAAGGCGAATCCAATCAGTACCCCGTATGTCTCTCCTCTCCAGTGGTGGTGGCTGCCTTCATCAACCTTAGCTTTCTGGTTCTCTGAGATAACTGATGGACGGAGGGACTGAAGGATGACCGCTGATATTTGTTTGATGGAACAGCAGCAGTCGGCTTCAATCATCAGAACTGGGGACCTGATGAAATGCGTCTCCATGTGTCGGTGTCCATGAAACCGACAAGTGCGATCGACCTGGATGTTGAATCAATGTTGAAGAGAAGAGATGATATGCCTGGCCTTGCCTTTGCGTCGGTGGACGGGTGGAGGAGCTGATGGAGTGGAGTGGAGCACAACTCAAACTGATGAGCAGAGCAGATCACTGGTCGTCTTTCTACTGCTTCATCCAACAGTCTTGACACATTTTATTACTGATGGAATGGAATCGAATAAACAAACAAGATGCCTCCTTGATCGCAGCGGAAGTGCGGAACCAAGTCAGACTTGGCGGCAGACAAGCAAGGAAAGGAAAAACACGGGCAGCCGCCAGGTTTTGCTCCGTCAACCATGGACAGGAATAGGACGGCTTTAGCTTTGGGCTCTAGGCTGGAAAGTGTCGGCGGCGTGCACAGCTCATCGGCGGCAGGTCGCGTCGCGGCGGGGTTGGATGGAGATGAAGGCGGGCGGGCGGACGGACCCCGACTGACCTCAAAGACTGACACGCTTGCTTGCTCTGCTCCTGATGCAAACAAACTGATGAAAGCCACACCGAATGCTCCGCAAGTCCTGATGCAAATAGCGACGCAACGCGCTAACCAAACACCAGGCTGGTTGGATGTCCAGAAAATCGGTCTTTTCTTGTGCATCTATCCACCAACGAAGCCATTATCTTTCTTTTTCTTTGTCACTACTGTCACCAAACTCTGACTGAAATGAATCCCAGGCACAACAAGCAAAAACAGCGAGACAGCCCTGTCAGTGTGTTTGCGAATCGCTACGATTCGGCCCGGCCCGGCATCCACCAGATCAGGCACCATTGCTCCTCATTCGGCCCAGGGTCAAGGGCTCAGCTAATCAGAGCGCTCGATCTCGAACAGCGGGTGATTTTCCTTTTCAGGTAAAGTTTCTCCGCGATTTCCTACTTTAGAAAGTTCCTCGTAGCATATGTATAATGTATAATTTTTTTTTCCAGATAACTATTAGATGATATTTTTTCAACGGGATTCCTCACCATCAACCGGCTGAAAATTGTTTTCTATCAGCCGGCCGCTGTGTGATGGCCCAGCTGCTGTCGGGACGTTAAGGCCAGTAGTCTGTTATTGTTTTGATCCGATAAATTAGTTGGATGTTTTTTTAGCCTATTTTATTTTATCTTGTAGGACCAAAATTCCATAAACCACGTCTGTTGGATCCCACCACCCCGCGCGATAACCATCTACTTTTCTTGTAATTTTTCTTAAGAATTGTGTTTGTCAACAATGTTACCGTGTTTCTAGAGAAAAAGATAAACTGAGGTATGCATCAGCTTAGTACACCGGAGATCAAATGCAAGGACATATTACTACTAACACGTCATTATATATAATTAATTAATTACTCGCTTCACAAACCGCTACCATCAGTGTTATTAGGTCCTCCAATCTCCCAGGACTGGATCGGGATGATACGATGGAAGTACTATGGCCCCGTTTGGGAGGGCTTAGCGGTTTGAGACCGGCTTCACGTGTGAAGCCGTTTCTGAAGCCATCGGCGGCTTACACAGTCAAGATAAAACCATGAAATTGTGGCTTCACGCAGCTTACACATCAATCTAACAAGTGAAGCTATTTTGCCAAACATTTTCTAAAACGGCTCCAGCTCCACCGGAGAAGCCGCTCCATCTGAAAAGCCAGAGCCGGTACTATTTTTGGAGAAACCGGAGCCCTGCCAAACAGGCTCTATATCACTCCTCCAATCGCTTCAGATCGGATAGTTCTCGTTCATTCCGCAGTACTTTTCAAGATGCAGAGGATCTCGTTTCAGGGATTGTTCGGCTGGCTGGTTCAGCTAGCAAACACAGTATTTTTCTCTCATACAAAATCAGCCCAGCCACCAGCAAGCCAGCCATCCAGCAGTATTTTTCTCTCACACCAAATCAGCTCAGCTACCAGCCACCAGCCAGCCGAACGAGCCGTCAAAATGAACATCTCTCTCCCCCCGTCGCCCCGCTTCCTTCTAGATGCAGAAGCACCCGCCGGCGTAGTACTTGTCGTCGTCCTTCCCCTTCATCTGCTGCCCGACCGTCCTCACCGCCGCCGGGGCGCATGGCGTCCACTCCGCCGCCATCCGCACCCTCGACCACCACCACCCGCCGCCTTTCCCCTTCCGCCGCGCTGTCACCGCGGCCTCCTCGGTCAGGCGCCGGTTCTCGGCGCGCAGCCTCTGGATCTCGGCGGCGCCCGCCTTGCGCTCGGCCTCCCACTTGGCCATGGCCTCGTAGCACTCCCGGTTGCGGAGCTCCAGCCCGTAGACCTGCGCCTGCAGCGCCTCGATCTTGCGGCCCAGCATGCACACGCGGTGGTCCTCCCGCAGCTTCACCACCAGCCGCGCCATCTCCGCGGCGCGCCGGCGCGTGTAGCCCAGCTCGGCCGCCGACGCCGCGGCCTCCTCCTCGGCCGCCGACGCGCGGAACCCCAGGCGCGCGTTCTCGCCCAGCAGCACCAGCCGCTCCGACTCCAGCACCTCCACCAGGCTCCCCTGCAGCTCGATCTTGCGCGCCGCCTCCGCGCGCCGCCGCTCCGCCTCGTCCGCCAGGATGTCTTTTTCGGCCCACGCCAGCACCAGCTCCGCCACGATCACCTCAACGTCACCACCCGGCCCATCGTTGACAGTGTGCTGGAAGGAGAGCGAGCTGTCGGCGTCGGAGTCGACGTCGGAGGAGGAGCAGCAGCAGTCGGAGACGGCGGCGGCCTGCTTGTGCTTGTGCTTGGCGTGGTGGAGGGACTGGGCGTAGCGGTCGGCGAGGCAGAGGTAGCGGTGGTGGAGGTCGGTGAGGAGCGCCAGCAGCTGCGGCCGCTTGTGGTAGTAGTTCTCGGCGCGGTCGGCGAAGGAGTGCTCGGGGGCGGCGTCGTCCCCGCACAGCGCGCGCACCCGCTGCTCGATGTCTGTCCGCATTCAAATCCAAAACATGCATGCAGATGAGTCATCTCAAGACCAAATTACAGAAACTTTTACTAATAACAGATTAAAGCGATGATTTTTGCAATGTTAATGACAATTACTAGTAGAATACGCAGCCGAGTGTTACAGTATTTCGTCACAAATTCACAAAAGGAGAGTGACTTGACTGTAAGCCAGGGAGCCAAAGGGCATTGACATGACACGACGAGGTACGAGTAGTAGTTTTCCGCGCCCAGGGCGGATGGATGCGTTGACGTGGATGGACATGATTTGGCACCTGTAGGAGTAGATGATAGAGAGGGGGCCATGGGTTTCAAATTTCAAATTAGGAAGCGCTGCAACCTATAACCTACTACTACAGGTGAAGAGAATGGAGGAAACCCCAAAGACAGACAGAGAGAGGGAGATTCCAAGAGGAAGCTAGGGAACAAAGGCAAGGCTACGAGCTCACGTCATCTAAGAAGGGATTCGGCCCTTTGGGTGGTGTGTTTAGTTAATTTTTCAAAAATGTGTAAAGATGTAAACAAGATATTTGAAGTACTAAATGAAGTCTATTTGCAAAACTTTTTGCATAAATGGGTTGTAAATCGCGAGACGAATCTAATGATGCTAATTAATTCATTTTTAATCAATAATTAGCGGATGGTTACTGTAGCATCACTGTTGCAAATCATGAATTAAGTAGGCTCATTAGATTCGTCTCGCGATTTACAGCCCAACAAAAAATTTGTAAATAGACTTTATTTAATACTTCAAATTAGTAAGATTCCTTTTCACTTTAATGCGTTTACGACTTTTTTGCGTTTACATGTAAATAACTAAACGAACGCCTTTGCCTCCTGTGCTCCGTCGGATCGTCACCCGATTCTAGTAGTGGCCACCATCAGCATTGGCCGGCCATGGCAAGACGAGGATCCTACATGTGCGTCATGGGCCCTGTTTAACAGTAGCACAACTACGACACACAATTCCCGAGAAAAAAAATCTTACATACATGAAGTACTAAACGAAGTTCATTTGCAAAATCGAGACGAATCTAATGACAGTAATTAGTCGATAATTGACTACAGTGATGCTACAGTAACCATCCTCTAATCGCGCGGTCAAATGCCTCATTAGATTCGTCTCGCGAAGCCGTGCAGGATTGTGGAGTTAGTTTTGTAAATTGTCTTTATTTAGTACCCCTAATCATTAGTCAAAATTTTTATGCTCCTCGTGCTACTGAAAACAAACAGGCCCATGAATCCAATGCAATGCGTATCAAAGGACGCCCGTGACCTCCTCACCTCAGTCACAGCCTCACAGGTGATCCATGATCACACAGACAGCCAGCAACTACTTTTACCATGGCATGGCAGCAGGAAGAAAGTAGAATTCGATGAGCAGATCCACTTCAATGCAATGCAATGGTGGTAGGCAGGAGTACGTTATGTTACGTACAGGTGCAGCAGGCTGCGGCACATTTATAATAATGCGCCCCACCTCGAGCCCAAGCAGAGCATCACACACAGGAACAAAAAAAATAAGACGACGACATCAAAAGAAAAGCAGGGTTGGTTTACCTCTTGCTTGTTAATGTACCCTGCAGCTACACTACCTCAGAAGCAAATGGAGGATTGCTGATGCTGCTCGAGTGCTGATGCAACCAACAAACGAAGGAACGTTGGGGGAATGGGAGGGTGGAGGGACTCACTGACCTGCGATGGCCGCTTGCAGCCAAGGCGGGCACGTGGGCGGGCGGCAGCTCTCCTGCTCCTCTGACTCCACCATAGCCATCAGCCCCCCTACCTCCTGACGGGATTCGATTCCTTTCCTCTTCTTTCGATCCAGCCCAGCGGCTCTCGTGACCACTCGCTCAGACTGCAGAAGCCAGCAGCGGCGCCCTCGTCGCTTCCCTCCAGCACCCGTCCAGTCCCCCTGTGATGGCACCAGGAAAGATAGATAGGTAAGCAGCTGCAGAGCTGCTAGTTGAGCTAGTGTGCCGTGAACGCACAAGCAACACTGTATATTCAACTGTAGCAGGACTGTGTGTTATTTGTAAATCGCATCGCAGGAATAACACCGAGAAGAAAAGGTGCAGTGCTGGTGTAGCAGTAGCAAGGAAAGGAACACGGCAGCACCGGGGCGAGGTATCGTCATGGCCGGGGCCTTGCAGTTATGCAGTAGTACACACCACCATCCATCGATGGGACATGGGAACGGGACGCCCGTGGCCGTGCCGGAGCCCGGTCGTGTCCAGGCCTTGCGTGGCGTCTGCGACATGGCGCGGCTATCCATGCCCTTCACCCTATACAAACCCTACTGTGATAGTAGGGCTGATTTTTCAGGGACCGAGGGTGGGCGGCGTGTTGGAGTCAGTACTCTGTTTTCAGCTCGGCTCGGCGGGGAGCAGTTCAAATGGTGTTCCAAACAAAAAAAAATACTATACTACTTTTTTTACTGCGTTGCAGTTGAGTAAGGATGAAAATGGTAAGCACAGTTTTTTTACACTTAAATAAGCACAGTTGATCAGGATGGTGTAAACGCCTCCGCTGGCTCTGAGAACCAAAAAGAAAAGAAAAAAAATCCCCCATTGGCCTTTGCTTTGCACGCAAAAGGGAGCAGCATGTACTAGTAGCATAGCAGTGCAGTGAAATAAATTTATTGTCCTCTATCTAGTCCATCCCACGAGTTTTACGGCACAAAACAACCAGCGCCACTAGCAGTTTGTTTGCACCCTTTTTTTTCTCTCACAAAATAAAAATTACTATTTCCTTTCAAAACAAAAAGAGGGATGGCTTGCGAGACAATTCAGAGGTCTATTAATCTGCTACTACCATCATCTACTAGTCCGACCCAACGCAACAAGAAAGAGGGAGGAGCGCGCGACGACCCGAGGCTACAAGACTCGGCATCCTTGTCAAATAATCACGACTTCACGAGTTGGCCAACAACATATCAAAATCCGCAGGTTAGCGGTGCGTTTCTCTTCCGGAAAGGGAAAGGACTGGCGCACAGCTAGCAACAACAAAAGGGGCGGCCCATAGCGACAAGGATGTAAGGAGGAAGAGAGAGAGATCATTAGCCTGCAAGACAGCAAAAGGATGTAGATGAAGATGGACTTACAGGTTAGTGCAGCAGATTAGATTGTGGAATGCAGAGGGCAGCAGCTACGGAGGGGGACAGAGACCGCCATTCTTCCTCTCTACTATCTTCTTCTTGCTGTTGCAGCTTGCAAGGCAAGGGCAGGAAGGTGGGCAGAGCCCCTGCCTGATGAAGCTCTCCTTTTGATCTCTGTGGACTGTCGAGTGTGAACAAGGTGACAAGGCTTCTCTCCTCTCTGCCTGTACTGCATATATAGCACCAGTCGCAGCGGCACTCCTTCCACAGCTTGCGCTCGTGACCCTGTGTCATCCAAGCCCAGCGACATCCCCTGGCTACAGGCTACAGCATCCCACAGTTGATCACAGCCGTCCGGGTGCACTGCACCGGAGAAAACGGACGGTCCTGAGTGCTTGACCGGAGGTTGCTTGGAGGCCCAACAAACCAACCAACCAAAATTACTGATCCAGCCCTTCTTCGAATTGCGTGCAAGGAGATATAAACTCGAAACGAGTTGTACCTGCGAACTCGAAAAATGTTGCCGGGTTCTGAAATTTATGGAACGAATTGAGGTTTCGCCTGAGGCTATCTCCATACAATGGAATGCATATTTGAGTATCCATTTGTACGAATGCCGACTATCTCCAACAATGGAATGTATATTTGAGTATCCATTTGTACGAATGCCTTCTCTGTGTCCGTGGATTGCGGCATGCAAATATTATGCACTCCAACGGAAGACGCAAACGGAGAGGCAAACGAGGGAGACGGTTGGTTGGCGGGCTTTTACCAGGGGCAAGTGTATTTTCCCGCGCTCGGACGCATTTACCGCGGTGCGGTCGTTGCTCTGGAGGCCGATGCGTCGAGGAGAGAGGGTACTCATTTTTGCGTCATCTCTCTCCTCCAACGCAAAATGGATCCCTCATATGCATCCTCTGTTGGAGGCTGATGCATACTGCTACAATACGTTTCGAGAGGCATTTTTGCCTTTGCGTTCCCGTATGCGTCCGCTGTTGGAGATAGCCTAGTTGGCAAAAAATTTTAGGTTTGGTTACTGTAGCATATTTTGTTGTTATTTAATAAATAATATCTTATCATAGACTAATTAGGTTTAAAAGATTTATTTCATACTAATCAGTTAAATTGTGTAATTAGTAAATTTTTTAATTTCATTTAATGCTTCATGTATGTGTCCAACAATTCGATGTGACAGGTACTGTTTTTGAGAACTAAACTGGCCCTTCGAATTTCAAAACTGAAAATCCATCCCATCAGTGATCAGACGAGCGGGCCGTGCAGTTGAAATAAATGGCAAATAATAATATGGTTATACTATGTACGCTCATGGTTGCACACCCAAAAGGAACAGAGGCATACGGATGCGAAACAAGCTTTCTATATACATGTCAGGTTAACACCATGGCATGGCGTCAATCAAATCAGTAACACTGACTAAAAAATGCCCAATTTCAGTCGTAAATATTGTCAGCAATTGTCCGGACCGAAATATTACAGCTTCTATTTCTCCCCGGCACGAGCATCCCTACTAGTGGTTTCAGTTTTCATGTTATCATCAGCATCAGTTTCAGGCTCGCACTGTCCGCTTTCAGGCCCAGAGACTTCCTCAGGGCTCCGCTTCTGCCCATCCTCCGCGGCGTTATCAGAATCCATTGGTACCGCCCCTTCTTCTGGGTCACCCCCGCTGCCACCACCATCAGTTTCAGGCGTGGCGGCAACCTGCACAGAATCCACAACAATAATATAAACATGCTACTACAATAATATAAACATGCTATCGTTAGTATCTATGAACATTGAAATGAAAATATGTAACGTATGCTGCAGATCACATGTACCTGTGGTTCTTTGGGTTGGGCTGAAGCACCTTTTGAATCTTCCCTTTTCAGTCGTTTAACCTTTTCAGCAGGCTTTGAAGAAAACTTGGCATTTACTTCAGGTGGCAGGAGTTCTGAAGGTACAACTCCTTCAATCCCGTAGTCTGAAAACTGAAATGCACATGGTGATTATTACCTATACTCATTCACTCTTACACTATTGCAAACAATGAAATAATTATGTTGTAATGATTCATAGCATATTACATACCCGGGCAAATCCATCCAAGTCCTGCCTGGCTGAAAAGCGTAACCCTTTCCAGCAATACACCTGTCACACAAACACTGCTCTTGAGACCAATCTACTATCTACATGGAAGTTAAACATGAAATGATATTTCCCACATCAAGCTATAAATATGGAACACCAAAAAAATGGCATTTATGAAATCAGAGCCAATGGAACAAATAACGGCTCTTGTTTTCATGGATACTGGCATCTGGCAAGCTTTATCATGTTTCTTTTGAGTGTGATGGGGGCTAGTATAGGTAACAGACCATGTCAGCATTATGCAGGTAGATCAAGACATCAGGCAGTGCCGCAGGGTGAGCTTTGACATAATGCGAAGTCTTCAACATTTCTCGAAACATACTGATACTATGGAAGTTTACTCAACAAAAGGACTATAAGTTCCAAGTTGCTTTTATAAGGAAGGGACTAATGGAGGGCTCTGACAATTTAAACATAATCAGCATGCAGGGTTCACTTTGATCAATTCAACAGAAAGGTTCTGAAATCCATCCCATCAAGTCAAACTTTAGAATGACCAGCAATATTAGTATAGTTGGGAGCCTGGGATACAAACTTACCCGATTGCTTTTGTGGTGGTACTCCTCTTCAATTCCAGCTGATGGATCCATCTGCATGTTTTGATAGGTAAACTGTCATTACAGGACTGTTTAAAACTCCATTTGCAGCAAAAGAATGAATCACCAAAGTGCAAAATAAACATCAACTATAATCCCATGGAACTTTCCACTTTCTTAATAGAAAAAGGGCAGAAAAAAGCCAAAGCACTTACATCTTCAGCAAGTGGTTTCCAATATTCTGTAATTGATGGCATGCGGACTCGGTCAGGATCAGTCAAAACATTCTACAGTTCCAATAAAGAAAACGTGAGTGGTTAAATTAAATGTCAAAGTTGCACAGTGAAAAATAAGTGGTACAAGTACAAGAGTACAGAAGAAAATTCTGTGAAAGAAGTATAGCAAGGGAGCAGTGCCCTATATAGCCTGACATTTTTCAAACAACACAAAGGAAATGTTAAAACTCAAATTAATGGGACAATTCCTATTTTATAGCTTTAATCTCTTTAACCACTTAGGGAAATACCAAACTAAAATAGATGTTTTTAGACTAGTTAAGAAGTTGCAATTCATTGACATTGAGAACTTAGAACACAAGTACTACCCCACTGTCCTACTAAGGCACTGGCACCAAAACTTGCTACACTATATACAAGCAGTCAAGCAGAAATGGACTGCAAGCTGCAAGCACCTATCTTTCAATATCAACGGCCTCAAACTGATATCGACAGCCCCATACTGCTAAATTTGTACAATTTAGTACTAATAAGCACGATAGTTGGGAAGATGTACATACAGGGTTCTGTTCTGCCCATTTCCAAAGTTGGCTAAGCTCTTTGTTTCCCAGTCTCCACCTTGGCTTCCTAAAATGAATGAAAGAAAACATGCATTATCACCTCACTGCTGACAGTATAAAAAGGGATTTTTTTTTGGGGGGGGGGGCACCAATGAGCTTTAAGATTGTAACAGTAACCAAATACTTAAATTTTGTGCAAAATATCCCATGATTCCTTTTACATAGCAGAATCATAACATTGAACAATATGATTGGACATGTCTTTCTGAGAAATAAGTATGTTTCAGATTGAAAACTTAAAAATATATGCAATTCTGTTATTGCAATTTCTCTCTTATTAAATTTTCCAAAACAAATCTAGAGCAATAAATTTTGATGTGATACCATTGACTGACAGTGAGTGCCTTAAGCAAGTAGCATACCGTTTTCTGCCTCCAGCCTGACCTGATTTTTTTTCAAAGGGTGGTTTTTCAAATGCGAGACACCCATCGCGCTTCCACCAAACCTTTTTAAGATGTATCCAGAGGGATGAGAATCATTGTTTGTGTGAGTTCCTATAATAATGGTAAAAAAAAAATTGTACCATGGGCAGTTAAAAGCATACCCAATTTTTCTCCCGCTCAAGAATATGTTCAATGCTTTTCAGAAATTCATTCCCTTTTGGTGGAATACCCTCCAGAAGCTTCTTAACACGCTCTTCACATGATTTGATTTCCTCTTTCTGGTTGAGTAGAAAAATATACAAGACCAATTATTCCCAGTTGAACCGTGGTGAGTCATACAGAAAAAAAAAAAAACTTAGCCAGCTGGAAACTATTCCAAGATTATCTTCCTCTATACACTGATTTAGTCAATATGGCTAAGTTTCCTTTATTGGGTGAAGATCAGTTAGTATTGCTTGACACTGTTAAAACAGGTAGTACCACCAATTTACTCTATGCAACAGCTGATTTATCCTTTTTTTTGCACAATCTTCAGCTCATTACAAACAACTAGTTTTATCTACACCCAAAGGTTCGGGAAATATCTATAACTGTAATGTATGAATAATTTGTACTTGGGGAGAAGTGAGATGATACGGAACATTGGGATAAAAATATTCTGAATTATTCTGGATGCAACTTGATATTTCTAAATTGGAGAACCTAACGATCAGACAGCCAATGCTTGACAGTTGATACAGCATTCAATTATTTATTGTTCAGGTCTCAGATAAAGATTGGAGGAAGAGTATCCAGCTTCTATGGATATATTTACAGAAGTCTTATCTGCAGTCTAGTAGATGCCGGCACAAGATGCATAAAAAGAACAAGGGGTTTCATTAGAACTGATACAATAGCAAATTAGCTGTTGAAAAAATCACAATGATGAGGCACAATTATTAAACGAGATGTCAAGTCTCGATGCTGACCATGCCCCCAGTAGGACCTTCTTTGTCATTTTTCCCAGGCACCTGAGCAACAAAATAACTTCATCAGCAGTCTGCACTTCATTGATTGTAACAGGCTAATCAAATGAAATGGTCAAGAGCAAAATAGTACAGATGCACAAAAGCAGGGAATATTATAGTGAATATAATAAATGATACAAGCGTGTATGGAAGACTGGCATATTTATTTCTATTTGGGAATATTATAGTGAATATGATAACACAAGCGTGTATTGAACACTGACACAAGTATTTTTATTTGTTTATGATTTTGCACTGTACTATTGTGGATTGGCAACTAAATGCCACCATTTCTTCATTCCAAGTTAATGTACCTTGAGGTAGTCAAAAAATATAAGACACTGTACAAGGATGTGGCGTCGAAAACTTGGGTCCTTCAACTGAAAAGATGGAATGTTCATATCAGAACAGTGGATAGTAAAAGTAAAGCAGAGCCACCTGCTCACAAGTTTTTACCTCCAAACCCATCAATTTACTACTAGTCAGGTACTTAATATTGAAAGCGGCATCTTCCTCCTGGTCAAGATTGTTAAGTTTTCCATCATCATCACTAAGAGGCTGAGCTTCAAATGTGCTCAACACAACCTGGAATGAAGTTAGTGATTATCTTAGTATGAATCAGATGTTCATAATGAGCGCACAGGACACTGAATTGAAAAATGAGAATGAAGCGTGTCATTGGAAGAAAACTTTATGAATTATGAACTATGATTCTATGAAGGGACATACCGCCAAATTAGACGAGAACTTTTGCCATTTTGCTGGGTTTGTATAAGTCAAAGCTGGGTTACTGAAATGCTCCTAAAACATAAACATTTGAAAAATGACCATTAAAACAAAAAATTAATGATGTAGAATGTAGTACATTGAGTGATAATTTCCAATTGCATAGAATGACAGAATGTGCAAAATATCAACCTGTAGACTCCAGAGGGTCTTGTAGAAGTTGAAATCAACAGAGATTCCTGATAAATAAAAGTATACATCATGATGTAGCATTTAGGACTGACAGATACTAGAATAAGTGAAGATAGGACCAAAAAAAACAGCTAATTGCAGAGGTCCAAAATAAAACATTTTATAACATAAATGAGTCATACTCACCATCCATTGCATCTTTTTCATACTTTGTTACGTTTGATGTGTTGAAAACTCCCTTAATGTTGAGAGCTGATAAAATAGACAAACAAAATGAATGGTGTTCCAAAGGTTATACACAGTTAACCAACAAGAGGCAAATAATGCAAGGTTGGGAAAAGGGATATTTTAACATGCAAACCTGAACGCTCCGACAGTGGGAAAAAATGCGCTAGAAACATGATAATGCGCCCACAGAACACCACATCGTTTGCCTGAGATATTTAAGAATGAAGGAAATATCAATGCTGGCTCAACAGAAGAGTAAAATGAACCAAAATGCCATTTAGGTCCATAATTTATTACAATGAAGTAAATGTCATTGCTGTCATGCCCCCTCAATGTCAGAAGTCGTGTACTCATGTTAGCACAAGTGGCACATTTAACAAGTTTAGGGATCCAAGCCTTCAATTTAAAAGTTTAGGGAAGCGGGGGGACAAATTTAATGATGAGAGAATTATTTCCTTGGCCCTAAAAAAAGTTGTGATTAGTTTCTTGGCCCTTTTTCTCTTCAACTTAGCTATTTGGGCCCAAAATAAGTTTCATAGAAATATCTACTTTTTGGTAGCTCAAATGGTATCTTAGTGATTTTTGTTGGATCCAACATGCTTAGATATGACTCCAGTGAATTTTTCACTATTTTATCACGTTCCTACGATTTTCTGTGATTTAAAACTGAAAATAGATTTATAAATGCCTAGAAATTATTTTACAAGTGGGAAAAATACCAAAAATTCATGAAAAGTTTCTTTATGTTATCATTATCTTGGATAAAAACCTAAACGGATGCGTTTGAATATAATTAGACTGTAAATCTAATTGTAAGTTACGGAAGGGCCAAGAAACTAAACAAAATTCGTTTTTTGGGCCAAATAGCCAAATTCAAAAGAAAAAAGGCCAAAAACCTAAGCACAACTCTTTTTAGGGTCAAGAAAATAATTCTCTCTTTAAGGATCCGTGGAGCATTTTACTCTTCAGCAAAAGGAAAAAAGAAAAAAAAGTGCTGGGGAAACTCTAGTAGATACAAAGAGTAATAGATGAAGGTGTTCATGAGGTTAAAAGGGCCATCTCTTCAAAGGGTACAAGACTTTTGTGTTATGGTACAATAGATCATTTAGCTAAGAGAAAAGTTGATTAGCAAAGCTCTTACTGAACATAATTTACAGTTCACTTTAGAATAACCAGTTTAATAGACAAGATCACCAGGAAATGCGCCCAGCTCAGTTGGTGGTGTGGGAGGTGTAGAGCCAGGTTTAAGTCCTCTTAGACTCGAATTTGGGTGCCTATTTCTTCTTATTTATACAGTCCCACCAAGTTGAATTTTTTTGGGTACTTTTCTACCAGTCATCTAGCAAGTCAGCTGGCAAAAAGAACAGGTCCACTTAATGTCAAACTGAAATTTAAAAGCAACAGCAAATAAAATTCAAAGAGTAAGAAATAAGAAAGCAACCGAATCTAACCTTTGATAATCTTCGAAGAAGTTGGTTACAAGTCCTTAGCATAACTAGTTTTCCACGTCCAAAAAGTTCTTGCTATAAACAACCAAACAAGAGTTCCGTCAGCAAATATAGAAACATGCATCTTCTATACCTAACAGAACTAACCAAACAAAATAAAATAAGGATCACAGTTACCTTCCCCAGTACATCTTGCTGGCTCTCAATATAACCAAAGATATCTTTGCAGTCTTTGATTGTTGACATTTCAGTTAGATCTTCTAACAGCTGGAAGACCATACCACCCTCAACATGACCTCTTTCGCAAAGGTAAAGCACAATATCTATCAGGACAGAAATTTGATTTCTCAGAACAGAAATTGATGCCGCATAAGCACCACATAGCAATCAGAAGTCAGAAGTTGATGCCTTAAGGTCCTCAAATAGATACGGATTTGAACAAAGAATAACGCAAGAGCTGCAACTGACCAAGAAGGCGAGTTATAAGGCAATTGCTTTCTCCGCTATCCAAGGAGTTTCCGTATTGCATAATCTTTTTACCTGATTGGACTGCAGATGACTAAGAATACAAATATAAAACAGAATCAGCAATCAGTACTTTCTAGTATTGCAAATAAAAAATGCACCTACACCTTCCATTTTCTATTAGAAATCAGTAAGAAAACCCTGCTACTCAGAAACATAGTATTCCTAATGATGCAGTGGCCCCGAAAAATGCAGGTGCCTACAACAATCCCTAACAATTTTATCATCAGGTGAGAACAAAGATTAGTGTAGCCACATAAGAAACCTTACCACAAGTTCCTGCAGCAACGGTCGAAGAGCATTTTCCAAGGATTGGTTCTCCTCTAGGACCAGCACTGTTTCCTTCTGCGAAATGAGAAATGAAATATGTGTGTCAAATCGGATGAGCAAATGACCCCCAAACTGCATGCAAATCAGATACGTGACTTATCTAAGATACAGGCATTCAGTAAAGCCAAGTAAAATGATAACATGAATCACAAACAGCACATCATCATCGATCAAGATGACTGATGAATACTATATACCTGAGGTTTAATTGCTTCCTGAACTGTTGGAAGGGCAAATGTTTCTGGGGGTTCATTCCTAGACAGTGCACTCCGGAAAACTCCCTGCAAAAAGAATGAAATCACATCTGGCCAGGAATATACTAGTTGTAGCATATAGAAGCATTTTCATTAAACTTTTCAGCCATAATTATACTTGTGACAGTTCCATCATTATTCTAACTATGCCCATTCCTAACTGCTGATATACTGCCTTAATGGGTGTGTACAGCCAGAAGTTCCATGCTGATGTGCAACCGATATTTCGAAGCTAAGTCCAAACAGGGGGGAAATGAATGCATCAAGGGCGCGGGATGCTTCATCTCGATTCCACTAGCATTAGCAATCACAGAAACCAGAACCCTGGGTCCTACCAAGATAACGGCCGAAAAAAACCCAACTATGACCGCAGCTAGGGTTGAGGAACGGGGCGCGACCGCGGGAGAGACTGCGTGTACTCACGATGATGCGGTCGCGGTCGGCGTGACTGGAGACGGCGGTGGATGGAGGGGAGGGAGGAGACCGGTCCTTGGACAGGAGGATTCGGAGGCCAGCGTTCGACGGCGGCGGCGAGGGCTCCGCCATGGTGAGGGCTTCCTGGCTTGGTGGAGATCTGCCAGGGGGCGAAAGCACCAGCTCTGACCGCGAAAGCAACGGGACCTACCTTTGCCGCGATTCCTTAGCTAAGGAAAGTGGCGGCGGGAGGCGGCGGCGACGAACAGAAAACGGAAGTAGAGCAGCAGATGCGCGGCAGAGGAGGAGAAGGCTGAGGCAGCTGGGCCGCGCCGCGCCATTCTGCATGGACTGCGGCCCATAAATGCCGAGTCCAGTCCAGTTCAAGAAATCTCCTACCGCAGGCCCAGTCTTGGTTGGATGCCAATTTGTACAGAACCAAAATCATAGCAAGCTATATAAAAAAAAGAAATCATGGCACGCCTATGTGTTGGTAAAAAAAAATTCATTTGGTTGGGTACCAAAACGTTGGCAACCAATACTTTTTCTTTGTAAGGTTTAAGAAGTTTACGGTAATTTGTTATTGTTTTGGTCACAAATATTGAAGTGTCAATTTAATTTTTAGACATCAACCAGTTGGTACTTGGTAGCCAAATTTTGTACCCTAATTTTGGCTTGGCAAAAATTGATACCCAACCAAATAGGCTCTAAGTTCACATGATTTTTTTTAACATCATGACATTGACACTCTTCCTTCCGATCTTGTGGTGGTGGAAGGATAGAAGCGGTAAGTTTAATGTGTTCAGAAGGCCAAGGCTGAATGTACTGCAATTTTGTGAGTGTTACCATTAAGGAAGAATTCCCTCACTCCGTGAGCAGGTCGCATATCAAAAACCCCTTTCTCCGGATACGGTCAGAGAGGCGAATCCCGTGCCGGCGCCGCTCCCTCCGGTTCCCCCTCTTCTCCGGCGGCTGCTTCGGCGCCGGAGAGGGAGGGGAACTGAGGGATTCGGTTGCTTGGCTGTATATGCTCCTAATCTAGGGTAGATCTAGGTAGGGTAGCTCCTTGTTCCCCATGTCAACTGGGGATTTTGCTGTGCCGAGTTCCTTCCCTGGCATGCTGCTCGTCAGTGACGCGCGTCGTGCTCCGCTTCGTCCCCGGCGGCTTCTTCGTCGGTGAGTT